>NC_044904.1:25173435-25506624 GCF_001633185.2 Quercus lobata | reverse complement strand
GGGGTGTATGAGTATTTTTGAACCAAAAAAAAAAAATGAGGAATCCAAATAAGGAAGTCCTTTAAATAGTAGTGTAGGGACACGGTTCCTGCGCGGCCCAGTGACATCTTAGGGTTCACGCGGGAGAGATCCCTCACAATACGATTTGTAGAGAGTGGGCTTGAAAAGCTTGGGCTTGGGCACGGGGGGATGGTCCGGTCTGGATTTCAGAAAGATCCCTGTGGAAAATGGACTGGGCCTAAACGTTTAAAGCCCCGCCATACTGCCACCTCTGAGAATGGGATCCTCGGACTTGATCCGAGGGCCCTTGTGGTCCTTTCCGGCTGTCCAACGGAGGACTTTCTCTGTTCCGTGCATGGATCGTTCCGGCGATCTTCCTCCTGAAGTCTCCCTTTTTGCTTCCCCCTTGCTAGATTCACTTACTTCTCCTTTTATACTAGTGTGCGTTCGATGTCCTTCGTCCACGTGTAGGGTCAGTCTTTACAAATACTGACATTGGTCCCATCAGTCTAATCCCGGAATTGTTGGGGATGACTTGATAAAGCTGTAGAGTACGGTTCTGCCAGGCATTGGGCCTTATCCAGAAGGGTATTTAGGGTAATCGCCCCAAGGTATTTTGGATTTCCTTACGAATTTATCCCTTTATTCTGGGCGGATTATGGGCCTGCCGAGGACTAGACTGTCCTCGGTTGCCTCCCAAAAATTGGTCCGTACTCGGCGTCATGGAGCTTGGGCCACAGTTCTCCTCGGATTGGGCCCTCGGACTTTCTAAGGGCAAATGGGCCTGGTCCACGAATTGCTGGGCCCCACAATAGCCCCTCAAAACCCTTCTATCCGAATTCCGGATTGGAAAGGAGGGTTTTGGCAAACCCGGGCCCTTAATATGGCCCATTTAGCTTGATCCCGCATTTATGTGAGCGGTTTCTCAGGAAGTCAGGCGGTTTTTGAGGGATTCCTTTTAATCCGCTCGGGATCTGCTCCTTCCGCTTGGATGTCCCAGACGCGCCCTTAATGAATTCCCCTTAATGAGGCTCATTTATATCCAGCGGCTCATTTGATAAGGTGGAGAAGTGGAACGGACGCCTCTTTTTTCTTCAGATTCTTTGGGAAGGTTGAATGCATTTAATGCCATCCGTTCTGCTCTTCCTATAAGAAGGCAAGCAGGAGGCCATCACTTTCGTACTAACTCCCTTCTATTCTTCTGAGATCGCACCAAATGATGAAGAAATCATGCCCCTCTTCTAGACACCATATTCTGATAAAACTTGAAATGGCTCGATCAGGGCAAGGGTGGCGCAGACTTAAGATCTGTCTCGCCTTTCTTTCAGCCAAAATCCGAAGCAGGGACTCGTCGTGTCGAACTCTCGGCGCGACTGAGTCGAGAACAACCAAGACCAGCACCACCCGGCTCCTCATGTGCATACCTAATATGGCACCAACGTGTTAGGAGTCAGGGCTGAGGCAGGGGCTAAGTGCTTCTGCTTCTCCCTCTTTTGCTCCTTGGTGCCCTCCTCCGCTTTCCTCTTATAGTCTTCCCAGCACCAGTTCCGTCCTGGTGCCTTCCCTTTTCCCTCTTTTGCTCCTTTTCTTTCTTTTCGTCCCTTCTCTCTTCTTCTCCTCCTTCTTTACTCATGTCCTCCATCTTCCTCCTTCATCTCCTCCATCTTCTTCATTGATTTCTTCCTTACTATTTCCTTCTCCTTCAATTCTTCTTCCTTGTCCTTCATCCTTTTCCGAAGAAGGTTCTTGTCATGATATGAGCAATGTTGAGGCAGAGACTGAAGAGACCTTGAAGATGAGTTTTAGAAGAAGCCTGACTGTTTACTTCTCTGTACTGCGAGTGTTATCGTTGCTTCAGCAGTTCTCCTTTTGTATAGGCTTGTTTGAGCCCTTTTTCGTACATTGTAATAATCTCTTATATTAATAAAAGTGTTTATTATTTCATTTTGCATATTCCGTTTATGTTTTTGTATATTGGTAAATGCTGCTCGGCTCAATGAGAAAGTCTCTAAACCGATGACAACTAAGACCAAAATACTTGATAATAAAAAGATGTTGCCATAACTCTAATATAAGTGTTTGGCCCACTAAGGCCGACCAGTGAAAAGTAATGATTACCCATGCTGGCCGAGGAGAGAACTGGAGGCTTGATGCCGTGTTTGGGTCCGAGGACCATACAAGGCCTTGATTCTATACAAAACTCGTAATAATAATAATTTTTATACTTGGTTTCCCCATAGGCTTGAGTCCGAGGACCATGCAAGGCCTTGGTTCAGTCCATGACTTGTAATAATAATAATTTTTATACTTGGTTTCCCCATAGGCTTGAGTCCGAGGACCATGCAAGGCCTTGGTTCAGTCCATGACTTGTAATAATAATAATTTTTATACTTGGTTTCCCCATAGGCTTGAGTCCGAGGACCATGCAAGGCCTTGGTTCTGTTTTATTCCCTCTCCTCAGGTATCCCGTACGCGGCCGGGCAGGAGGTTGTCCTCGGCATTAGTTATTACCCGGCGGGGCCCGTAGTCCGTGGGCCATCATGTAGCAAGGGCATGGGCCGCGGATTTACTAGGCCCACGGGTCATGAGATATTTCCATAATCTTTGGCCACGCGGTACTTCTGGGTGTCCCGATGTTCGAGGTGCACCTCGACGAGGCTCCTTTAGTCTTGTCGTTGCAGAGGTTTATTGGAAGTCGAGCTGGAGACGTTTTGTCTGTAGCGTTCCTCGGGAAGCTGCGCTAATTAAATGCTACCACCCTATCTCCTCAAATAAATAAGAGAGCAAGTTTCTTTGCCAAGGCACCAGCTCCTTAGTCTCCTCCTTCAGCTTCCTCCCGCAGCAAGTCATGTTTGAGATAAGGGTCGGGGAAGAAAAACTCTCTCCGCCGCAAGGGCGCCACGTTCTCCTCAAGCTCAGAAGAGTGATATACGGGCAACGAAGGCATAGATTCAAAGAAATATTCCCTTATGACAGAGGGGAGAGGATGTTTCCCACGCTTTTAGTCAAAATCCGAAGCAGGTTCTGGTCATGCCAGATTTTTGGTATGTCCGAAGAAGGAATTTCCACCATCAGCACTGTCTACCTTGCAGCCGGCAAATTTCTGCGGGGGCTTCCCAACTTTCGGCTCCCTGCATCTTCTTTGTAGATGGTGTTAGCCTGAGGTCAGGTTCTTTTGCTGCCTGAGTTTCGGGCACGTGAAAGCGTTGAGGATGAAACGAGGTCTTGAGGCAGTAGCCAACCTCTCCTCTGTGCTACCTGCGTCCTCCCCACTGCGGCGTGAGGCTCAAGTTGGGCTCCTTTGCTGCCGGAGCTATGGGCATGCGAAAGCATGGGGGAAGGGACAAGGCCTCGAAGCAGTAGCCCACGTCTCGTCTGTGCTACCTCCTCGGCCTTCTCTTGCTTCCTTGTAACCTTCCTTTCTATCATGTAGCAAGTTTTATCACAAGTTGATTTCAGCTTTTTGTTGTATGCTGTACTGTTTCTTTGTTCTAATAAGAAAGGAAATTTTGCCTACTTATTTTGAATACTACTCTTTTTGCAACATTATTTTGTGGAAGGGTGTGCTCCCTGTGTCTGTTTCTTCAATGATACTTAGAGCAGGAAGTTTTGAAACATAATCCAATCAGTTCTAATGTACCAACACTACCAAACCTTACGGCGATAACTCATAGCAGGTTTAGCTCAGGAAACTAGCAAAAATAACAATTGAATATTCTGTGATAAGTATGAGAGTACCGTCCAAGGAGTTGACGGAGGGTAAAGAACTCAAATCGTTTCTCAGGTGACGTATTGCCCCACGTCGCATCGATTCCCCTGGTGCTGCAGATCTAAGAGCAGACTTGCGAATCCCCGCAGTTTGGGAACTGACCCAATGGCGAGTGGGGAGCTTTCCTCAGATGAATCCAAATTCTACGTAATGTAGTTTTTCCTTACGAGTAGTTGGTTTTATCATAGGTTTGAGTCCGAGGACCATACAAGACCTTGGTTTCGTCCGAAACTTGTGATGTTTATCTCTTGTACTTGGTTTCCCCATAGGTTTGAGTCCGAGGACCATGCAAGACCTTGGTTCTGTCCAAAACTTACGAGATTTATTATTATTATTTTTTTTTTGTGTTTGGTTTCCCCACAGGCTTGAGTCCGTGGACCATGCAAGGCCTTGGTTCTGTCCAAAACTTTTGATTTTCATCTCTTGTACTTGGTTTCCCCATAGGTTTGAGTCCGAGGACCATGCAAGACCTTGGTTCTGTCCAAAACTTTCGAGACTTATTTTTTTGTGTTTGGTTTCCCCACAGGCTTGAGTCCGTGGACCATGCAAGGCCTTGGTTCTGTCCAAAACTTTTGATTTTCATCTCTTGTACTTGGTTTCCCCATAGGTTTGAGTCCGAGGACCATGCAAGACCTTGGTTCTGTCCAAAACTTTCGAGACTTATTTTTTTGTGTTTGGTTTCCCCACAGGCTTGAGTCCGTGGACCATGCAAGGCCTTGGTTCTGTCCAAAACTTTTGATTTTCATCTCTTGTACTTGGTTTCCCCATAGGTTTGAGTCCGAGGACCATGCAAGACCTTGGTTCTGTCCAAAACTTTCGAGACTTATTTTTTTGTGTTTGGTTTCCCCACAGGCTTGAGTCCGTGGACCATGCAAGGCCTTGGTTCTGTCCAAAACTTTTGGTTTGTTTTTCGGATGTAAGCCCCTAGATCAGGGCGGGGAGAGCCGGCTTGAGGCCAAGAGCCCCTAGGGCTGCCCACGCCATGGGCGCTGCAAGGAGTAGCCCCTAGCAGAAGTTTATGTCGGAACAACAGCTGCACGTCAAAGGAGACGGAGGAAGCTCCGTGGATTTTTGCTTAGTAGAGAGTTGACTCCACCGCCACCTGCGCCAAGCGCGCATGCTTCCCACAGACGGCGCCAATTGTAGGGACACGGTTCCTGCGCGGCCCAGTGACATCTTAGGGTTCACGCGGGAGAGATCCCTCACAATACGATTTGTAGAGAGTGGGCTTGAAAAGCTTGGGCTTGGTCACGGGGGGATGATCCGGTCTGGATTTCAGAAAGATCCCTGTGGAAAATGGACTGGGCCTAAACGTTTAAAGCCCCGCCATACTGCCACCTCTGAGAATGGGATCCTCGGACTTGATCCGAGGGCCCTTGTGGTCCTTTCCGGCTGTCCAACGGAGGACTTTCTCTGTTCCGTGCATGGATCGTTCCGGCGATCTTCCTCCTGAAGTCTCCCTTTTTGCTTCCCCCTTGCTAGATTCACTTACTTCTCCTTTTATACTAGTGTGCGTTCGATGTCCTTCGTCCACGTGTAGGGTCAGTCTTTACAAATACTGACATTGGTCCCATTAGTCTAATCCCGGAATTGTTGGGGATGACTTGATAAAGCTGTAGAGTACGGTTCTGCCAGGCATTGGGCCTTATCCAGAAGGGTATTTAGGGTAATCGCCCCAAGATATTTTGGATTTCCTTACGAATTTATCCCTTTATTCTGGGCAGATTATGGGCCTGCCGAGGACTAGACTGTCCTCGGCTGCCTCCCAAAAATTGGTCCGTACTCGGCGTCATGGAGCTTGGGCCACAGTTCTCCTCGGATTGGGCCCTCGGACTTTCTAAGGGCAAATGGGCCTGGTCCACGAATTGCTGGGCACCACAAGTAGTATAGATAATAAAATTTCTCATATCCCATCTATATCAAATCTAATTTTAGGCTTTTATATATATATATACAAAGTAACTTGTACCATGAATGGAATAGTTATTTAAAATGTGATATTCCTTTTTTTTTTTTTAATAAGAAAACATCAATATTTTTTTATTAAAAAAAAGAATTTGAATTTGTTAATTATACTAGTTATCAATAGGCATTTATTATAATTGTGTGTATATGAAATTATTTATTCTACTATTTAAATAAGGAGTAATACTACAGACATAAACTATTTTACAAAAATTTTACAAACTGCTAATGTGACAAATTCTTACTAGTTCTAATATGGGTCCATCACTAACATCACATTTTTCTTGCAATAACTATTTGGAAAATACTAAAGTCATATCAGCCGTTTGTAAAAATGTTGTAAAATAATTAGTATCTGTAGCATTACTCTTAAATAAGTATGATGTTGCAAACTTGCAAAATTCTAATAGAGGCTGAAAAAAGAAGTAAATTTAAAGATTATTTTTGTTGTTGATAATTTGATAGTTATAACAACAAGAAGAGGAATTTGAACCATACGCATTTCTATTAAAAATACTAAAAAATATCAAACTATCAATTAAAATACAAGACTCTTGGCATTATATAAGGAATCTTGATAGAATTTAAAGTCGATTAAAAATATATATATTAGACTAATGACTTGAAAAACTGCAAGTTTTCAAAAGCTTATGTGTCATTATTAGATGAAATCTTAATAAAATAAAATAAAAAAGATGAATTGTACCTAATTGGGAAACCTAATGAACACCTATAGAACTGTACCTAAAATTATCCCATTTTCATTTAGCATTCCACTCAAAAGCGTTTATACTAGTGTATTAATTATTCCCTTCATCCCACTTTATTTGTCCTGTTTGAAAAATCAAACTTTTTAAGGGAACATCATTTATTGTCTTGTCTACCTTTTAAAAATGTATAAGGTTCCAAAACTACCCTTAAATAAATTTATCAAAAATTTGAATTATTAATAAAATAGGGGTATAATAGGAACATTAGTAAATTAATGACTTTTATTTTTAGAAACAGGACAATATTTTGGGATATTCCAAAATGGAATAGAGGACAAACAAAGTGAGACGGAGGGAATAATTGTCATGTATTTAATGGGATAAATGAATTTATTTCTCAGTCTCAATTATTAAAATGTGATGTATTAATTATTTATATATAATGGAATTATGTGATATATATATATATATATATATTTCGAATCTAACTATATGTGTATATTAATTATGAGATTCATGTAGAAAAATCATTACAAATTCATTTTGCCACCATCCCAAAATAAGACCTTGTTTCTCTCTCTCTCTCAAAAAAAAAAAGACCTTGTTCACCTTATTTATGATAACACAGTATTGCTAAATTAGGATACATTGGGTTGTTTGGATGATCAGAATTTGAGTATGGATTTGGATTGTGACTTGTTGCGCAGATGTGTACTAAGTTCAATCTAATATTAAGTGTGTGTTTGATTCCAAATTAAAAAGTCAGCTTATTTTACTATTTAGCTTATTTTTGCTATTATTCATAAGCTCCATTGCACTTTTTGATACTAATCATGAGTCTCACTGTACTATTTTAACTAACTTTTACCTTTATCTACAGTACTTTCAGCAAAAAAATTTCAGTTTCAGCAAAATAAGCGGATCCCAAACACACCCTAAGTGTTTATTTGGTCGATGTGAGCTATACAACATATCACAAAGAGTCTTAATTATAACTTAGATTAATCTTGTAGAGTTAGTCTAATATTGGGTGTTTATTTGGTCAATGTGAGCTACCGATTACAAAGAGTCTTAATTATAACTTGGTTAATCTTGTGGAAGAATAGCAAAAAGAGTGGTGATAATTAAAAATTGTGTGTATGAGAGCTAAAATCGTGTTTTTAACATAATTTTAGTTAAACTTGTGATTTTAAAACACGATATTACCATTCTACAATTATAATTGAAATCGTGTTTTTAGCTAAAGTTAATACGGCAATGTATAAATCAGCATGTATAACAATAATTAGCATAATAGAAATATGACAACTTTCTTGACTAGTCATTTTATAAACTGTTAATCCTCATATGCTTCAAAACTTGACCTACAATGAATCTACATTGGAGATCCTATTTTTACATTAAAAAAAGAAAAAGAAAAAGAAAAAAGGGACCTAGTTAGGCCTTAACCCATGTAATGCTTGTGGAGAGTTGGCCAATTGAGGTGGGGTTAGGGGCAGGCATAGTTTTTGTTTTTAACTTTCATTTTATCTCTTTGAATTTTGACCAACGGATTTTAGCTGACTAATCATAAAATAATTATCAAGCCAAGGCATGTATGTCAGGAGTGGAATTTGGATGACATTTAAAAAATCTTGTTTCTTTGAATGGCTGCGTAGGATAGTATACCTCTTCCCCTTTGTAGAATTTTAATTTTCCAATTTTTTATTTACCTTTGACATAGGACACAAGCAAATTGCAAGGTCCAACGTAACAAAGTGCTGGCTCCTCTATAAATACAGCTACACGCATTATACATTTCCCACAACGAAAGACGAATCACAATTCTCTACTTCTTTGTGGTCTCTCTTCTTTGAAACATGGCCTTATACTCACACTCTAGCATGTTCTGCTTCTTTACAATTTTGTTAATATTTGGAGATGCCTCTGCGCAATTATCCCCATTTTACTATGCAAAGACTTGCCCAAGAGCCCTCTCTACCATTCAAACTGCAGTGAATAACGCAGTTGTTAAGGAGCATCGCATGGGGGCCTCTTTGCTCCGTCTCCATTTCCATGATTGCTTTGTCAATGCATGTTCTTTCTCCCCTCTATCTCTCTATATCTACAAAAATATACACACTGACCATACATGCACATGCACATGCACACACACGAGCACTACGTACGTAGTACAACATACATTTGTATGAGCATACGCAGTTATCATCATCTCTAGTAGCATATGTGAAATTATATACTCTTAAGATTGTTTTTAAGTGTTAAAAGAAAAAGGCGTAGCATAATTTTTGATTAGCTTAATGATCAATAACAAATATACATGCAACTTAATTACCTTATCAGTCATAACATTGAGGAACGTCCACGGTTAGTTTAGGTATGTATCAAATACTTTTTGTTATTCAAGTAAAAGACTGCAGCTAAATGAGTCTCTTATACTCCTCTCATTCCTCTAATTACTTAACAAAATAAAGAAAAAGAAAAAGAAAATATTATCTGCAGCAACCTTAATATATCATGCATGCACTAAAGATATAAATGCGTGCATACAAATACAACCTTATATAATCGGACACATCATATTCCATGATAGTTTATATATTTGCGGACCATATTCAAAGCTTGCATGCATGATGCATGTACCGTATTAAGGAGAAATGCAAATATCATTTAAAAAAAAAAAAAAAAAAAACCTTGGGGGAATAGGGAATAATAACACTACTCCTGCTTATATATATATTTTTTTCAGTTGATCTTGTCTCACTATTTACTACTATTGATGAATTAATTTTGTGGATTAAGCAGGGATGTGATGCATCAGTTTTATTAGATGACACTTCAAGTTTTACTGGGGAGAAGACAGCCGGCCCAAACGTCGATTCTTTGAGGGGTTTTGAAGTAATTGATACCATTAAGACTTCACTGGAGAGTGCTTGCCCTGGAGTTGTTTCTTGTGCAGATATCCTAGCTGTTGCAGCTCGTGATTCTGTTGCCGCCGTAAGTAATAGTATTAAAAATAAATAGGGGGATGATTATTAATCATGAGAATTAAGGATTAACACCGTTTTAATACAATTGGTATCCCAGTGCATACAACCTTTTTAAACTAAGAAACTTATCTTATTGTTAGTGTAATAATCTCACTATCCCTTTAAACAGTTAGCTGGGCCTTCATGGACAGTTCAGTTGGGCAGAAGAGACTCGACCACAGCAAGTTTATCAGCTGCAAATAGCGACCTCCCATCTCCTGCAATGGACCTGAAAGACCTTATATCTACCTTCTCGAACAAAGGGTTTAGTACAAAAGAAATGGTAGCCCTCTCAGGTAAAACATAGTAAATTTTTTTAATGAGATTTCTTTTATTGCAATGAGTTTGTTGCATACAATTTAATGATTCTTTGTTTTCTTGTGAAAATAGTACTGTACTGTCCATAGTCCTACCAGTTGAATTAGAGTGCTTTTAGGATGGTGACATATGCTGAAAATAAGCATATTACTTTGACTATTTTCTAACTATATCTGAAATTTGCATTTTGTCATCATAAGCATTAAGTCATTCTTGAATCAAATAACAGAACAGTGGAGTCACATCAATAAAAATTTAGTCCTGAGCTTCTTGGAAGTTGAATCAACTAATTCTTATACGTTTTCCTTTTCTGAATTGTTCACAAATAGGATCTCATACAATAGGCCAAGCTAGGTGCTTGATGTTTCGTGGACGTATCTATAACGAGACCACCATAGATTCAGAATTTACAAAATCAACACAATCAAACTGTCCAATCACAGGGGGAGATAGCAGCCTTTCTCCAATAGATGCCACCAGTCCTGTTATCTTTGATAATGCTTATTTCAGGAATTTGGTGAATAGCAAGGGCCTGTTACATTCGGACCAACAGCTCTTCAGTGGCGGCTCCACAGACTCTCAGGTCACCACCTATAGCTCAGGCTTTTCAACTTTCTTCACTGATTTCGCCAATGCCATGGTGAAAATGGGGAACCTTAGCCCTCTCACAGGAAGCAATGGCGAAATTCGTACTAATTGCGGGAAAATCAATTGAACCTTACAACTGAACTAAGTTGTTAATTTATATAGAATATGTGGTTTCCCGTGTTTTGATTCAACCAATCGCTATAATAAAGTGGAGATCAAAACATGTTAAATGAATTCTGTTAATGTAATTTGATTTTATAGTTTCTGTTCTTGAAAAAAGTTTGTATGAATTGTAAAACATGAAGTTTTGTTTTCAATTCTGAAAAAAGAAAGTTATAAATAAATAGTGCCTGTTTATCGATTTTAGATACAGAGTAACTCATAAGTACAATTGCAAATTCAACATTCAAGTCAAAACAGAAAGTTTTGTATTGTTGCTCAAACTTAATGTCCTTCAAGTGTTTATGGATCTAAGGAAGACATACTAGCCTTGGTTTTGCACTCAGTAAATACAGTCTTCACAGGCATAGCTCTAGTCTTGTATTCAAGATACTAATCAATGACAAACCATATGCTTAATAAGTTAGGTGTACGCTATTTATTTTTATTTTTATTTTTTGATAGAAGGTGTACGCTACTTTGAATTAGGGGTGTGCATGGGTTGGGTTTGAAAAAAATATCCAACCCAACCCAATCTAACCAATTACAGGAGTCCAACCCAACCCATTTTGATTGCGTTGGATCAGGTTGGAGTCATCGGACCCATGAGTTGGACAATTTTAATTTTTTTAATTGAGTATTAGAACACCAATACAAATAAGAGCAAATTTGTAATCTAATAAACTTGAGCATAGTACCAACCTAATACAAACTATTTTATTAGTGCTTCAAAGTTATTAGGATATCATATAGTTCTATCTCAACTCAGTTAATAAAAAAGAGAGTAAATAATAAAATTATATAATATGTTAGAATTCAAGCACACATACAATCTTCATCAATGGAGGAAATCAAGCAAACCATGAGAGAGAGATGAGAAAACTGTATATGCATATATTGATAAATATCTGAGCTCTACCTTTATATATTAGGATCAGAGGGGGGAAAACACTAACAATAGTAACTAACTTCTAATCTAGCCAATACAAAACTGACAACTGTCAAAACAGAAATCTAACTAATTCTATATACAAACTACTTGCAGTTTAAGCATATCTATTCTAAACTACTTGTAGCTTAGGCAGTTCCCTTCCATTCTTGACTTGTACACAGTTTAACACTCCTTCTCAAGATGAACTGTATATATTTATCAAGTTCATCTTGGAAAGAAGATGAAAGCACTACTTTTGTCCAAGAGCTTTAGTGAAGAAATCTGCTATTTGATGCCTTGTTGGAATGTGGAAAGTCTTGATAACACCATCTTGAATTTTCTCTCTATTGAAATGACAATCCACTTCAACATGTTTTGTTCTTTCATGGTACATGGGATTGGCAGCAATGTACAAAGCAGCTTTGCTGTCACTATACAAGTAGGTAGGTTGTGTACGGTGCACCCCAAAAGTCTTGAACAAAGCAATTAACCACACAATTTCACTAGTCACTATGGCCATAGCCCTATACTCAGATTTAGCTAAGGATTTTGAAACAACTTGCTGGTTCTTACATTTCCAGGAAATTAGAGAATCCCCTAGAAATACACAGAAACCTGAAACAGATCTCCTTGTATCAATGCAAGCTGCCCAGTTAGCATCACAATAAGCTTTCAATTGTAAACTTGAATCTGCAGAAAGGAACAAATCCTATCACTACAAGAAATTTGTACTATTGTGGCAGTTTTTTTGCGGCGGGTGTAAAAACCGCCGCTGTATATAGGGTCTATTGCAACGTTTTTTGGGTCTGTCACTATAGGTATAGTCTTTTGTGGCGTCCTACATCGATGGAACATAAAACCGCTGCAATATATATGTTTTAGCGGCAGTAACTTAGATATAATGGCGCTTTTGAGACCCGCCACAATAAATACATCATTTTGCGTAGATACTATAACGATGGTAGAGAAAAACGCTGCAATATGCGAGCTATAACGGCATTTGTATGACCACCGCAATAGGGACTCCTTTTTGCAGCGGTTTTTCTTAGTTATAGCAGTGGTCCAACCCGCTGCTATAGACCTTCTAACTCCCCGCCTCTCCCCAAATCTTCCGTCTGTTTTTTTTTTTTTTTTTTGGCTTTTCATTTTTGCCAAAAACACTATATCTCTCTATCTCATTCACTTCAGAGACCCAAAATCCCAGCTCTCTCTTTCTTTCTTTCACTCTCCCTTGTAGACCCAAAATCCCACCACCACCACCGCCACCGCCTTCTCAACAACCCCACCACCACCACAAAACCACGTTGACTCAGTGGCCGCCACCTAGCAACCCCAATCCACCTCGTCGCTGCCACCTCATTTCAATCCACCTTGTGAGTTTTTTTTTTTATCTGATGTGTTATTTGTTTTTGTTGTTGTTTGTTTGGTAATATATTAGGATGTTTTCTAGTCGAAAACCAAATTATTCCTCTGAATTCTTTGATTCTTTACTTTTTGAAATGGGTTATTGATGTTGGGCTTGTTTATTGGGTTGATTGTGTGAAGAAAAGTAAATGCAATTTGAGCCAAACCTGTTCAATTTCTCTCTCTCTCTCTCTGGGGAAATTGTGAGATTATCATAATGTTTAGACTATATTGAATCAGTCACGTAATTTGAGATGAATTGGGAGTGAATGTGCTTATAATCTTCTCAAACTGATATGCCATTCAAAAGGTGGAAGCACTCTCCTTCAACTTAGAGCATTATAGCAAATTTATCATCAAATTATAAGGGTTTCTTTAGCTGCAAATTCTATTATGGGTCACTTGTTACTGCTCTGTAGTATTCTACAATCTGTCTTGGGCATTGTGTTTTAAATTTATTGTAGAGATTTATGCCATTAACAGATTCACCATTAGTTGTGTATTTTCATAGAGATGGCTATCCAATTAGTAGAAAACATGGTCCCTAAATATTTAAGCTATTCCTAAAAGGAAAATAAATTGATTCATTGATTGTAGCAAACATTGATAACAATGGTCCTAGCAATCTATTGGTGTAAGCATGTTTAAACCATTTTCTGAAATATAGAAGCAGCATAGGTAGTAGATTGAAGCTTAAAGTATTTTTGGGTTTGCTTTTAAACAAATCTTTTGAGGACAGAATTTGCAATGTTTTAAAGCAAGAAAAGTTCTTTAAATAAAGTTGTTAACAAGATAGTACCCTATGTTAAGTGGTGCAAGTTGTAAGGAATTCAAATTGTTTTCAAAAAGGATAATGGTTCTTCTATCTCCTTTTTTGAAAGATTTGAGTGCTTGGGTTGGGGTGTATATCTTGTTAATTGGAGGTATGGCTCTTGCGTACTCTTGTAGTCATTTTTGTTTCTATTTTTTAGTTCTTTATGTATAATTAGGTTGAATATATTTAATTTCAGTAAAATCATCACTCATTTGTAAAGGATTTTTTCAACTCTGCACTTCTAACTATCCATCCATTTTATAATATTTTGTTGGAGATATCATGTTCACTGCTGGCAATTCTTAAGCATTTTCATAATACATATTTTATTAGGGATACTCTATTTCTATTAATCTGTCTATATCACCAAAATTTTCACCCTCATTTCTTTGCATTTCCTTTTCTTCACTTTCTTTAGCTTCAACCAGGTAGCCAATTCCTCGTAGTTGCTTGACTTACCCCCACCACTACAAGGTAACAAATATTTGTCCTTGAACTATTTGTTTCACTATATATTTTCTTTACAAAACAGATTTGGTGTTTGATAGTTTTTATTTTATTTTATTATTATTAAATTCTTTTGGTTTTATCTTAAAGGACTAAAATGAGATTTGAGTTTTGAATTTGATTAGCTTGGTTAATAGTTATGATGATACTTGTTTTTATTTTACACTTTGATAGTTGAAATGGCAAGGCAAAAAGCAAATTTGCGCATGTGTTCCAAGAGCGTAACCGTGGAAGGAGCTTCTATAGAACATGTGGATCAAGAAACGAACCAAGAAATGCACAATTCTTCTATGTAAGGTATGGGCTTACAACTTGATATCAAATTTGCTATTAATTTGCTTAAAATTTATATTAAAATATATATAAGCATGGGTTGTCATTGCAAGCTATGCATCATAACCAAAAATTAAATTTTGGAAAATTGTATAGAATTTGGGGAAACAGTTGAAATGTTGGTTAAAATGTGCAAAAAAGTATAGAGAAATTGTTGCTGCCCTTTTTTTTTTTTTTAATATTGAATTATTTCATTAAAAACAAGCTAATTTTTTAAAAAATAGTTTTTTTTCTTTGAAAAAAAAAGTCATTTTAAAATCTAATTATCTGAGCTTTTAAGTTTTAAGATAATCTGATTTTCTAATTATATCATCTACATAAATTGTATATTTTGTGTGCAACTTTTTTACTTAAAATTATTTACTGTATAATATTTTAAAAATAAATTATCATGCTAATGCCAAACACTGGTGACACAACCAAAAAGAATTTCATTAAACACTCTTACTTTTTCTAGTAAAAATTCTAGCATAATATTAAACACTATCTCTTAGCAAAATACAACTTATAATATATTATTTCATTTGCCACCTCACTTTCCTCTTTTTTTTTTTTTAATTTTTATTTAATTTCATATATATTTACTTACTTTAACAATAATGTCTCCTTTAAATTTTAGATGTACAGCCACCTGTACGTGCCACTCGTGGGCCAAGCAAGTACTTGGATGTTTGGGATCTTCCCGATGACCAAGTAAATGAGTTGCCGCTAAATAGTGTGCATCAGCTAGTTGATGAAGGGGCGAGGGCTTTCATTGGTTTCTTGGGGACGATTGCGCAGAAACCCCACATGTGCCCAATAAGATATCTGAATTGGAGGGACATGCCAGAAGAATATAAAGAAGAGTGTTGGTGTCTTGTAGAGGTAAACCAGGAACTTATAATACTTGTAATTATGAAATTTTAGCATGCTTGTTGCAGTTCTAATTCTAACCCAACTATTTGATTGTAATTTGCTAACTCAACTATTTGATTGTAGTGAAAATACGTCGTCTCTACTAATCCTACTGCATATGTGGGTTTGAAGAAATTTACCTTACAAAAAATTGGGAAGGGTTGGAGGGATCACAAGTGTGGGCTGAAAATGGCTCATTACATACTGCATCCAAGAAACAAAGCACAGATAAAGAGCAACCGACCCAAGGGATGCATACCAGAAGATTGTGATGTTCTTGTTGACCATTGGTATACTGAGGATGCAATGGTATGTTCTTTTTAATTTTTTTTTTTTAAGATGTGCTTAATCTGTGTTTTTGGTTTTCATTATTGCCGTGTTGTAAATTTGATGGTTATTTCTGCCCAAAGAACATGTTTTACTTTACTAATTGTTGCTTGAAAGTTGTGACTCAACAAAGTTGGTGATCTGAGATAGGTCATATATTAGCCAATGGCTGAGATAGTCTTATATAATGCTGCTGCTATTGCTTTTGCTATGGGTAGATTTTTAGTTCTTTTGATACATAATTAGGTGCATGATAAGTGTTTTTGTTAAAATCAAATCCTCAAAACTGAAATCCATGATGTGTATGTATTAATTCATTAAATCCTTTGACTTTAAATTCTTATGTCTATGAACTGATTGTCATGTTTTTTTTGTTGGTACATGAATATTTTCTTGTTTCTCAGCTGTCCATGATTAGAATTTTACCTTCTTTTATGTTTTGTTTTGAAAAATAAACTCCAACCCAACTAAGCCCTCATACAACTAGTTGTGTGTTAGTGTGAGCATATATATGATGATATAGATTTCACTTAAAAGAAATAAAGCAAAGAACAAAAAGTAGAAACTAAAAAAGGAGGACCTTCCTCAATCTAAGAACCCCTTGGATCAATCTACCATTCCATTAAGTCTTGAAGCAAAATTTCTGCCAACTAAGACACAAAGGAGTTAGAAATTTCTAATTAAGGTGTTTTGTTGTTGGTGTTTTCTAATTTATAATGCTGTTGTTGCTGCTTTTGATGCTTCCTACCTAAATAAGAGGTGGAGGATAGCTTATGGGTTGAATCCCATGCAAGTGTGTGAGTTCTAGTTACCCATATAAAACAAGTGTTATCCTTTTCCTTTTATGTTAGTTTTTATTTTCCCAATCAGAAAGATAATTTTGTCTTGCCTTTTTAGGCTTATCAAAGATTTTGTCTTGCTTTTCTGATGGTATTCTCTAACTCCATAATTTTGTAGATAGAGTTAGAGAAGAATAGAGACTGTCGTTCTAAACAAGAGGACTTACATACTGTTGGTTCATGCAGCTTTGCTGTGCACGCTGCAAAGAAGGTAATAACTATTATGACTAATTTTTAAATGATTTGAATTATTTTAAGTTTATGTGGAACCAATATTCATCATTACATAAATATGTCCTTCATATTGCAGGCAAAAGTGGATGGACGTCCTGTAGAGCTTGCAACATTATATTCAATACTGCATACTCGTAAAGATGGATCTGCAGTTAATCTTGTAATGCAAGCAAAAATGGTGAGTAATCCATTTGTGGTTTCATTTTCATTATCAATCATTGCATTTGCTTCAATAGAGTGGTTTTACAATAACCATACTGTTTAACATGCTTGTTGCAGTTCTAATTCTATGGAGTAAATGCCTGTGAATGACCATAGTTAAGGAGATGTATTGTTGCTTCAAAATGTAAAGAAACTACTGAAGTTGGTTATTGTGAAATAATGAACCCAATTAGCTTTTATAAACATTCTAAGGACTTTACAATATTATTAAAAACTAGGCATAAGCAGATTCTATCACTAATATCAGCACATATAGTTTTAACTAAGCTTTCATCTCCACAAACTTTACCATAGCTTCCTGTATTCTTTCAATCCATATATGGTATATAAGAGAATTTCATTTCATCAATGAAAGATGAAATGAAATTCTATAGGGATAGCAAGTATTAATTTAGTTCCTCTCTCATCTTTATTAATAGTATCTTGTATTGCTATAGAGAGGACAGATTTTGGTTGCATCTTATTGTATTCATTATATTGTGTATGCTTCTCAATATAATTTTTGTTGTCTTCAATCAAATGATGTTGCTAATTTCTAATTATTTCGTTTTGTTCAAACCCAAATATCAAGATAAAATGAAGGAGTTGTTAGCCTTCGCACCGGACGATGTGTTTGCCAAAGTGATGGGTAAGGAGCGCAAATGTCATATTCATGGGGTAGGATTTGGTCCAAGCCCAAGTGGCCGAAGTAGCAAGAGTGCTCTCATGGACCTTCAAATATGATCAAGTCAATCAAGGGACGACGAAGTTGCACAACCGAAGGCTTCCTTGGTTGAGATGTAGGAGAAATTGTCCTCTTTTGATGAAATGAAGGAAAGACTTAGCCAATTCGAAGACATGGAGCAAAGAATGGCTCACATGCTTCAACAAGTGCAACAAATAACTTCATAATGCAGTTAGGTTGGCATTAATGATTTTGATTTTGGGGTTTCTAATGGTTAATTTGTGTTTTTGGGTTAATTTGTATTCATATAGTAATAAGGTTAGTGTTGTGTTTTTTAAGCTTTCTTTCTAAGTTACATGATTTTTACTTGCCAATTTTAAGGTAATATATAACTTAGTGAAGACTTTGGGCTGTTGAAAAATATCAAAAGTGTGTAAAGGGGTTTGATCCTTTGGGCTGATTAGCACTTGGAGTCTGATAATGTTAATTAGCACTTAGGCTAATTAGCACTTGGGCTGATTAGCACTTTGATTAGCATTAGATATTGGATAGTCATTAGTATTGCCTTAGGATTTACTTCTTGGACATTTATAGCTGAGGTTGTGCCATTGCTAGTGCTGATTTTATTGGCATACTTGCTATACAAGACCATTTCTAGCAGATCTTGTAAAGGGGTCTTGCTATGGTTTCTAATGTCATTGGTAGAAATTACATCTCTCAAATAATTTATACAATTGGGTTCTTGTATATGCCATTTGTATTGAAATTCTTCTATATTCTGATGTTGAATTAATTGAGTTAAGTAAAGGTGGAGGATGAGGTCAACCAATGGGATGCTGTGTAATTGGCAATAAAAAAATCACTTTTGTTGGATTAAGGATTATATTGAATAGCATCTTAAATGGTTGATAAGCAGCTAGTTCTTTATCTAGATTAGCTAGGCAACCGTTTACTTTGATTTAAAGAAGTGTTTACTTTGATTTAAAGAAGCATATCAACTGGAAAGGAAGCTTAGCTTTGTCAAGTGCAAAATTTTTCTAGTTGAAACTAAGAGGATCGAGTTGTTGAATTATTGGGACATGAGTTGATTGTATTAGGCCTATGTTTTAGAAAAACTTTTTTTATGAGATGATGGGAATGTCGGCCTCTGGCTTTTGCCTTCTCTTCTTTATTTAAGTATTTGCCACTGTAGACATTTTGTTGTTTCATTTTTCATTTACCAGAGATAAATTTATAGAATATACATCTCTGAGTAAAGTATAAACATAGAATTCAATGAGGCTGTGCCCAAGAATGGTCTTTTACTCATAGTATGCTTTCACTATACATGCTTTTAATCTTGACATCATGATTTGCAGATTCTTACCGATATTTTGAATTAATCTTGCATTGTAAACATTTTTAAGTTCCAGTATATGTTATAGATCAATATGAATTGGAGGCTCCCAAATTCTCTAAAGGCATTGCTCATGGGCAACCTTTCAAGCTTTGGACATCATGCAATCCACTTGCATTGGCATTCAGTTTATGGATGCATGGTTATAATTTAAGCAGGGTTTGTTCTTTAGGTTGCATACTATTTTCAAAATCTGAGTTTTGCCCATTTATGTTCTAAGTTTGTGGTTTTTGTTGGACTATGATTTGGTATGACAAAGCCTAAGCGTAGCTTCCTTATTTTCCATTGATGTTACCGCAGTTAGTGGGTTTTATGTTGATTGGGAACATAGCAGTACTCCTAAATGAATTTTTAAGGTGATCAACACATGTTCAAGGGGATGTGGCTTTTCACAACCTAAATTAAATTTAACGTGATTAATATTCCACATGAACAAGATTCATTTCTTCCTTATAGAAATTGAGTTTATACTTTAAGGTGTTTGATAGTTGTATTGTGACTTCCATATTGTAGTTGTAGCCTTTGAAACTCCAAATTTCCCTTGTAATGCTCATGCATTAAGCAATTTTGGATTCCAATATTTGGTATCGTTATGTCCTAATAAACACCTTTTGTTTTTTTGGTATGTATGACGTTCCTCCGATCCTACAATCCCCAACTCTCCAAAAATCACCAGCTACATCCCATCAACTAAGCAGCTTATAAATTTTATGTTGGTGTTTGAGGACATTTTGTGTATAAAGAACCACATTTGAACAAACACATTTTTTGCAAGTATTGAAAAATATTTTGAAACACTTTGAAACTTTGATTATGGTGTTAGTTTAATTTAAGTGTTGAAGGACTTTCTGTGTACAAAGGACCACATCTTTTCTTTTGTTAATTTTATGATGATGGATATAGACAATGTTATGTAGTTAATATAATGTTGTGTACAAAGGACCATATCTTTTCTTTTGTTATGTATTTAATAATTTATTTCTATATTAATATTACGTTAGTTTGGAGACATTTGTGGTGTTGTTAATTAGTTACATTTATAGTATTGTGTTAGTAGAGCTAAAACTATTATAGGTTTTTTGTAACAGGTCTATAAAAAAAAAAAAAAATAGTGGTTTTAAAACCTAATAGGAAAAAAAAAAAAAAAAAGAACCTATAGCGGCGGTCAAAAAGCGCCGCTAAAGGTGCATATATTATAATTTAAATGAAGCCCTATAGCGGCGTTTTTGCCTGCCGCTAAAAGGTTTACACATATAGCGGCATTTCTCCCCGCCGCTAAGAGTGCAATGAGTCCGTTTTAATTAGTTCCCTATAATGGCGCCTTTTGTCCATCGCTAAAGGTGGACACCAATAGAGGCGGGCATAACCCGCCGCTAAAAGTCAATTGACATGAATTCTGGTCTCATACAGCAGCATTTTTCTACCCGCCGCAAAAAACCAAAAACGCCACTAAATGGTACATTTATAGCGGCATTTTTTGTTATCGCCACAATAGAGCTATTGCGGCACCGCAACACTGACGGGTAGAATCGCCACAATAGCCCCTGCCACAATAGGCCAAATGGACCTTTAGCAGTAGTTTTTTGGGCTTTTGCGATGGTTTTGGCCCGTCGCAATAGTCTAGTTTTTTTGAAGTGTATCCTAGTGTCTTCTTCAAGTACTTAATGATTCTATAAGCTGCTCGTAAGCGAGGAACTTTAGGGGAAATCATAAATTGGCTCAATTTATGTACTGAATAGCATATATCAGGCCTAGTCAAGGTTAAGTAAAGGAGCTTGTCAATTAGCCTTCTATGTTGTGAAGAATCTGAAACTGGTTCACCAATATAGTTACTGAATTTTGCAGATTGCTCCATAGGTATGCTTGCAGGTTTACTAACCAACAAACTTGTATCAGTAAGAATATCCAAGGTATACTTCCTTTGACATAAGGAAATACCTTTTGTAGTTCTAGCCGCCTTATGTTTAAGAAAGTATTTCAATATGCCAAGGTCTTTAAGCTGAATTTACTATCCAAAGACTGCTTGAAAGAGTTCACTGCATCCACATCATTGCTTGCAATTAATATGTCATCAACATACACCAAAATGATAATAATGGAACCTCCTTTAATTTTGGTGAAGACTGAGTAATCAGATTTGAATTGAACAAACCCATGACTGACAATTGTGGAAGACAGTTTTGCAAACCATTGTCTGCTAGCTTGTTAAGTCTATACAAAGAGCAATCTACAAACCTCCCCCTTATTGCCAAACCCAGGAGGTGGAAGCATGTAGACTTCTTCATGAAGATCACCATGGAGAAAAGCATTATTGACATTAAGTTGTGTCAAATGCTAACCAGAAACAGCAGCAAGAGCAAGCAAAGTCCTGACTATTACAAACTTGACCACAGGAGTAAATGTTTCATAAAAGTCAATTCCCTCAGTTTGTGTAAACCCCTTAGCCACCAAACGAGCTTTATACCTTTCTACAGAACCATCAGCTTTCAATTTCACTTTGTATACCCAATTGCACCCTATAGGAACCTTGCTAGGAGGAAGTGGACACATAAGCCAAGTGTTGTTAGCCTTAAGAGCATCAATCTCAGCTTGCATTGCTTCTTGCCATCTAGGATCCAAGATGGCTTCAGCATAAGAATTAGGCTCCTTAGAAATAGAGAGAGAAATAGCAAAAGCCCTATGACCAGTGGAAAGGTTATTATAAGACAAGGTAAATGATATAAGATAGAGAATACCTAAATCATTGGAAGCAATGGAATCATGTGGCTGAGTAAGAGAAGTTGAAGCTAACACATGAGCAAAAGCAAGGTTGTAGTGGTAATCATGAAGATAAGAAGGTGCCTTGTGAGGTGTAGAGGATTTTATTTGAGGTTGAGGCATTGGTGGAGAAACAGGAGTGGAAGTAACAGGAGGGATAAGAGCAGCAGGAGCAGAATTAGACTGCTCTAGGTCAGAATGAAGAGGCACAAGATCAGGAAACTCATCAGGAGGGGCTACAATATCTGTAGTAAAAGTAGAAGTGAATCTTGCAGAAGTAGGAGGTGTAGGAAGCTTTGTAGAAATAGGTGATGGACAAGACTCAAGTAGAATAGGTTGGTTTGGAAACATTGAATGAGAAGTTGGGAAAGAAGGAATGCAAGTGGATTTTGCAGTCCAGTGTTTAAAAGGGAAACATGACTCTTTAAAGATAACATCCCTAGAAACAAAACAGGTTCTAGAAGCTAAATCATAAAGTTTGTAACCTTTTGTACCAAATGGATAACCAAGGAAAATACATGCCTTGGCCCTGGGATTAAATTTGGACTTGTCTCTTGCCAAGGTTGAAGCATAACAAAGGTAGCCAAATGATCTAAGATGACTATAAGAAGGAGGACGACCCAATAACATTTGGAAATGAGTAATATCATGCAAAAGGGGACTAGGTATTCTATTAATGAGATAAGTGGCAATGAGAACACAATCACCCTAAAACTTTAAAGGAAGATTGGCTTGAAACCTTAATGCTCTAGCAACAGCAAGAAGATGCTAATGCTTCCTTTCAACCACTGAATTTTGTTGTGGTGTTTCTACACAACTAAGCTAATGTATGATACCTTTAGAAGCATAAAAGGAGTTTAAGACAAACTCAAGTCCATTATCAGATCTAAGGATCTTGATAGGAACCTTAAATTGTGTGAAAATCAAATTATAAAATGATTGAATTAAGTAGGAAGTTTCAAATTTGTGTTTCATTAGGTAGACCCAAGTACATCCACTATAATCATCCACTAAAGTAAGAAAATACTTAGTTCCATTCAATGAAGGAGTAGAATAAGGCCCCCAAATGTCGGTATGAACCAAGTCAAAACAAGAAGATGAAGAAGAAATAGAAGAAGGAAAAGGCAACCTTTTTTGCATGGCAAGAGGACAAACAGAACAATAAATTTTTTTTATTAATATTGCATGTAATGACATTTGGTACAAGAGATTGCAACAAGACTAATCTTTGTGGGGAAGGATGACCTAACCTACAATGCCATAAGCTAGTTTTATCAACTTCAGAAATACAAGAGTTGAAACAGAAAGAAGAAAACCTAGACAACTTAGCAAGGACATCAGAAAAAGATGCTCATAATGAAATGGGAGAGTTGCTTTGCAGTGTACAAAGGCCTCCTTTCTTCTTACCCAACCCAATCATCTTCTAGAGCTATAATTCCTAAATGAGACAGAATTGTGAAAGAAAAATACAACAACAAGATGAAGTTTGAGTTAGTTTACTGATAGAGATCAAATTGAAGGAGAAACTAGGAATGCAAAACACATTTTCTAAGAGCAATGTAAGAGAAACTTGCATAGTCCTAACATGTGTGATGTTAGCCATATCACCATTAGGCAACCTAATAGAGATTTGAACTATGGCAATTATAGAAGTAAAGAATTGAATTGAATGTACCATATGGTATGTGGCACCACTATCCAGAATCCAATCAGTGGAACTAATATGAGTTGTGACAGCACTAGAAGAGAAGACAGAATATTCTAAGGAAGGAGCTAACCAAATACCTGAAACCTCATGTTCTTGAAGACCAATGGTAGGCTAAGTGATGATATTGGCAACTTGGTGTGTGTCAGAACCTCCTTCTTGTGGTGCTTAAGTACCAAAGTGGCTGTGAGAATTCAACAAACTAAGCAATTGTTAATATTTTGAACGGGTCAAATTCACACTTTCATCAGGAGAATTGTCAGTTGCCATAACATTATTAGCAACGGAATCAGCTTGTGAAACCTTGGTCTTGAACTTATAACTAGGAGGGTACCCATATAGCTTGTAGCATTTATCAGCTACATGTCCCAAAACTCCACAATGAGTATATTGAGGTCTCCCAAATTCGGCCTTGTTGAAGGATTTACTAGAACCATTAGTCTTGACTGCCAAAGTAAAAGACTTAATGGTGTTCTTCTTTCCAACCATCCTTTGCTTCTCATCTTGAAGCAAAAGAGAAAACACCTTATCCAAAGAAGGAATAAGGTCCATTAACAAAATTTGCCCCCTAATTGTGGTATAGGTTTCATTGAGGCCCATCAGAAAAGACATGCCATAGTCTTCTACCTGATGACCACAAGAACAAGTCCTATAATCTAAAAATTCTTGCCACTATGAATTAAATTTGGTGTAATAGCTACTGATGCTCAGATCCTCTTGTGCTAAAGAGCAAATTTGCTTAATGGTGTTCTTCTTTCCAACCATCCTTTGCTTCTCATCTTGAAGTAAAAGAGAAAACACCTTACCCAAAGAAGGAATAAGGTCCATTAACAAAATTTTCCCCCTAATTGTGGTATAGGTTTCATTGAGGCCCATCAGAAAAGACATGCCACAGTCTTCCACCTGATGACCACAAGAACAAGTCCTATAATCTAAAAGTTCTTGCCACAATGAATTAAATTTGGTGTAATAGCTACTGATGCTCAGATCCTCTTGTGCTAAAGAGCAAATTTCCTTCCTTAACTCAAAAATACATGGTCCATTGCCTTGAGAAAATTTGTGTTGTAAATCCAACCAAACCTCCCTAGTTGTCTTGAAGTAGACCACACTAGGTTGAAGATCCTTTGAGATGGAATTGAACAACCAAGCTAGGACAGTGTTGTTATATTTGCACCAAGTAGTGTAGAGAGGATGATCAATTGATTGAGGCTTCAGTAAGGAACCATCAATGAAGCCTATTTTGGATTTAGCATCCAAGCCAATGAGAACAGCTCTACTCCAAGTGCTGTAGTTCTCTTCAGTGAGGTGCTGAATAACAAGTGACACACCAGGATTGTCACTGTTAGACAAGAAATATGGACTAGAAGAATTTTCCCATGGTTGAATGGTTGGAATAGAGGTACTTGATGTACTGTCACTTATTTCTTCAAATCAGAGATCAAGAACTGATATACTACAACCAAGATTGATGAACTCTAAACCAAAATTCAACAAGAACAGCAACAAAAGCTTCAAGATTCTCAGAACGAGAATTAAAACAGAATTCAATAAGAACAGGAATTGAATCTAAATCCACTGAACAAGTGAAGATTTAGATGATGAATTCAACTGCAGAAACCCTACGGTTCTTTCACAAGAAATGAAAGTTGAATTTTCAATGATTAAATTAAGATCCAAATGAAATTCAATTACTAAAACCCTAAGTTTTGAATTCAATTTGCTAAGGATTGCAAAAGAAAGCAAAACAGAGAGGAAAGAAAATGTACGAGAATCAAGAGAAAATGTAAAGGAAAATTTTCTACTTGATCTGAAACTAATCATAGGAAAAACAAAGAATTGAACTATCAATTTCAAAGAGTACCAACAATGAAGACTCTGAACTAGCTCTGCTCTGATACCATGTTAGAATTCAAGCACACATACAATCTTCATCAATGGAGGAAATATAGCAAACCAAGAGAGAGAGATGAGAAAACTGTATATGCATATATTGATAAATATCTGAGCTCTGCCTTTATATATTAGGATTAGAGGTGGGAAAACACTAACAGTAGTAAATAACTTCTAATCTAGCCAATACAAAACTGACATCTGTCAAAACAGAAATCTAACTAATTCTATATACAAACTACTTGCAGTTTAAGCATATCTATTCCAAACTACTTGTAGCTTAGGCAGTTCCCTTCCATTCTTGACTTGCACACAGTTTAACATAATATATATTTTAAATATATATTAAATATAAGTGAGTTGGGTAAGGTTTTTGGGTGCCCTAGGCTGTAAAAAAATAATTTTGAAAAATCTCAGGAATGTCAAAATAGGGTAATGACACGTGACCTATAGAAAATTTTTAACGAATCCATGTGTGTCAACTTAAAAATTTCTAAGATGAAGCATTATATGATTTTCCTTATTGTGACATATTTTAAAGAACATACAACACATTGCATATTTTCATTTGCCTAATCAACATCCCATTGGACCATTTTATAAGTGACATGTAAATTTTAAATTGACAACTACTTATAAATCTAAGATTGTCCATTAAATTGAGTTTGTAGGGTAGGACCATCTCCTAGATCAACTTGCTTAATGTGGCATCTACTACATACAGAATAATGAGTTAAGCTACCTTGCACACTTGAACCCTTTTAGTCATTTCATTTCTAGTTCTAAGATATGCTTGATAATTTCGAAGTCAACACAATGAACACATGCCTCTAATTCATAGCTGACAAAATTTGGAAAGCAACTTGCTAGAAAAATTGAATATAGATTGTGTGACCTCTAATTCATCTCGCATTCTACGTCAAAGTAGTATGCACCCTTTATAAATATATTCGCCTGGGCAAAAGCGTTTGACTTCCTCCCTGTTTTATGCACCTACTACTAAGTACTTTCTTTCTTTCTTTTTCCCAATCAAACCAGATTGGCCTTTTATCCGTCTCCAACGTCATTTGTGATTTCAACCCAAAAAAATAATTAATAATGTAAAACCATTTAGATAAACGAATAAATTTTCAACTAATGCCATGGACGTACAATAAAAATTGGCCATAATTTCACGATATTCTAAAATTAGTATATCAAAAAAATTTTAAATTGGAGATTGTGATGGGTCCATGTATTGCCTCTCTAAATTCATTCCATGATTTTAGAGAGGGTTTCCAACAATTGGATCAACATTCCAATCATTTTTCAAATTTTTATGATTTTTCCTATTTTTCGGCTTCAGAAAATCATAAAAAAACATTATATGTGGAATCTGGCCTTGAAATTTTTATAGGTTCAAAGTTTGGTTTTTCTTAGCATGTGTGCAAAAAATCTGGACAAGATTTCCAATAATTGCTTCAAAAGAGGGTCTTGTGTTTTCTCAACAAATCAATGTTTAGGATTTGTTCCTCAGTGTTCTTTGAGGGGGGGGGGGGGGGGGGGGGGGTTGGTGAAGAGCAAAAAGTCTCCAAAGAGGATATCTAGCCTTGGCAGCAGCGTGCCGCCCAAGTGTTGTCATTGTCTTCGAGGGGTCCCCAAGGCATGTCATGGCCTCGGTAACCCACCCACAAGCCATGACATGGCCTAGGCAGTGTGCATATGTGCATGCCATAACCTTGTTTGCATGCCCACACGGGGCTACCAGTACGCTAGTTTAGGAATGTAATGAATATATATATTTTTTGATAAGAAGGAATGCAATGAAATTGTTGTAACATTTTGTTGTGTCCTTAGCATTACTAATATATATATATATATATATATATATAGGCAAAGTTGAGAGAAAATTCAATTAGATTTCAAATTAGAATTCAGATAGAGTCTAATTTTGCATCACATATCCCATCTAAATTTTAATTTTTTGTGTCAAGTGAGTTAATTCAATGTAAAAATTAGATTTTAATTAGAGTTTAATTTTGCGCCATGTATCCTATCTAATCTAAGTTTTTAAATTTTTATGCCAAATGAGTTAATTTAGTGTAAACAAGAGGAGTCCAATATAAATATACCATTAAAAACCTAATCATATATATAACTCTATATATAAAATTAGAGAAAGAGAGAGTTTAAATGATTTTATATTTATGAGCTTTTTTTTTTTTTTTTTTTGTATAACTAAAACAATTCAAATTTATAAGCCATTTATGGAATATACTATGACTATGTATGGTTTATTACTAACTAGGTAATATATATATATATATATATATATATATATATATATAACCAAAGTTTAGAGAAAATTCAATTAGAATCAAAATTGGATTTTGCTTTTGTTAGCTTTCCATACAAATTAAACTGTTTAAATTTTTACTATTATTTTTTTTTATATATTATTTCTATTCAGATATTTTGTATGCAAAAATATTGAATGTAACAAACTGTAATTGAACTGAACGATCCCATGCATGTATCCCCATTTAATTTAGGAGATCTAGTTTGACCAATTTATTATTTTATTTTTTGTTGTATTTAGTAAAATTTCACAAACAATAATTGTAAATTGGTATTGTATATGTAGTATCTAATAGTGATTTTTAAAATTATATACGTAATAGCAATGTAATGAGAAACTTAGCGTAACCAATATCATGAAAATTGTAAGGAAAAACTATTTTAGTACCTTCAAATATTATGGTCGTACTATGTCCTATATGTTTAATAACCCAAATTAACATCAATAGCATCACTACAATTTATCATTCTCGTGTATAAGCACAAGTTACATACTAGTAAATATAAAAATGAAAAATTTTAGTTACAAAATTAGTTGTAATCTAAGTCTACAACCTTAGTCAATATCTTTTTTATTGGAGATGAATTTTGACAACTCCACCAGTGGAGTTGTCAAAATTGCAAGGTTTTGTAGTTTAAAATTATGTATAAAATATAATCTTATAGATTTTATAGTAAATAATATCTGATCAACATAAAATTTGATATGTGTATTAAAAATGTACAAAACATATAATCCAACGATTAGATTTTTGAAATATGTAATAATGTTGCTGATATAGTAAGGTTACAGTGTAAAGTCACAACTAAATTTGTAACTAAACATTGTCTATATATAAAATCACACGTCCCTATAAACCATCTACATTGCAAATAAGTTATTTGATTTCATTGGTACTGCTGAGAAAGCCTCATTTTTGTATAATATGTAGATCAAATCAGTTCCATTGACCCGATAAAATAATCTGTTTTCGGGTTTCATCTCATCGATCCTAGACTAGCTCAAATATATTAGTACAAATTAGATGTAACGATATTTCTACTATCATACCGACCGCTCAAATCTCGGGAAGATATATATATATATATATATATATATATATCAAGTTACACTAAATATAATTTTTTTTTGAATTGATATTTTGAAAATTGCATAATTACATTACATGTTTATATGTTCTTCACATGCATGTTAAATTTTGTGTCAATAAGATATTATTTATCATTTGATCTATGAATTGTCTTTAATTCATTGTTTTAAAATATAAAAAATTTAAATTTAAACATTTAATAGATGATATACTATTTAATTACATTATGTTATATATTCTTCATACTCGCAAAATTTCAAGACAATAAAAAATCAATAACTATGTCATCAATCAAATATTTAAAATCCACATTTTTTTATAGTTTAAAATTATATTTCAAGGCTGAGTTTATGGATTAAATAGTAAGTAAAATTCGATTGACATGAAATTTGGTATGCATTTTAAGAACATGTAATTTGATAGTGGATTTTCTAATCATTAGATGATATAACATTCAATAAAATTACACCAAATATTACTTGAACCCATCTCCTTCAAATGACTAGTTTTGTTTGACAAAGCAATAACATAAATAAACAAATATACCTGCATGACTGTACCTAGAGTTTCTATCAAGGATGTCAATACCGTACCGGAGGCCGTACCGATTTGGCCACCGGTACGATATATTTCGGATACCGGTCAATACCGGTGTACCGTTTCGGGTTTACCGCTATTTTTTATATTTATAAATATAAATATATATATATTTATAAATATAAATATATATATATTTATATATATATATATATATTTATATGTATGTATGTGTTTGTGTATATATATATTATAATAAATATAAAAGTTTACCATAAAATATTTCCTCAATTTAGAACTAGTTATTCATGGTTTTAGACTTTAGTATCAATTAAAAGGGAAAAAAAATAAAAAAATAAAATAGAAAGCTTAAAAGTTACCATTGCATATTAAGAAAACAAATAATACTAATAAGTTAATACAAATAAGTTACCATTTTGTCCTAACAAAAATTCAAAAATTACAAAACTTAAAAAAAAAAAAAAAAAAAACTTTTTTCTGTACCGGCCGGTACGCCCGGTACCGGCCGGTATTGCCCGAAATTGGCCGGTACGGCCGGTACGAGGCCGGTACGCCCGGTATTTTTTCCGGTACGAAACAGGGGGGTCGAGTGTACCGGATTGCTGGCCGGTACGGTATATTCCGGCCGGTACGGCCGGTACGGTACGGTATTGACATCCATGGTTTCTATCCATCCCCGAGATTAATATTGAAAGTTGTTTTTTTTAAACTTTCAATTTCAATCATTCATTATTTGTATTAGGTGCAATACTTTAAGTATTCAATCTTATCTCCATCCATTTTCTATAACGGGTTTTTTCTACCAACCCAACTTCACAAAATGATAAAAAAAGTGTTTACTTTTCCAAGTAGCTTTTATATTATATTATTAGTTTGACGCATTCTAAAAGAACTTGCCGGATCATAGACCCAAATTAAATCTCACATTTTCTGCTATGTCAAGTGTGTACAGTGTATATAGCCTTTCAAATATAGCAAAGGTTTGATTTCACCACCTCTATCTATCCAAATAGTCCTAATTTAATTTAAAAAATCCAACCTGAAAAAATAATCACAAACTTCATCGAAAAGGCAGGTCACAGCTAATATTAAGGGAGAAACGTGTTTCATACATGTTACACACGTGTGGATCCACGTATTGTCCAAAATAAACTAAATTCGTGACTTTTTTTTTTTTTTTGAGTCGGCATGTAGATCCACGCAGTGTGTATAATAAACACTGCAGAGCTATGGGACAAGCAAAAGTCATTAAATCGGTGGAAAGGTCAACTCAAAACATGCTGTACCACACACATCCCAGAACTTGCAAAACGAATTCCAGCAATGCAGAGCTAATATTAAGTGAACCTTGGACGTTTCATCTGCCTTCAAATTGGGGCAGGGCTAGGATTTTTTGTTTCGGAGATCAAATTTTGGTATTAATATAATAGTTTTAAGTTAAGATAAACCATCGTACACTCGTAAACATACGTGCACAAATATAAACATTAATATTTGAACTTTTGATATTAGAGTAGATCATAATTTATAAATATATTGTATATAAAATAAACAACTTATATATATATATATATATATATATATATATATTTGCAAGATAATTTTTTAAGAGAACTTATCATCTTTTAAATTTCAATGAGTATATAAAAGTTGTCTAGTTTGATATTAAATATGTACAAAAAAAAGTTAGAGAAAACAAAAACTACATTGTCTCTATGACTATTAGATCAATTGACAAATTCTATTAGTTTTTAAGAGCATTATTGGACTGACTCAAATATTTGGGGGGCCAACTTCTATTTTTATAGCTAAATATTTAAAGTTTTAATACTTCTACATGATATAAAATAAATTTATAAAATCCCCCCCCCCCCTCCCACGGCGGGGGCGGCTTCTCAAACGGAGAGTTTAAATACCAAAGAAAAGGGAAGCACGTTGTGAAGGTATAGGGTACCAAACATGATTATATCTAACGTGTATTGCGAAAAGATAAGCTATTTTATGTTCAACTTATAGTACTCATTCATTCTTCAATTATATCTAGAATTTGATTTCTGAACTTTGTTGGATTGTTTATGGCACGATAGGCAGCACAAACTCAGATGTCGTGGAAGAAATTAATCCAGGTTCCAATATTGTTTGCTTACAAATTAATTCAGGAGACTTGCGAATGGATAAGCTTTTTAAACCTACATATAGGTTATTTATTTAAGTATCATTTTTTAAAAATTAAGAATAATTGTAATTTTATCCACTTGCAACAATTAACAAATTTTAATATATATATATATATATAACTAATACAAGCCAACATGTACAGGAGCTGAACCTGCTGATCTTTAACTTAGTTGGGACTAATTAATCTTTTACCTTTTCTTTAAACTACTATTTTCCCAAAAGATCTTGTATAATGCTGGTTTCAAGAATATGGTAGGTGGCAAATACCTTCTAGTACTTCTACATGTTAAAGAGACTATGAGAAAGAAAATGAATGGATTAACGTTGTTGAGGGTGATTTAGGGACTCTAAATTTTACTACATATGCAATGTCTTATAAAATGATGTGAAATTTTTTAACAAAATATATATAAAAAAATTATCATGTTATTTTTTTTTGGGAATTTATTATGTTACTGATATAATGTCAATCACATTTATTTTTATCTTGGTTTATAAATTATTTGTAATAATTTATTTCTTGATAATTGGATAATTGGGGAGGGGGGATTTGAATGTTGAATGCCTTAATTAGGAGAAAATCTTGTATGCCCCGATCTCATGAAACTGACACAGGAGATACTATCACCTTAATTAGAGACATCAAGAATTCGAAATATCATTGAGCTACAAGGCTCTTAGTTTTATAATAAAATTAATATGTAATCCCATGCATATGCACGATTACATGTACATTTAAAAACAATCATAATTACACACACACACACACATAGCACAAATAATTTACATCTAATTGGATCTAGATTTTTTTTTTTTTTTTTTTTTTTTTTCATTTAATGCCACAAAAATTTTAAAAAAAGGGACACATGGCACAAAATTGAACTCCAATTAAAATTTAATTTAGAATCTAATTGAATTTAGAGTTTTTGATTTTTACACCTAATAATTCACTTAATACACAAATTTAAAAATTAGAAGAGACACGTAGCGCAAAATTATACTCCAATTTAAAATTTAATTGGATTTTTACGTTAAGATAATCATTTTTACATTAAGATATAGTAGTTTGTAACCCCATGCATATTATTGATACTCATTTATATATATTTTTTTAACTCTTTAAAAATTCTTGTAAGAATATTATTAAGTAGAAAATGTAAATTGTCCATTTAAATTTTTTTATTTTATTTTTTATTTTTTTTTATGCTCATTAATTCTAAACTCTTTGGTTTTGTACGCAATAACTCATTTGGATGGATATTTATGATATGGTCCCACATTTGACTCCAAAATTAAGAAATAAAACTCTCTCTAAAAATAAATAATTTAGGACAGATGACATAAAATTGGATTTCAATTGTAGAATCTAATTGAATTTTCTCTAAATTTTATATTGTAAGGACACAGTTTGTAACGAACCGTAACAGGGTTGGGTTCGCACGTGAAAAGACCCAAACAATATCATTTATAGAGCGTGGGTTTGAAAGGCTAGGCCTTAGTCACCAGACGGCGGGTTTTTCGTGGTGTTCATATATGGTTTAAATCGTGTTTGCCCCGGGAGTCTTTCTCCTGGAGGCGAGCTAGGAAGCTCTGGTTTTTGGCCATTTTTCCCAGCCCCTTTCACCGGATTGCTTATTTTTCCTTTTATACTAGCCTGTCTTCCTTATCCAATGTCCACGTGTGGGGTTCGATTTTTCAAGACTGATACTTGTCCCATCAGCCCATACCCAGAGTGGTTGGGGGTGGTTGTAAAAGCTGAAGGGTATGGCTCTGTTAGGTGCAGAGTATTGAATGGCAGTAAGTGCAGTTTTTCCTTTGTCCTTGGTCGTTAAACTATCCAGGGTGTCCTTCCCTATTGACATAGATATTTTTAAATTTTTTTTTCAGACTGTTTCTGTTCCGTTTTTGTCCTTCCTTCCAGGGGGATCTCGAACATGCCGAGGACTGAATCGTCCTCGGCTGTGTCCCAGGACTATTTTGTACATGTATTACCTATCCTTGACTATAACCTTCCTCGACTCGGGCCTTGGGCCCCAATAAATAAATGGGCCAGGGCCACAGATTATCGGGCCCTACAATAGCACCTCAAAATCCTGTTATCCGACCTCTTGGTCGGAGAGGAGGGTTTTGGTAATACCAAGCCTTTATTGCGGCTCGTTTAACTCTGCCCTTCATTAATATTGGTATCTCTTCATCTACCCAGGAATCATACCGGGTTACAAGACATTCCTTCTGAATTCATTCACAATGCGTTCCTGCCGTTTCGTTATCCAAAGCGCACCTTTAATGATTTCCCTTTACGAGACCATTTAAATTCGACAGTTTTTGACGGTGTGGGGAAGTGGAACGGGTATATTCTAGTTTACAGGTTTTCTTGGAAATTTGGACAAATTAAATACCTCTCGTTTTGCCCTTCATATATAAGAAGAAAGGCATGAGGTTATTTCTTTCATATAAAGACCCTTTTAATCCTTCTGAAACCAGAAACCCTTAGCCACCTCCAGAGTTTACTTTATCTGCTAGTTACACCTTAAATTGTGATACGTTCAAGATAGGAGTGAGTAATGAAGGAACCATACCCTTCTCAGAAATACCATGTTCTTATGAAGCTAAAAATGGCTCGGTCAGGGCAGAGATGGCAGAGATTCAAGATACTTTTCACCCTCCTTTCAGCCAAAATTCGAAGCAGGGGCTCGTCGCGTCAAACTTTCAACGCGACTGAGCTGGGGTCACCCATTATCAGTATCAGCCGCTCTCTCATGGGCATAGCTAACATGGCACCAGCTTGTTAGGAGTCAGGACTGACGCAGGGACTAAGTGCCCCTACTTCTTCCTCTCTTCGTTCACTGGTGCCTCCTTTTGCCTCTCTTTCTTCTTCTTTCCACCATCAAATCCATCCTGGTGCTTTTCCTTCTTCCTCTTCTTCTCCTCCTTCTTTCTCTTCTTTTCCTCATTCTTTCTCTAAAGAAGGTCCTCCTCTCAATATGGATGCTACTGGGGCAGAGTTTGGAAGGACATCGAAGACGAGTTTAAAAAGACATCCGACTGTTTATTTGTCTTATTGTTGTTGTTGTTGTTTTTTTTTTTTCTTTTTTTATTATTTTTGTAATCCACCTTCTGTATAGGCTTGTTTAAGCCCTTCTTTGTACGTTGTAATACCTCTTTATATTAATAAAAGTCGTTATTGCTTTATTTCACATGTTCTATCTCTTTATTTTTGAAATGGTTACGCCATGAATAGACATACTATCTTGTGAATTCTTTTTATTTTTACACTTTGACCGATGCCTAGGACCGAAACCCCCACTAATAAAAAGAGCTTGCTCCGTGCTTATCGAAGTTAGTCGGCGTAAGAATGCCGATTTGAACAAACGACACTTAAGGCAGAAATCCTTACCAGGAAAAAGAAAAGTATATTATGATGGGTTTATTTAGAGTTATCTGGCGTAATAATGCCGACCCAAGAAAACGATACTTAGGGCCGAAAATCCTTATTAAAGATAAAAGATACTATTACAAACGTATTGGAGGTATTGTATACAAAAAGACTGACCTGAAAATGGGTTGCATGCCCCAAACTTAAACGAGGTGATGGCGGAATGCCCGATGCCATATAGGAAATAATCACCCGAGGATACCCAAAATGAACAGCACCTGCAGGTTGCTGAATAATAAGGCATTTTGCCATCTTTCTAATAACCTTCGTAGTCTTAACCTTTTTCTGGTGTTTGGTCCGAGGGCTGAGTAACTTAAAATTCTCCTTGAGTAGTTGGTTTCCCTATAGGTTTGAGTCCGAGGACCATGCAATACCTTGGTTCTGTCCAAAACTTGATTTTGATAAGTAGTTGGTTTCCCCATAGGTTTGAGTTCGAGGACCATGCAATACCTTGGTTTTGTCCAAAACTTGATTTTAATAAGTAGTTGGTTTCCCCATAGGTTTGAGTCCGAGGACCATGCAATACATTAGTTCTGTCCAAAATTTGATTTTAATAAGTAGTTGGTTTCCCTATAGGTTTGAGTCTGAGGACCATACAATACCTTGGTTCTGTCCAAAACTTGATTTTGATAAATAGTTGGTTTCCCCATAGGTTTGAGTCCGAGGACCATGCAATACCTTGGTTCTGTCCAAAACTTGATTTTAATAAGTAGTTGGTTTCCCATAGGTTTGAGTCCGAGGACCATGCAATACCTTGGTTCTGTCCAAAACTTGATTTTAATAAGTAGTTGGTTTCCCCATAGGTTTGAGTCCGAGGACCATGCAATACCTTGATTCTGTCCAAAACTTGATTTTGATAAGTAGTTGGTTTCCCCATAGGTTTGAGTCCGGGGACCATGCAATACCTTGGTTCTGTCCAAAACTTGATTTTGATAAGTAGTTGGTTTCCCCATAGGTTTGAGTCCGAGGACCATGCAATACCTTGGTTCTGTCCAAAACTTGATTTTGATAAGTAGTTGGGGGAATTAACCCCTCGGCTATGGCATGAGACCTTAGTTTTGGGGAAATTAGCTCCTCGGCCAAGCCCCTAGAACCATCTGTGTGGCTGACGCTACAAAACGTAGCCCCTAGTAAAGAAACATAGTCTCTAGTGGAACTTTACGCTAGAATACTACAATCGGTCATTGAAAATGATAAAGGGACTCTCTCGACCTACCGCCTGTGCCAACACACAAGCCTTCCCCACAGACGGCGCCAATTGTAAGGACACAGTTTGTAACGAACCGTAACAAGGTTGAGTTTGCACGTGAAAAGACCCAAACAATATCATTTATAGAGCGTGGGTTTGAAAGGCTAGGTCTTAATCACCAGACGGCGGGTTTTCGTGGTGTTCATACATGGTTTAAATTGTGTTCGCCCTGTGAGTCTTTCTCCTGGAGGCGGGCTGGGAGGCTCTGGTTTTTGGCCATTTTTCCCAACCCCTTTCACCGGATTGCTTATTTTTCCTTTTATACTAGCCTATCTTCCTTATTCAACGTCCACGTGTGGGGTTTGATTTTTCAAGACTGATACTTGTCCCATCAGCCCATATCCAAAGTGGTTGGGGGTGGTTATAAAAGCTGAATGGTATGGCTCTGTTAGGTGCAGAGTATTGAATGGCAGCAAGTGCAGTTTTTCCTTTGTCCTTGGTCGTTAAACTATCCAGGGTGTCCTTCCCTATTGACATAGATATTTTTAGATTTTTTTTTTCAGACTGTTTCTGTTCCGTTTTTGTCCTTCCTTCCAGGGGGATCTCGGACATGCCGAGGACTGAATCGTCCTCGGCTATGTCCCAGGACTATTTTGTACATGTATTACCTATCCTTGGCTATAACCTTCCTCGGTTCGGGCCTTGGGTCCCAATGAATAAATGGGCCAGGGCCACAGATTATCGGGCCCTACATATATATATATATATATATAGATTAACAATAGTTTCAAAGTGAATTTACTGAAATAGCACTAATCAAATTTATTATGTTTTGTGAATAGACCATGATAGCATAGGCCCAAAGTATAAACTATGTCTATGGTATAAAGACTTTTTTTTGAGAATCGATCAAAGACTTAAATAGTTACATCTTCAATAGTCAGTTCTAAAAAGTTCTATGTTTTGTAACTACTGTGATATTATAACGGCACAATTAGATTTTATACAAAACTATGATTCCCGAAAGTTACGGTATTCTTATGATTATGATTTTGTATAAAACTTTCGGTATTCTCATGGTTTTTTATAAACCTAAAGTTGACCAAAAGGTCTGCAAACTGTATGCTAATTTTAACTTTGTAAGCATCAACTTAGAAATAAATAGTCATTATTTTTCAATTACATAACAAAAGTAGTACACACTTGAGATGCCATTAACATTGATAGTTAAAAAAAAAAAAGGGGGCAAATGATTGTTAAAATCTGGTGGGCAAATTTTATAGTTGCCACTTTATTGAAAGAGGATTGAATATGCTGGAGTAAAGTTCATTCTTCTGTTTTAGTTGACTCTTCTGCAGTTCAACCTGATCTCTCCTAAATTGCCAGTGAGAGGTTTCATATTACCCATCTTGATCATGGAAACACCAAAGTCTTTAGCAAAGCCGCGAGGGTGGTTACTGTAGTACTGCACTAGCTTATCACTGTCACTACCGTTATTCTTGAAGAGCTCCTGATCAGAATGAAGGAGGCCCTTATTTTTCAGCAAAGCCTTGTAGTACACTGTATCAAATTTCGTTGTAGTTGCATCCAGTGGCTCTGTGTTGTTATCTCCTCCATTTACAGGGCACCCTTGTTGCATGGAGCCTGCAAAGCTTTTGTCAATGTTGGTATCATTGTAAATCCTAGCACGGAAAGTGGTGCACCTAGCAAGTCCTATGCTGTGGCCCCCTGAGAGGACAACAAGGTCTTTCAAGTCTAGCCCATGAGCTTGAAAGTTAGAGATAAGCTGAGAGAAGCTGAAAAATGGGGGTGGAAGATTGGTATTTGCGTCGTTCCTGCTTGCATTTCTTGCGTCTCTTCTGCCTAATAATACTTTGTAGCGAAAGAAACGACCTCCCAACTAAAACACAAAGCACAAGAATAAGATATATTAAGACTTTGTATTAGGAAATTTGTTATATTTACATGGAATAGAAGATTTTTATATCAACACTTACAATTTCAACAGAATCACGAGCTGCCAAAGCTAAGATATCTGCACATGAAACCAAACTGGCATTGCAATGTTTGTCAACTGCTGCTTTGATTTCGTCGACAACATCAAAACCCCTAAGTGAATTCAAATTTGGACGCGCTGTCTTCTCACCAGTGAAGTTTGCTGTGTCATCTAGCAGATTTGATCCATCACAACCCTGTCATTGCAAACACGTCTTGAGCATTCAAGAATAGGGTTTAATTACTTAAAAATTAATTACTAGTAACTTAGACTTTGTAGTTGGTAAGTTAATCCTACATCCCTTTTCCTTATCCAAGCCCCATTTGTTTTTTGTTCACCTTTCTGTATATTATATACCATAAGGCTCAAAGTCATCTTGGATCAATGTAATTTTCTCCAGTGTGCTTTTGAAACAACATGAGGCCAAATTTTCAATTATTTCTTGCACCAAATTGGAGTTATTTATATGGAATTATATATTTAAAATATGGTATCGGGAACATCAACTTCATTGTTCCTGAATAGTAATTGACTAGTTTCACTGACCTGCAAACAATGGAAATAAGCCTGAAAATAATGTAATGCTTTACTCACCTACTCGAATGTTATTTCTTGTCTAAGACATGGCCAAGTAATTAGTACTACAAGCACTGACCAGATGCCACTGCTAGTTGAGGTATGGTTGAGTTTTTAGAAAGAAGTTTATGCCCAAGCAAATGCCTAGTGCAAAAAAGAAGCTAAACATATCTAATGGAACAATAAGAAGCAAATCTTAAGGAAAAACACACATCACACTTACGTTAACAAAGCAATCATGGAAGTGAAGGCGAAGTAGTGATGCTCCCATGCGTGGTTCGCGAATAATAGCCCGCTTGACAACTGATCTTATGACAGGCAATGCCCGAGGGCATACTTTCTGGTAAAAATCAGCACTTAATTGTGCAGATGTACTTGTAGGGATCAGAATGGCAGCAAAAGCAAATATAACACACACTAGAAGAGATTGAAGAGCAGCCATGGGTAATAATACTATTAGCCCAGGTACTTCTTCCAAATTGGTGTGCAATTATGGCTATGAAGTATGTGTTTATATAGATGGAATATCACACCATTAGTCTACTGGTTTCCTTCATTTTCATAATATTTTTTAGTTGCTATATGATGATTCTTTAACTAAAGAATGCTAGCTAGCAGGAACAATGAGCATGAATTCTGTATCATGTTTTCGTGGAGACCTTGGGGATGGGATAATAACTATTTTAGTACCATTGACTAAAAACAAAGTCTGTCCTTTTAAAAAAATTTTGTTTTTATTTTTTAAACGTTGCGATCCTAGTAGATAATACGGGATATGATCAGATAAATAAATTATATGATGTTATACTGTGCTGGTTGAATGCCTTACTGAGACCTCAATTCTTTAAAAAAAAAAAATAAAAAAAAAAGGTGGTGGGATTCACATCCACATAAGTGACCAAAAAACAATTATAGAAATACGATTATACATGTTTTATAAGAATTTTTTAATTTTTTTTTTTAAACTGCTTAAAATTTTGCCTTCCACCCCTGATGTAGAGCAGACAACACATGCCTTCCTGGAGTAGTAGGAGGACAGAAAGTTACAATGCAAGATCAAAAGGGTACTAGTAAAGGTCATCGGAGTGATAGTGTCGGAATAGTATAAAATTTGACAGGTTGAAGGGAAACGACGTTCTGATCCAGCTTCATAAGTTATGAATGCCACCAAAATTTAGGTAAATTCCTTCATTAAGGTCCCGAAAATAGTGTTTTTGTTATTTTTAGTAATATTTATTTTTTCTTAATAACTTTTAGTTTAAAAGTTATAATAAGGTCCCGTCTGTTTTGGGACAACCCTTATGGTCAGTATTTATGATTTTGTATTCAACTCAATTTTGCCATTTTTGGTAAATTTCGGTATTTTGTCACCTAATCGCGTAATTAGTGTGAATTAGGGTTTTTAGACTTTTTTCTCAATATTTTTATGTTTTGTAGCCATCAGAGGTGATAGGCTAAAAACGAATTGATCCCTTGTGATTAAATTAATTGATTAATTAGTCAAGTTATTAATTAATCAAATTAACATGCAAAGGCGTGGTAGCACAAACGAATCACCAATAAACTAATTATGTAGCGGAAAATAAATGACACGGTGATTTGTTTACGAATGGGGAAAACCTAACGACAAAATCCCCACCGTGTGATTTTTAGGTCACCACTCCCGAAACTCCATTATTATCACAACAAGCGGTTACAAGTAAAGGAATCCCAAGTACCTTACCAACCTACAGTTGAACCCTTACCCCAATACCCAATTGGACTTGTTCTGTAGTGACAGTTTCCCTTTTTGATGCACGGCTTCCAAGTACGTGACTAACAAATTGCGCGGATCCCAGTACGCGACTTCAATCACCAACTAAGAAGCTTATTGGCTGCAAAATTCTCCAGTTCATCCACACGATGAAGATCAAGAAGATGCTTGGTTACAAAACCCTACGGTGCATATATACAGCAACTTCTTCAAGAGAAAAAGATGAACTAAGGGCAAGAACTTCGTCTCCGGTCACAATTTGCTTGAACAGAGTTTGCTCAATGCTTGTGCAACTTGTGAACTACTTGACGGCTCTTAAAATAATCTTTTTATATGTTTAGGGTTAGAAGAAAAGAAGACCTAAACACATAATCACGGATTCCAAGAAATCAAATCAGAATTCTGAATTTCTTAAATCTTGACAGATAAGCTGTCGAGCAGCTATCGAGAAGGTGTCGAGCCACGGGCTGAATAGCTTCCTTAAGCCTTGATAGATGTAGCTATCGAGACTTAATAAATTTGCACTTTTCAGCTTGTTTCTTGGACAGACTTAATGACTTCAACACTTGATCTTGAAACCTTATTTCTTGAAATATTTAAACACATCCTAGAACTACCCAATTACAAGTAAAGTGCGTTTTGTCAAAGAATTAGCCAATTACATAAAATCATGACATATGTTCTTAACATGTGAACCACATATGTTTTAACAAGAGGCAAATTAGACTATTATCAATAAACACAGACTTTTGTCAAAGTATTTCTCTAGTAAATTCTAGTTTTCTTCTCCTTCTGGATTCAGGGAAACCCCTCATGGATTCGAAATTTACTACCAGCAACTAACAGTTTAGTTTTTGTTTCATCAAGAGAGCATCATGTGTGCTTTCTTTAGGCTTCTAAGATATCAACCCCCATTTGATTGGTCTTACACTTTAGGTGTTAGGACATATGTGAATCATGTTAAGTACATATGTCAATATAAAATTGACTAATCCTTTGACAAAACGCACTTTACTTATAATTGAGTAGATCTAGGATGTGTTTAATACTTCAAGAAATGAGGTTTCAAGTTTAAGTGTTAAAATCATGCAAGTCTGTCCAAGAATCAAGTAAAGAAGTGCTGGATTTTAAAACTCGATAGCTAGTATCTATTGAGGTTTAAAAGACTGATTAAGCTCGATGCTCGACAGCTTCTTGATAGATAGGTATCTATCGAGGTTTATGAAAATTAGTTTTTCAGATCTGATTTCACTCTAATCTGTGAATAGATATTTAGGTTTTCTTTTCTCACAATCCTAAACATATATAAGGATTATTTTAAGGGCCATCACAGCTGATGCATCTCATTGCAAAAAGTTTTTCACAAGCATATTGTGAACCAGAGATATATGCCATAATTCATCTTTCTATTCAAGAAGCTACTGTGTTTGCTTACAAATTAATTCAGGAGACTTGCGTACGGATAAGCTTTTTAAACCTACGTATAGGTTATTTATTTAAGCACCATTTAAAAAAAAATTAAGAATAATTGTAATTTTATCCACATCCAACAATTAACAAATTTTAATATAAAATAAAACACTAATACAAAGTACAAACCCACATGTACAGGAGCTGAACCTGCTGATCTTTAACTTAGTTGGGACTAATTAATCTTTTGCCTTTTCTTTATACTACTAATTTCGCAAAGGATCTTATATAATGTTGGTTTCAAGAATATGGTACGGTAGGCGCGTGGCAAATACCTTCTAGTACTCTACATGTTAAGGAGATTGAGAAAGAAAATGAATGGATTAACGTTGTTGAGGGTGATTTAGGGACACTAAATTTTACTACATATGCTATATATATGTCTTATAAAATTATGTGAAATTTTTTAACAAAAAACACAATTAAAGGAAATTATCATTTTTTTTTGGGGGGGGGGGATTTATTATGTTATTGATATAATGCCAATCACATTTATTTTTATCTTGATTTATAAATTATTTATAATAATTTATTTCTTGATAATTGGGGAGTGGGGATTTGAATGTTTAATGCCTTAATTAGGAGAAAATCTTGTATGTGTTGATCTTATGAGACTGACACAAGAGGCTCTTAGTTTTATAATAAAACTAGTGTATAATCCTGTGCATATGCACAAATACATGTATATTTAAAAATAATTACAATTACACATATATATATATATATATATATATGATTTAGAATTTAATTGGATTTAGACTCTATAATTTTTGCATCTAATAATTTACTTGCCAAAAAAAAAAAAAAAAAAAAAAAAAAAAAAAAAAACAAGCAAAAGATGGGACATATGGCACAAAATTGAACTCTAGTTAAAATTTAATTTAGAATCCAATTGAATTTAGACTCTTTGATTTTTACACCTAATAATTCACTTAACAAACAAATTTTAAAATTAGATGAGACACGTAGCGCAAAATTATACTACAATTTAAAATTTTATTGGATTTTCTCTTAGTTTTGGCTATTAATATATACTAGCTTGTAACCCTATGCATATGCATGGATATACTTAAAAGATAAATATTAAGATGTATAGTATAATTCTTATATATATAATTTAAATATTATTGATAGTCATTCTTATATATATATATTTTAAATCTTTAGAAAGTGTTGTAAGAATATTATTTAAGTAGAAAATGTGAATTGTCCATTTTAAATTTTTTTTATGTTATTAATTCTAAACTCTTTGGTTTTTGTATGCAATACTCATTTAAATGAATATTTATGATGTGGTCTCACATTTGACTTCAAAATTAAGAAATAAAACTTTCTCTAAAAATAAATAATTTAGAACACATGACACAAAATTGGACTTCAATTCTAGAATTTAATTGGATTTTCTCTGAGCTTTGTATATATATATAGGGCTGAGTTCAAGTTACACCTGGTGTAACTCTAAATAACGTTACACCACCCAATAATTTGTTATAGAATTTATATTTTGAAAATCTTATCATTGATTTACATGTTCTATATGTTTTTAACATTCATACTAATTTTCATGTTAATTAGATATTATTTACCATTCACTCTATAAACTCATCTTTTATGTATTATTTTAAACTACAAAAACTTGAATTTTAAAAAATGATTGATGATATGACTATTAACTTTGATTACCTTAAAATTTTGCAAGTATGGAAAATATACAAAGGTAACATAATCTAACGGGGAATTTGACAAAATTCACATTCAATTAAAAAAAAATTTGAGTGGTGTAACATTACTTAGAGTTACACCAAGTGTAACTTGAACCAAACTCATATATATATATATATATATATATTAATAATAGTTTTAAAGTGATTTTTTTTTTTTGAGTAAACAATAATATTTATTAGAATATACACGAAAATAGTAATATTAGTATTTTAAACCAGGTTTATAATACATTACATAATCAGAGTACAACTATAAAAGGGCCTAATATTTATAGTTGTAGACTGGAGTTATAAACAACGGACATTAGACATACACAACAAATTTGGGCTAAACATCCCTTTTTTTTTTTTACTGATATATATAGCACTAATCAAGTTTATTATGTTTTGTGAATAGACCATGATAGCCTCGGCCCAAAGTATAACCAATGTCTATGGTATAAAGACTTTTTTTGAGAATCGATCAAAGACTTAAATAGTTACATCTTCAATAGTCAGTTCTAAAAAGTTCTATGTTTTGTAACCACTGTGATATTATAACTGCACAATTGGATTTTTTACAAAACTGTGATTCCCGAAAGTTACGCTATTCTTATGATTATGATTTTGTATAAAACTTACAGTATTCTTATGATTTTTTTATAAACCTAAAGTTGGCCAAAAGGTCTGAAAACTGTATGCTAATTTTAACTTTGTAAGCATCAGCTTAGAAATAAATACTAGTGTCATTATTTTTCAATTACATAACAAAAATAGTACACACTTGAGATGCCATTAACAATGATAGTTAAAAAAAAAAAAAAAAAAAAAAAAAAAAAAAAAAAAAAACAACAACAACAACAACAGCAAATGATTGTTAAAATCTGGTGGGAAAATTTTACAGTTGCCACTTTATTGAAAGAGGATTGAATATGCTGGAATAAAGTTCATTCTTCTGTTTTAGTTGACTCTCCTGCAGTTCAACCTGATCTCTCCTAAATTGCCAGTAAGAGGTTTCATATTACCCATCTTGATCATGGAAACACCAAAGTCTTTAGCAAAACCACCAGGGTTGTAGCTGTAGTACTGCACTAGCTTATCACTGTCACTACCGTTATTCTTGAAGAGCTCCTGATCAGAATGAAGGAGGCCCATATTTCTCAGCAAAGCCTTGTAGTACACTGTATCAAATTTCGTTGTAGTTGCATCCAGTGGCTCTGTGTTGTTATCTCCTCCATTTACAGGGCACCCTTGTTGCATGGAGCCTGCAAAGCTTTTGTCAATGTTGGTATCATTGTAAATCCTAGCACGGAAAGTGGTGCACCTAGCAAGTCCTATGCTGTGGCCCCCTGAGAGGACAACAAGGTCTTTCAAGTCTAGCCCATGAGCTTGAAAGTTAGAGATAAGCTGAGAGAAGCTGAAAAATGGGGGTGGAAGATTGGTATTTGCGTCGTTCCTGCTTGCATTTCTTGCGTCTCTTCTGCCTAATAATACTTTGTAGCTAAAGGAACTATCTCCCAACTAAAACACAAAGCACAAGAATAAGATATATTAAGACTTTGTATTAGGAAATTTATTATATTTACATGGAATAGAAGATTATTATATCAACACTCACAATTTCAACAGAATCACGAGCTGCCAAAGCTAAGATGTCTGCACATGAAACCACACTGGCATTGCAATGTTTGTCAACTGCTGCCTTGATTTCATCGACAACATCAAAACCCCTAAGTGAATTCAAATTTGGAAGCGCTGTCTTCTCACCAGTGAAGTTTGCTGTGTCATCTAGCAGATTTGATCCATCACAACCCTGTCATTGCAAACACGACTCGAGCATTCAAGAATATGGTTTAATTACTAGTAACTAAGACTTTGTAGTTGGTAAGTTAATCCTACATCCCTTTTCCTTATCCATGCCCCATTTGTTTTTTGTTCACCTTTCTGTATATTATATACCATAAGGCTCAAAGGCATCTTAGATCGATGTAATTTTCTCCAATATGCTTTTGAAACAACATTAGGCCAAATTTTCAGTTATTTCTTGCACCAAATTGGAGTTATTTATATGGAATTATATATTTAAAACATGGTAGCGAGAACATCAACTTCATTGTTCCTGAATAGTAATTGACTAGTTTCATTGACCTGCAAACAATGGAAATAAGCCTGAAAATAATGTAATGCTTTACTCACCTACTCGAATGTTATTTCTTGTCTAAGACATGACCAAGTAATTAGTACTACAAGCACTGACCAGTTGCCACTGCTAGTTGAGGTATGGTTGGGTTTTTAGAAAGAAGTTTAAGCCCAAGCAAATGCCTAGTGCAAAAAAGAAGCTAAACATATCTAATGGAACAATAAGAAGCAAATCTTAAGGAAAAACCCACATCACACTTACGTTAACAAAGCAATCATGGAAGTGAAGGCGAAGTAGTGATGCTCCCATGCGTGGTTCGCGATTAATAGCCTGATCGACAACTGATCTGATGACAGGCAATACCCCAGGGCATACTTTCTCGTAAAAATCAGCACTTAGTTGTGCAGATGTACTTGTAGGGATCAGAATGGCAGCAAAAGCAAATATAACACACACTAGAAGAGATTGAAGAGCAGCCATGGGTAATAGTACTATTAGCCCAGATACTTCTTCCAAATTGGTGTGCAATTAAGGCTATGAAGTATGTGTTTATATATATGGAATATCACACCATTAGTCTACTGGTTTCCATCATTTTCATAATATTTTTTAGTTGCGATATGATGATTCTTTAACTAAAGAATGCTAGCTAGCAGGATCAATGAGTCTGCATTTTGTATTTTGTTTTCGTGGAGACCTTGGGGATGGGATAATAACTATTTTAGTACCATTGACTGAAAGCAAAGTCTGTCCTTTTTAAAAAATTTTGTTTTTATTTTTTTGACGTTGTGTTCCTAGCTAGTAATACAGGATATGATCAGATAAATAAATTATATAATGTTATACTGTGCGGGTTGAATGCCTTATTGAGACCTCAATTATTGAACTTATTGTATACACCCTGTCCAAGTTTTTATAAAAAATAAAAAATCACCGTTTTTGAAAAAACAATTAACAAAGCGTGTTCTATCCCAAAAAAAAAAAAAAAAAAAAGGAAGAAGAAGAAGACAAAGCGTGGTGGGATTCACATCTACACAAGTGACCAAAAAACAATTGTAGAAATACGATTATACATGTTTTATAAGAATTTTTTTATTAAAAAAAAAGGCGTAAGATTATGCCTTCCATCACCATTTGATTGGTCTTGCACTTTAGGTGGCATTGGTAATGTAGTAAAAAATAAATAAAGTTTGGCTTAAATATAGTTGTCAAATCGTTAGAGATTTATTAATTGTAATTTATAACAGGGTATTTTCCACCTACCATGATTCAGGGAATTTGCGATATTCTTATAAATTTTGTAACATTAACGTTGCCCAAACGATCTGCAAACTGTATGATAATTTTAATCGACAACTTTTTTGATAGATAATTACTAGTGTCATTATTGACTGTTCTGCTAGTTGACTTTCCTGCAATTCAGCCTGACCTCTCCGAAACTGCCAGTGAGAGGTTTAATATTACCCATCTTAATCATGGAAACACCAAAGTCTTTAACAAAACCACCAGGGTTGTAGCTTTAGTACCACACTAGCTTATCACTGTCACATTCGTTATTCTTGAAGAGCTCCTGATCAGAATGAAGGAGACTTATTTTCCAGCAAAGCCTTGTAGTACACTGTATCGAGTTCCGCTGGAGTTGCATCGAGTGGCTCTGTGTTGTTATCTCCTCCACTTACAGGGCACCATTGTTGCATGTAGGTTGCAAAGCTTTTGTCAATGTTGGTATCATTGTAAATCCTAGGACCGAAGGTGACGCACTTTGCAAGTCCAATGCTGTGGCCCCCTGAGAGGACAACAAGGTCTTTCAAGTCTAGCCCATGAGATTGAAAGTTAGAGATAAGCTCAGGGAAGTCGGCAAAAGGCTTTGGAAGAGAGTCATTTGAATCTTTCAAGCTTGCATTTCTTGGGTCTCTTCTGCCTAATAACACTTCGTAGAAAAAGAAATGACCTCCCAACTAAAACACAAAGCCCAATAATAAGATATATGAAGATTTTGTATTAGGAAATTTATTGTATCGAATAGAAGATTATATCAACACTCACAATTTCAACAGAATCACGAGCTGCTACAGCTAAGATGTCTGCACATGAAATCACACTAGCATTGCAATATTTGTCGACCGCTGTCTTGATTTCATCGACAACTTCGAAACCCCTAAGTGAATTCATATTTGGGAGCGCTGTCTTCTCACCAATGAAGTTTTCTGTGTCATCTAGCAAGTTTGATCCATCACAAGTTCACAACCCTGTCATTGCAAACACGAGTTGAGTATTCCAAGAATATAATTTACTTAAAAATTGATGACGACTAGGAACAAAGTCTTTGTAGTTGGTAAGTTAATCCTACATTCCTTTTGCTTATCCAAGCCCCCTTTTTTTGGTTCACCTTTATTCTGTATATATATTGTATACCATGAGGCTCAAAGGCACTTGATTTATGTAATTTTCTCCAGTGTGCTTTTGAAACAACAACTAGGCCTAATTTCAATTATTTCTTGCAAGAAATTGGAGTTATTTATATGGAATTTTATATATATATATATATATATATATATTTATATTTAAAATAGGGTAGTTAGAAGTTAGAAGATCAACTTCATTGTTTGTTAATAGTACCTTCATTGACCTACAAATGATGGAAATAAACTTGTTATGAGTTTATATGCTCATGAGTTGAATATTGGGTTGTACTTTTAGCATATGTGGACTAGGCCTACTTATCAAAATAATAATATTTTATTATTTTAATTTTTGAGTCAGTTAGTCTATGCACATCAGTTATTATTGAAACAAAGTGTCTGTTCAGTAATGTATAATTTTTCATAATCTCTTATTCATAAACACAATGCAAATGATGATACAGACACAGAGAGAATAGAAGAAAAGTTACTGTATCGGAAGATTCACTCCATACTAGTTTTTCAACACTTGCAACTAAGGTAAATGTAATGCTTAACTCACCAACTCTAATGTTATTTATTTTTTGTCTAAGACAAGACCAAGTAATTAGTACTACATGCATTATTTGGATGCCATTGCTACTTGAGGCATGGTTGGATTTCTAGAAAGAAGTTTCAGCCCAAGCAAAAGCCTAGTGCAAAATAGAAGCTAAACGCATCTAATGGAACAATAAGAAGCAAATCTTAAGGAAAACCCACATCACACTTACTTTAACAAATTGGAATTATACATGTCTATAATCTTTAATGTAAATAAAATTGAAGATGTTGGATTGTTTGGTTGATCTTATAATATTGTGACATAAACTTTTGAAATTCCACAAATTTACACGTCATTATTTTAATATATATTTTTAATTAAATTTAAATTTAAAATTATATATATTATATATTATTAGAATCTTGACACATTATATTTTCTTTAAATGGTAGAATATGTAGTTTTATATACAAGCATAATTATAATATATGCCCAATGCTAAAATATATAGTCTCATGAGTAATTATTTAGTATTCCAAGAGCATAATAAATATATGTTTTTCCCTCTCACATAATAATAAATTTATGATGAGATCCACTGTATTAATGTGAGAGGGGAGCACTTATTTACTATTCCTCCAAAGCACTAAATAATTATACATAATTTCATATATAAACATAATCATTTATAATTACAAGAGTTACTGATTAGTGTGTTAATACATATACTTTTTTTTTTTAAGAACTAACAACTTTAATAGTACTTTCATTGACCTGCAAATGATGGAAATAAACCTGCAACTAATGTAAAAGTAATGCTTTACTCACCAACTCTAATGTTATTAATTAATTTCTTGTCTAAGACAAGACCAAGTTATTAGTACTACAAGCACTAACCAGATGCCACTGCTAGTTGAGGTATGGTTGGGTTTTTAGGAAGAAGATTCAGACCCCAAGTAAATGCCTAGTGCAAAATAGAAGCTAAACATATCTAATGGAAGAGAAGTGTTATGTTCATAATATTTACATAATATTTTCACAACAAATTATAGGTGGTAAGTTGTTATTGGTTCCAATTTAAATTACTTTTTTACCCACTCATAACAACCTCTAACAACCTACCACTTAAAATTTATTGTGAAAATATCGTGGATATAGCATTTCTCTTAACGGAACTACAAGAAGTAAATCTTAAGAAAACCCACATATATCACACTTACGTTAACAAATTGGAATCATTTATATGGAGTTATATATATCTATAGTCTATAATCTAAACAAAAATAAAAAACGATTGACTGATGGTTTACCTCATGATATTGTGATATAAACTTTTGAGATCTCACAATTTTAAACATCATCATTTTAATATATATATATATATATATATAATTATATTATATATTATTAGAATATTATCATATTATATTTTCTTTAAATGGCATAAAAATAATTTTATAGATCAAACAATAAATAGCATCCAATTTGAATTGACATGCATGTTAAAAACATAATGAAAATGCAATTTAAGAGTTAGACTTTCAAAATAGACAAAGCTTAGTTACTAAATTGGTTGTAGCATAAGACTATAACTTTACTCAAAATCTTTTTATTAGAGGTAAATATTGACAAATTTACCATTTAATTATATCTTCTTCTTATATCCTCCATACTTGCAAAATTTATAAAAAATTAAAGATTAATAACTATGTCATTAATAAATTAATTAAATTACAAGTTTTTGTAGTTTAAGATCAATAGCTAAGTTTATAAATCATATAGGAAATAATATTCGATTGACACAAAATTTGACATGTGTATTAAAAGTATAAAGAACATGCAATTCAAAAGTTAGATTTTCAAAATATGTAATAATATTTATTTTATTAAGTAAGGTTGTAATCTTAGACTACAACTAATTTTATAACTAAATTTTATTATTTCAAAATTTGCATTAATTGAATGAAAAGATATAAGAGGAGCTTGAAGGGTTTATTTTCAAACTAGTTTGGAGAGAAACTTTGTCTATGGTACGGTGGAATATGTAGTTTGATATGCAAAAACAATTATAAGAAACTAGTCTAATTTAAGTGTATATGTATTTGAAGGTCCCTCTTGGAGGGTTGAACTCCGGCTCTTACCCCCCCCCCAAACACTTACGAGTCCAAATCTTCTGTCCCACTTTTCCTGCTCCACTCGATACTCCACCAATAAAAGCTTACCACGTGTTAACATAATTAATTAAATACTATCATTAATTAATAATGGTAATATTAATAAGTCAATAATTATAGTATTTAATTAATTATGTTAACACGTGGCAAGTTTTATTGGTGGAGTATAGAGTGGAGCAGGAAAAATGGGACAGAAGATTTGGATTCAACACTTACACTTTTGGAGTGATTACCACACGGTGTGCAGTAGTAATAAATGTCTATTGCTAGAATATATAATTTCATAAACAACTATTCAATGTTTCGGAAGTACAATAAATACATACTCAGTCCCTCACATAATTGTTAGTTTTACATTTGTTAGTATTACAAATTTGTAACTTTGAATAATATTGAACAAATGTAAGACAGGCTATTAGACGTGAACCACACATTTACTGTTCCCCCAAAGCACTGAATTACCATAATTATCGAATCCAAAAAATAGATGCCTTTAGTTTCATATATAAATAAAATCATAATAAATACCTATAATTTATATTAAACAATAAGTCTATAATATATATTAAACTTTTCCGTACAATAGATTTTGCATCTTCAGGAAAACCCATATGACACTTGCGTTAACAAAGAAATCATGGTAGTGCAAGCGTAGTAGTGAAGCTCCCATCCGGGGTTCACGTCTAATAGCCTGTTTGACAACTGATTTGATTATATGCAATGCCCCTAGGCATACATTCTGGTAAAAATCAGCACTTAATAATTGTTCAGATGTACTTGTAGGGATCAGAATGGCAGCAAAAGCAAATATGAAACACACTAGAAATGATTGAAGAGCAGCCATGGGTGTTACTATAAGTTAGTTCAGGTACTACTTCTTACAAATTGGTGTGCAACTAAAGCTAAGAAGTTTGTGTTTTTATAGATGGAATATGAGAATATCACACCATTAGTTTACTGCTTGTTTCCACCATATTCGTAATAGTTTTTAGTTGTTACGTATGATGATTCTTTAAGTAGCGAATGATGAATGGAGGAATGGGTAGCAGTTCGCAATGGCTCGCTGGGATATATATTGTTTATTCATGTTTATATCATTGACTAAAAACGAAGTCTTTGAAGTTGCACATTCCTTTGTTTAAAAAGAAGAAAAGAAAAGAAAGAAACAGTTGCGTTCCTAATACCGGATATGATCAGATATATTGCTATATTATGCTCAATGTTTGCCTAATTGAGACCTCAATTCCTGAACTTATTGCACATATTTTTTATTTTTTATAAATAAAAATAAATAATAAATAAAAAAATCACTTCTTTTTTGGAAAAGCAAATGACAAAGTGTGGATTTACATCCATACAAGTGATGAATACAAATCATTTCACTTTCCTTAAAACATAACCAATGTTTAAATTGAATAATAATAATAATAATAATAATAATAATAATAATAATAAATCAAACATATGATAAATAGGATTAGTGAAGTATAAATTAAGTGAAATGCGAGTAGAACAAATGATTTGTATTCATAACATAAGTGACCAAAAACATGATCGTAGGAACGATTCATACTCCATTTGTTTTTTTTTTTTTTTTTTTGTGGAGTAAAGATACTCGATTTTATTGATCTTGCACATTAGGTGGCATTGGTAAAGAAAAATAAATAAATTAAGGAATCTTCTAGCTTCAAATTAACGACGTTCTCTTAACAAATGAAATTAATGGAGCAACATTTTTCAAAAGCCAAAGTCAAGCAATATTAAAAAGGTTCTCTTAACAAATCAAATTAATGGAGCAGTAAACCTCCTCTCTTTGCCCCCCAAAAAAAATACTGTTCATAAACCTTATAATGGTTTTAGAATTGAAGTAGTCGATGGACTGATGACGAAATTCCATATCAAATAGGAAGGAATTACTTGCTCAAATAAATTTTTTTTTTTTCTTTTTAAAAGGGAGGAATCAGACTTTCTTTTGTTCATTAAAAATGTATCTAGAATTTTATTTTCTTTCTTAGGCTAGGCAGAAATAATTTTAGAATTGAAGTTGCTGATGAAATGATGAGTAAATTCCATGTTCAAAAATCAAATAGGAGGAATATGTAGGACTACACAGATGTTATGCTGGTCAAAAGCTTAGAGCATTCACATCAAGGGTTTTGAAAATTTTAGCATTTAACATCTCAAAACACCATTTTATTTATTTTAACAACTTACTTTACAATTTATCTTACATCAAAGGTTTTATTTTGACATCTCAGCTAAAAATTATTCATCTCTCTCTCTCTCTCTCATTTAATGCCCACCATTCACCATCTCCACCACCCACAATCCGTCAAACCCCTCTCACCATAAACCACCAAATTGACAACCCTTTATTTTAGATTTACTTCAAGCAACAACAATCAATGACATCCACAATTTTCATTCATTTTTCCTGATTTTCTCAGCAGCCAAACACTCTCACCCTCCTCTGCTAGAACCAAACCAGCCCAATCTCAACCATCCCTCACCTCGATCTCAACCCCAGCCCAATTCCAACCATCCACAGCCCGATCTCAATCACCCACCCACCTTGATCTCAACCCCAACTCAATCTCAACCACCCACCCACCCCGATCTCAACCACCCACAACCCAATCTCAAGCACCCACCCTACCTAATCTCAACCCCAGCCACAAAAACAACCGCAGGGAAGAAGAAAAAGAAGGAAAAAAAAGAGAGAAGAAGAGAGGTGCTAGGGATTGGGGAGAAGGAAAAAGAAAAAAGATAGAGAGTAGGAAAAAAGAGAGAAGTCGATTGAGAGAAAAGAGGGAGAGAGAAAATATATTTTATTATTGAGAGAAGTGAGAGAAATCTAATAAAAAATTATTATTGTTTATAAGATTTTTTCTACAATACGGTGTCAAAGATGACACTCTACTGTATCAAAATGTCAAAAATTTTAAGAATAGCAACCTTGATGTGAATGACATTTTGAGGGGATGAGAGCTAAAATTAGGATTTATCATTTTTCACACCATTGATGTGAATGCACTTAGACAGTTGAACAACATTTGAAAATTAAGTTTATTATGAAGGGCATGTAGTAAGAAGGAAGAAAAACAAAGATAATAGTTTTGCTAGGGGCCGGGACACGGTAGATACAAATCTAAAAGCAAGACAATGAAGTGTTATAAGTGCTAGAAGAATGGGCATATTAGGCGAGACTGGTCAAAGTAGAAAAGGCACAAGGATGAAGACAAGAAGATGGAAGGGTCCTCAGCATTAATCCAGATCCTCTAGAATTCCTAGGGAACTTTATCACATAATGTTCTTAAAATCCTGGCCATCCTTTTATAATATAAGGGTTAAGACTATATCATGTCAACGTTCAACTAACAAAACCTTTAAAATAATAAAATATTAGTGCAAACAAAATAGAAAAATGTGAGAGTATTTGCATTAGTAAGAAGGAAGAAAAACAAAGATAATAGTTTTGCTAGGGGACACGGTAGATACAAATCTAAAAGCAAGACAATGAAGTGTTATAAATGCTAGAAGAATGGGCATATTAGGCGAAACTGATCAAAGTAGAAAGGGGACAAGGATGAAGACAAGAAGATGGAAGGGTCCTCAGCATTGATTCAGATCCTCTAGAGTTTCTAAGGAACTTTATCACATAATATTCTTAAAATCCTGGCCATCCTTTTATAATATAAGGGTTAAGATTATGTCATGTCAACATTCCACTAACAAAACCTTTAAAATAATAAAATATTAGTGCAAACAAAATAGAAAAATGTTAAGAGTGTTTGCATTAGTCTGTCTAAAAGTTTTCCATTATTTTAGCATAAGAATTTATTTTTTTTTATATTTTACACAATAACTTTTCAAAAACACCAACATCATATTATCTATTATACATTCCATTTTATTTAATTAATCATTTTTATTATTTTCTTATTATTATTTTCATTTAGACTCTCTCTCTCTCCTCTCAAATATCAAAACTCTCACCTCTCCACCACTACCGCCTCTGCTACTTTTGCTGCCGTTGCTTCTTCTTCTTCTTGGGTTTGTATATGGGTTTGATGAGTTTGAGATAAATATTTGATGATTTGTATGGATTTGATGAATTCACAAGGCATTTTTCTAGGATTAAAGATGAGATAGAGAAGGAAGAGAGTCAAGGGGGGAAGAGAGAAAATATGATTGGAGAAGTGAGAGAGAAAAATATTTAAAAAATAAATTACAAAGCTGCTTTAACCGTGTATATTTACACAGTTATTGAAGCAAAAATGTAAATGTACAGTGATATAGATGGACTGATGAGGGTAGTTTCGGGGCTGAAATGTGTAAATTTCACATCTTTTTCTATTATGCACAAACTAGTGCAGATGCTCTTAGCCTATGACATTAACGTTTTTAAAGTCAAATAAAAAACCCTAAACCTCTCCTACCAATCTCCATGTCTCTAGAATCATTCAAAAATAATTTCAATTATTTCGGTTCAATTCATCATCTTCTACAACTCAATCTCTTCTCTCTCCAAACATTGACAAAAATGAATTTTCCATAAATAATTCTTCGTAACCAAGTTATGAGCTTCTACAATTCTACATTCTCTTTATTTGATTTTTTGTTTCCCCCTTGGGTGTGGACATTGTTTGGTGCAAGGTTACAAGCTTTTGTTTGTTTGTTTTCCATGAGTGGCTATATACATATAAATATATATATATATATATATATATATATACATATAAATATATATATATATATATATATATATATTTGGCCAAAAAAAAAAAAACACGGGTAAACAAGATAATATTATTGGAGGCTTTGAAAAAAAAAAAATTCCTTCAAAAACTAAAGTTATGTTTGGTAACAATTTTTGTTTTCTATTTTCAAAAACTTATTTTTGGGAATATAAAGAAAAAACAATTTTTCTTATATTTTTGAAATTAAAAAAAATGTTTGTGTAAGGTTGAATTTATTCAACCATCTAATTGACTTTATTCCGTGCCAAATTTGCTTGTAATTCAGCATTTAGTAACCTTGTATTTAGGTGGGTTTGATGTAAGGGTAGTGAGTGAGATAGAGTGAAGATTGCTCAAGAGTGTGCAAGAAAACAGAGACTCGCGGCTGGGACTCGCGGGTGACTCGCGGCTGTAAGCCGCTAGACGCAGCACACGTGCCAAGCATGCTTAAAGATGAACAGTCATGCTAGCTGGAGCACTACAGGACAAAACAGGACAACTGGCCATACGGTTATCTCGCGACTGGATCTCGCGACTTGGTCAAGCCGCGAGCCACCCCTGTTTTGTAAAACCTGACGTTTCACATTCCTCTCCCACTCCAGTATAAATACCCCTTTTACCCACGATTGAAAGAGAGTTTCCAGAGAGAATTTTGAGAGAGAAACCCTAAAGAAAAACAAGATTGATTTACCCACAATCTATACCTTAGAGTCTCTTCAAATTCCTCAACTCTCTTCCTCTCCATTGTCAAATCCTTGAGAGGCATTATACCAAACCTAGTTCTCACCATCATCATCACTGTGAGACAGTTGTTTGGATTTCTGGGAAGCAGTTAGGAAGGAACCAATCTTCATTGGTTGATGCTATGGTCTAGTAGCGGAATCCGGGAAGCTAGAAAAGAAAAAGGTTCGACGCAACCTCGTTGGAGCAAGAAGCTTGGAGGGCTTAGGTGCACTGGGTAGATTAGGTTTGGAGGGTCTATTGCTGTCCTTGTATCCCAACTGTATTTTCTAGTGGATTGCTTACCGCTTGGAGGGCGGCGGAGAGGTTTTACGCCGAGAGCTTCGGTTTCCTTTTCGATAACACATCGCGTGTTGTCTTTGTGTTTGCATCTTCCTTTCTCTCTATCTTTGCCTTTTCATTATCTGCTGTGGATTTTAATTTGTTATGGCTTAGATAGTATTTAATCAATTTCATATTATAGCATATGTTAAGTTTCTGCATACTAGTTGTTTGACATATTGCTTGAATTGATTAAGTTGTAATTTGGGGGTCTAAACGTTCAAAAGTGTTTTTACACGTTTTTGAACTTTCAGTTTGGTTAGTTGAAATTAAAAAAAAAAAAATGAAGAAAACAAAATAGAAAATACTAAAATATGTTGTTACTAGTGTAGGGATAAAGGCCCAGAATAATATGTTGGGCATTGAGCTTTGTTCGAGGACGCTAAATGGTCCGAGGAGGGGAAAATAGTTATTAAGAGTCTCAGTTTAAAGTCTCATGAATAAGGAACGAATGGAAGGTGGTTTGAGGAGGAATTCCTCCTTGGATGTGGCGTATGCAACTCAAATATGTATTTCAGCAACTAGAATGGCCCTAGGGGAAATGCCTCATGAACATACAAAGGGGAAGGAAACCCAAAAATATCTAGGGGAAAGCTGCCGCCACCGCATTAAATGCATTGCAGCTACTTTTGTGACCTCATTTATGTGGAGAAGACCTCTGAACAGTGTTACCTTAGTGACCACTACTCACAGAAAGCCAAAGAGGGTGTTTGATGGGACAAGTACTCAAGTGGAAGCTTAGATGATCAACAAGTGTAGGATCAAGATGATCCAAAGGGAGCTACATAATGTGAGAGACCCTCCATGAGAAAGGGATTGGGAAAATAGAGAGAGAACACTATAGCAATTTAAATTGTCTTTGTATCAAATTGTGATCAATATATACAAGTGTGACCTCTTCGGACTGAAAGTCCATTGATATCAGAACCTCTTATTTGTGTTTGATTATCATTCAATTTAGTACTAGCCATTGTTCAACTCATTAGGGCCTAGTTCTTTGACCCACTTTCTACAAATTTATTATATTGGGCTCATTGGACCAAGATCTCATACATTTTGGGTTTAGGCCGCAAATCGGGACCCTACAACTAGGATTTGAACTCTAATACTAACTCATTAAATTAGACAAATTCATTAAATTAAATGTGTATTTTCATTGAGTTTTGAAAATTAGAAACTGAAAACAGTCTTTTGCATATTTTTAGTTTCCTTCACAAATTAAGTTTTAATAACAATTTTTGTTTCTGTCCATTTTGGGTTGCCAAACAAGTTTTTTAGTCTCAAAAATAGAAAAATTGTTTTTGGAAACAGAAAATAAAGGAAAAAAACAGTTACTAAACATATCCTAAGGGTTTATGCTCTGTTTTAAAATTTAATTTTATAGCTTTGAAAACATTCATGTACAAGCTATGCTTTGCTCTGTTATAATGGCAAGGATTGCGTTTTTCATATAGTGAGACTGAATTTTAGGTCCATGCTAGGGATAACAATTTTTTCCTACCTCGCCCTACCCCGTTTCGTGCGGGTTTTCCCCGCCCCACAAAGGTGGTGGGGCGAGGATGGGGCAATATTTTGTCCCCACACCCCAGGGCGTGGCGGGGATGGCTTTAGTATTTTTATCCCCGCCCCGCACTAATTAGAACTACAATTGTAAATTTAGTAAACCCTAAATCACTAATATTTAAAGTGGAACGCAAGACATAGGATAAAATATTTTTTATTCTAATACCTACTGCTACTCTCTGACCCTTCTCCCTTCTCTATACATGTTTTTCAAGTTTCAAATACTGTCATAAGCCAATTAGCTAGACTCCACTCCAACGTTAATTTTTAGGTTCATCTCACTCACTATCTTCCCTTTTGTTTTAGTGTTTCTTAAATTAGTTTTTTTTCAATTTAAATTTTGGTTTTTTTTTTTTTTATCTAAAATTGAAATTTTTGTACAGGTATTGAAGAAGCACAGTTGGAAGGAAAAATGGTACTAGTCTCTTGGTGCTTCCAGTAGGTTTGTTTCTTATCATATTCCGAATGTTTCAATTTTTTTTGCACACTATTTCATGTTTTTCAATCAAATGACTATAATATATTTGTCTCTTGAAAGTTTTTGATATATTCAGCCCCACACTAGGATTTCATTATGAACATTGGGTTATATTTGTATTTTATATCCAACTTTTTTTTTTTTTTACCATGTGATAGAGTCACAGTTTTTAAAAATTACTTGATTGATAATCTTAAAGACTTTATCTTGTTAATGTGGGTAAATACTTATATCTATATCTTTCTATCCACATTATTTTTCCTTGAAATGTATGAAAGCATCACACACAATTTGATTTACTTGAATTTTTTCTTAAGTGATATACATTTTTCTTTTACATTAATCTACATTGTTTGTGTTGGAGACTTCTGGCTTAGGTTTTGGTGTATGTATATTGCTTTTTTATGATTGCTAAGTTAATAAATTAACATCATAAACAATTTTTTAGGAATGACTTCAAATGAAAACAATGGTAGCTCCATTCCATTTGTCACACCCACTGGCAGCCATCAATCTCCAATGATGGTAGATGAAGATAATACAACCCCCTGTTCAACTCCGTTGGATAGGCTAGAAGATGCCTAAGCCCAACCTAACAATAAGATAACTAAGGAACAAGGGAGGTTTAAATCAGTTGTGTGGAATCATTTTAAGAAAAGGAAAGTTGATGGGAAAGACAAGGTTGAGTGCAACTATTGTACGAGATTGGTTGTAGGGGGGGTCTAGAAATGGCACTACACATTTGCATGACCACTTAAAAATATGTCCTAGCAAAAAGTTTAAGGACATTAGGGATATGAAACAAAATTTTTTGTGAGGGATCAACATAACATGGACTCAACGACGTGTGTGAATGCTTGTCATTTTGATCAAGATGAATCAAGAAAAGAACTCGCTCATATGATCATCTTGCATAAGTATCCCCTTTCTATAGTTGATCACATTGGCTTTGGAAGATATTCAACTTCTCTTCAACCATTATTCAAGATGATTTGTAGGAACACAATCAAGAAGGAAATTATGAGAATCTATGATCATGAAAGGGAGAAATCAATGCATGAAATAGAAAAGAATCGAAGTAGAATTGCTATTACCATTGATATGTGGACTTCACAAAACAAAAGGCAAGGGTTTATGGTTGCAATGGCACACTTCATTGATGATTTCTGGAGATTACAAAGCCAAGTTATGAAGTACATTTTTAAAGTATATATTCATTTTTTTGTTTAAATTCTTTTCAAATATTGTATGAACTTATTTCACTGTTAGTTATAATAATTTAAATTTCTCATTTTAGGTTTATTTATGTGCCATCTCCACATACAAAGGAAGTGCTTTCTGATGTCCTTTTACAAACCTTGTTGGAATGGAACATTGATAGGAAGTTATCTACTGTGATAGTGGACAATTGCAGTACCAATGATGTAGTTATAAATATTATACTAGACTAGTTTCAATGTAGTACACTTGTTATGCATGGATCAATGTTGCATATGCGTTGTGCAGCACATGTTCTTAATTTGATTGTTTAGGATGGTTTGAATGTTATTGGATCATGCATTGAGAAAGTTTGTGAGAGTGTGGGATTTTGGACTAGATTAATAAAAAGAAGGCAACGGTTTATAGATACGGCTTGACAATTACATGTTGAATATACCAAAGAACTAGCCCTTGATTGTAAGACTCGCTGAAACTCTACCTATCTTATGCTTTCTACTACTATAGAATATCAAGATGTCCTTTTTCGATTGAGCCAGAGGGAGTCATCTTATAAGTGCATTCCAACAAAGGAAAAAAGGGGAAATGACAAGTAGTATATGTGAGAGATTGGCATTGTTTTACAAGGTTATAGAGTTATTCTTAGGTATCTCATATCCTATAGCTTCTTTTTTTTTTTTTTTCCCTAAGGTGTGTGAAATAAAAATAGCTTTGAATTCTTGGTTCACAAGCCCAAGTGATATGATTAGGAGTATGGCATCCAAAATGTTAGAAAAATTTGACTATTATTGAAATATGATTCATGGTGTTATGGCTGTGGCAACCAATTTAGACCCAAGATATAAGATTGAAATGTTGGAATATTTATTTTCCTCTTATTTATGGTGATGAAGCTGAAAATGAAATTCAAAGGGATAGAAATATTTGTTATGAAATGATTTGTGACTATACTTCTGGGAGAATGGGTAGGCAAGGTACTTGTGGCACTTGTATAGGTGAGGATCCAAAAGTTAATGACCCCGTTATGGACTTTGAAAGATATCTTATTAAAAAAAAAAGGCGGGAATATTAAATTGGAGTCAGAGCATTACCTTAAGCATTGCCATCCCTACTCCATGCTTTTGAGGTAGAAGCATTCATCACCATTGCAAACCAGATTGCCATGAGGATGGGGGAGAGGAAGACAGGGATTTTTTTTTTTTTTTTTTGTTTGCAAACGTCGTTACCGACGTTTGGTCCAAGTGTTTTAGTTTTGTCTTTTAAAAAACTATTTTTTTGGGATTTTGTTAGTGGAATTTTGATGTGTCAAAATCTAGACCATTTATTACAGAATGAATGGCTAGGATTTTAAGAATTTTATGTGATAGAGTTTCCTAAAAAAATCTAGAGGATCTAGAATATTCTAGATCCCCTCAACATCTACTAGCATAGTGATAGTAGATTCATATTTTGATGAAGATTTGCTTTATTTTTCATCTAGTTTTGACCCGTTGATTAGTTTTTGGGTTCTAAATTCAACACATTCTTTCCACATGACTTGTCATAAGGACTGGTTCAACACTTACATGTCAGTTAGTAAAAAATAATCCTATTCATAGTAAATCTAACTAGAATTATTGAACTAAGCTCTGAATGTCACAGACTTCTATGATAGTGAATTGCTGCAACATGAACCTCCAATCCACAACTTCAATATTTGAATCTAGTACACTTGATTGCTGGAAAATAGCAACTTGAATCCACTAGTTCAATGAGTGTGTGAGTGATCACCGATAATGACTTTGAAAAAGCAGTAGGTACAAACATTTAGATCTCAAATTGAGCTGTTGAAAAGTCTTCAAAACATTCCTTAGAGTTTCCATTAAATATTTAGTGAAATAGGTTTGAAACCCTAGACATCTGAAGAGTTGAAACACCAATTTTGGTATGTGACTTTCGATCGGTCAAAGTTAAGTTTCAACTGGCCGTAACTGTTAAATATTCAGATCCTTGAATCATCTTCTTTCCTATTCTTGCACACTAAATACCAACTTCTTGAGTATTGTCTAATAAATTCTATAAACTCTACTAGTTATATCTAGATTGTAAGGTTGAATTTATTCAATCATGTATTGGTTTTATTTCGTGCCACTTGTATTTTAGCAATTAGATACCCTGTATTTAAATGGAAATCATGTAAGGGTTGTGTATGAGAGAGTGTGAAGGAAACTCAAGATGTGTGCAAATTAAAGGAGTCTCGCGACTAAATCTCGTGATTGACTCGCGATTGGTAAGTCGCCAAAGTGGCACTCGTGTGAAGCGTGCAGGGAACTGAAGGGTCATGACAGCTGAAGCATTACAGGACAAAAATATACAATCTAGCTAGGCAATTAGCTCGCGACTCGTTCCAATCACGAGGCTGAGTCGCCAGAATGCCCTGTTTGGATGAAACTTGACTTTTCACATTCCTCACATACACTACTATAAATACTCTTATACCGACGAAATGTAGAAAGTTTCTAGAGACAATTTTGAGAGAGAAACCCTAGAGAAAAATAAGATTAACTCATCCACAATCTTCATCATTTGATTCTCCAAATTCCTCTACTCTCACCCTCTCCATTGACATATTCTTGAGAGGTACATTTTTCCAAATCTTTATCTCACCATACCCATATCTGTGAGGAGGTATTTTGGTGCTTGGGAAGCAGTTCAGAGATGACCAATTTATTTGGTAAATGCAATGGGCTTCTTGTGGGATCCAAGAAGCTAAAGAAGACAAGATTAGGCATAACCCTGTTGGAGCAAGAAGCTTGGAGGGCTTAGGTGTATTGGGTAGATTAAGCGGATTGGGTAGATTAGACTTGGAAGGTCTTCTGCTATTCATGTATCCCAACTGTATTCTTTAGTGGATCATTTGACTGCTTGAAGGGGTGACGGAGAAGTTTTTCACCGAGTTGTTTGGCTTCCTTTTCGATAACACATGCCAGTGTTATCTTTATATTTGCATCTCTCTTCCCTTACTCTTTACTTTTTAATTGCTGTTGTGTTTATGATTAATTATGATTTAGAGTGTTTTACCTAATTGGTCATAGCTTATATACATCATTTCGCACATATATTGTTTGTGTATAAGCTTGTGTTGGTATTGTTAAAATTGGGGGGCTAAACATTCATTAGTTTTTTACACACTAATTGAACTTTCATAGACAAGTTTGTGTTCACGTGTTTATCAACTAAACTATACAAGTATAGAGCCTAATAAAAGTTAAGAAGTTTGATAATGTGGTAATGACATGAGGAAAAGTAAGACATGCTCCGGATGTGAAGAATAATCTAATTTTGTTGGGAACCTTATACTCTAATTAATGTCTATAGATATACATCTAAGAATGTGATAATAAAGGTATAAAAGGTCGCTATGGTTCTAATAAATGGCAGAATGTACGTGGTAATATTTATAGGTTGTTTGTCATGCAGTAGCATTGTAGGTGGAGTTTTTCAGTAACTAAATAAGTAAATATGAGCAAAATGATATACTCCTATGGCATATGCTACTAAGGCAAATGAGTGAACGTAGTGTAAGGGGATTGCGAAAAAGAAATTTGTTAGTTGGGGTTAAGTCATAAAATTGGATTTCGGTAAATACTGGGTTATGGTAAATTGCCATACACAAGAAAATTTAAAATTGCCACAAGAAAATGATATATTGGATTATGAGCAGTCTAATAGCTAAGGAATTGTGGAAATGGTATCTAAAGGTGAAGCATAATATTTATAAGTTTCGTTGATGACTATTCCATACAGATTTGGGTTTACTTCTTAAAGAATAGTCTAAGGCTTTTACAAAATTCACGAAAGTGGAAAATTAAACCAGTTTGGAGGGAAGATCAAGTGCGCGCCTTGTAGATCTAATAATAGCACTGAGTAAAAGGATGAGGAGTTTTTGAAGTATTGTGAAGAGCATGATATCAAAAGACACATTATAGGATAAAGAAAACTTTAGCAAAATGGAATGACTAAGAGACTTAATAGAACAGTGGAATAACCAATTACATAAGACTGAATGTTGAGCTTTCTAAAGTCTTATGGGCTGAAGAAGTGAATATGGCTTTCTAAAGTCTTATTGACAATGAAAGAAGTTGATTGCTTTTTTATGGGAATATATTAGGTGTCTTGCCTATGTTCACATTGCCATTGAAGAAAGATCAAAGCTTGATTCAGAGTCAAAGAAGTGTATCTTTCTTAAGTTTGAGAAACGGATAAAATGGTACAAGTATTGGGATTAAGTGATAGAAAGTGGTGATCAGCAAAGATGTGATGTTTAATGAGAAGTCAATGATAAAACCTGTAAGGTTGAATTTATTCAACCATCTAATTGGCTTTATTCCGTGCCAAATTTGCTTGTAATTCAGCATTTAGTAACCCTGTATTTAGGTGGGTTTGATGTAAAGGTAGTGAGTGAGATAGAGTGAAGATTGCTCAAGAGTGTGCAAGAAAACAGAGACTCGCGGCTGGGACTCGCGGGTGACTCGCGGCTGCAAGCCGCCAGACGTAGCACACGTGCCAAGCATGCTGGAAGGTGAACAGTCATGCAAGCTGAAGCACTACAGAACAAAACAGGACAACTGGCCATACGGTTATCTCGCGACTGGATCTCGCGACTTAGTCAAGCCGCGAGGTCAAGCCGCGAACCACCCCTGTTTTGTAAAACCTGACGTTTCACATTCCTCTCCCATTCCAGTATAAATACCCCTTTTACCCACGATTGTGAGAGAACTTCCAGAGAGAATTTTGAGAGAGAAACCCTAAAGAAAAACAAGATTGATTCACCCACAATCTATACATTAGAGTCTCTTCAAATTCCTCAACTCTCTTCCTCTCCATTGTCAAATCCTTGAGAGGCATTATACCAAACTTGGTTCTCACCATCATCATCACTGTAAGACAGCTGTTTGGATTTCTGGGAAGCAGTTAGGAAGGAACCAATCTTCATTGGTTGATGCTACGGTCTAGTAGCGGAATCTGGGAAGCTAGAAAAGAAAAAGGTTCGGCGCAACCTCGTTGGAGCAAGAAGCTTGGAGGGCTTAGGTGCACTGGGTAGATTAGGCTTGGAGGGTCTATTACTATCCATGTATCCCAACTGTATTTTCTAGTGGATTGTTTACCGCTTGGAAGGCGGCGGAAAGGTTTTACACCGAGGGCTTCGGTTTCCTCTTCGATAACACATCGCGTGTTGTCTTTGTATTTGCATCTTCCTTCCTCTCTCTATCTTTCCCTTTTTATTATCTGCTGTGGATTGTGTTTGTTTTGGCTTAGATAGTTTTTATCCAATTCCATATTATAACTTATGTTAAGTTTCCGCACACTTGTTGTTTGACATATTGCTTGAATTGGTTAAGTTGTATTTTGGGGGTCTAAACGTTCAAAGGTGTTTATACACGTTTTTGAACTTTCAATTGGTATCAGAGCAGGTACACTGTTATTGGTTTCATTACCATTGTGTGATCCTTGACTCCCTTTTGAGATGGATCAGTCTCAATCCCTAAATGCACCTCCATATTTTGATGGTAGTAATTATGCTTTTTGGAAGGTTCGCATGAGAGCTTTTCTGTGTTCTATTGATGAATCTGTTTGGGATGCTGTTGAGATTGGTTGGATCAGACCTGAGGCAGCCAAATCCACTTGGGATAAGGCAGCACTTGCTGCATCTAATGCTAACAGTAAAGCACTAAATGCTATTTTCTGTGGTGTGTCTCCAGATGAATTTCACAGGATTTTTCACATTACCGTTGCCAAAGAAGCATGGGAGATTTTGGAAACCACCTATGAAGGCACGAAGAAAGTGAAAGACACCAAGTTGCAAATGCTGACCACTCGGTTTGAGGAGCTCAAAATGAGTGAGGATGAGTCTTTTGACTCTTTCTATGGGAAGCTAAATGAGGTGGTTGTCAGTAAGTTCAACTTGGGGGAGAAAACGGAGAATTCAAAAATTGTAAGGAAGATCCTTCGATCATTGCCGGAAAGTTTTCGTGCTAAAGTGACAGCGATTGAAAAGAGCAAGGACCTTGATGACATCAAAGTACAGGAGCTGGTTGGTTCTCTGCAGACTTATGAGATGTCGCTGCCCAATCAACGGAAGAGTAAATCTCTTACTCTAAAGACCATTAATGAGAAGGTGGAAGATCAAGACTCATCGGGAGAAGATGTGGTTGACAAATATGTTGCATACCTTGTCAAAAATTTCAAAAAGTTCTTGAAATTCAAAAATAATGGGAGATTTGATGATAAAAGAAAATTCCAAAGTTCTGGAAGGAAGAAAAGAGAATTCAAAAAGAAAGATGGAAAAGAATCTCAACCTACACAAGGTGTCACTTGCTTCGAATGTAACGGGCATGGACACTTTAAGAAGGAATGTCCAAATTATTTGAAATCGAAAGGTAAAGTGTATGCTACGACTTTGAGTGACTCGGATTCGTCTGACTCAGAATCTGAAGAGAGTTGTGATGGAGAGGGGAACTATTCGGCTTTTATGACTATTGCTCATGTTGAGTCTTCAGATGAGTTGAATCTGCTTGTACGTGACCTTGGAGAACATAGTGATGATGAATCACTAGGAATTGTTGAAGAATCAGATGCTGAAGAAGATGAAAGCACAGCAAATCTTCAAGAGAATTATAACTCACTCTTGGAGAAGTCGGGTTAGTACACAAGGGTGGCCAAGGTTGCTGTGAGAAAAATGAAGAAAGCTGAGGAGGACTACAAAAGTCTCCTAATCCGATATAGGGAGGCCAAATGTGAGATAGAAACACTGAATGGTGAGTTGTCCGAAACTTACACTAAAGTGAGATTTCTTGAGAATGAGGTTGTGCAAGCAAATGCTAAAATAGAGAGGGTCACCACCAAGAAGCTAGATGATGTTATCTCATCTCAAAAGAACTTTTCAGACAAATCCGGATTGGGATATACTGGAGGAAGTAGTTTGTGGGAGTGGTTTTTTCTTTAGCACACAGGCCCAAGGATCCTGGGCCAAATAGTTGTATTTTGGTGGACTGGGCTTGGTTCACCGCAGCTAAATGGGGGCTGATTACGAACCAAGTTGTGCGCAAGTCACATAAATCTCCTCAAGGCAAAAATGCGATTCCTCCTAAGTAATAAAATACCATTATAAGTGTTTTAGTATCATAAAAGGATCCTTTACTCTTACAAAACAAGTAAAACAGATGTTCATAATATTCACAATGAGAAAGAGATTGAAATAGAATATTTAAGACTTATCTTTTATCGTATAAACATTTTAAAAAATTCCTTCACTTGGTACCCCGGGCGTACTGTCGTGGGATTCCAGGACGTACTGTCGTGGGATCCCGGGACGTATGAGGCCTGTAAGAACCCAGAATCTCTGGTTCTCTGCACTATTCAATCTTTCTCCATGCTTGTTATGCAATGGAGTTTTGTCCTTTCCTTTTACCTCTATAGGTCCTACACAAGAACAACTATACAATGCACATATCTTCAAATAATTGTTAGTTTCTTAGATTAGGATATATATAAATATATATATATATATATATATATTAATACGTATACATATATGTAAATGAATTTCATGAGAATGATTCAGCCACGAGGATCCTAGCCCCAATTCTCACAGACTTATGCTTTTGCACAAGACTTGTGGGATTTGGAACTCAAGTCTGGTGGCTTTGCTTGGGCAGGGACTCAGTTTTACAAGCAAGAATATATATGTATTGAGCAACAAGAAGCAGTAAAGAAATATGCAAAGTAATTGTTAGAAATTCTCAAATCAATATGAGATATTTCATTATTTTTCTTGATTGTGGATTACAAATGTGCTCACTAAAACGTGATACAAGGTTCAAATAAGCTCAAAAATTATAGACTTTGATGGCTATTTAAGCCTCTAAGACTTGCAAAGTTTGAATCCTTTTGAATCCAAGTATGTGCTATAGTGGCTGTTTCTGGGATACCGGGAGACATTCCTCTGTTTTTCTTCAATTTTACAGAGTACTAATGACTCTGTTATGATATTCTTCCTACTGAAAATCCTCTCCCCTTTTAACATGGGTTTTCTCTTCCTTTTATAGCGTGTTTTCTAGGGCTCTGAGGTACTAGTGATTTCTCTCTTTTGCCCCTCAGAGCTCGTGCTGTGACATTTTTTTAGGGGCTGGTCTCTTCCCTTTTTTCTCATGGTTTTCATCTTTTAATATTGTTTCTCTAAAAGTCACTTGCTGACTTTCCATTCCGGGGCGTCCTCAGCAATTAGCCTTCAATCTCTCTTCTTTCAAGGTTTCTCATTTTTCAGAATTGGCTGTCGGTGTTATTTTCTTATTGTCATTATTCCCAAATAGTTGGAATCTTTTATTGCTGGGTTGAAAGTTCTCTTCCAGTTGCTTCTACGTATGATTTTCTCATTCTTGGTTCCTTGTGGTACAGCTCCTTTGTTTATGAATGTTTGCTTTATACTTTATGATTCTTTGCTGCACCAGTGGGTACTTGACAAGGACATCTCTGTTCTTCATTTCTTGTATTTCGTGGTACCTTTCTTGAGTTGTCTCAATCCTACAGTAGCTGCCCTGCATTACCTGAGGATCCCGGGCGTCTGGCAGCCTCTGGGTATCCCGGCCCAATTCTTTCACTGAATTTTGCTGGACTTTTTAATGACATTTTTGCAGGAAATCTGAACATAAATAGGGCCTTAATGTTGATTCTTCTTGCTGCTTGAATTGGGCCTTCTTTACTTTTCATGGAATGGGCTTTCTTGTGAAATTTTAGCCTTCAACATTAGCCCCCCGAGCTCATGGGTTACCTGTAGCCCACGCGCGAGAAAATAAATTGTTTTTGGACACTTTTCTGGTTTGTAGAACCAATGTGTAGATCAAATAATTCTTGAGGGAAACTCCAAAGGAATTGCTACGCTTCCTTCATGGGATGAACATAAATCATTGAATCAAAACATGCTGATTTAGAGTCTAATCAAGGTTAGCTATTCTTCTCAAGATGTATTAAGAGATAGAAACTTCCCTGAGGACATGACTTAGAAGGCTTAGGAACATCTCCACGCCTTGCTTTAGCTAAAGACCTTGCTCTTCTGGTGGATGCTCTTGATCTTTGCCTCATTCTTTTTCCAAATTGTGAGAGATTATATAATATTTCAGATTGCAACAGATTATTCACATACCATGCCACCAATTATATTGTTGTTTGAATTGCTATATTCCATATAGTTCATAAGCCAAAGAAAATAACAGTGGCTGAACTTATGTACAGTAAAGTTCGCACTAGACTTCTTAATTTTCATCAAGTAAAAGATATATCTAAGGAAAATTTATAATCTTGTTTTAGCCCCCAGTGTATGCACTGGAAAAGCCAATTGCCAAATAAGATATGGCAATAAAAATTACTTCATGTATATGAAACCATGTGAGGATCTCAACCACACAAGAATTCCAAATTTGATTTTCGATAATTGGTCAAGTAAGAAGACCAAAAAATTTTAGAATTTTTCGTTTTAATCCATATGAATAAAATATTAGTGCATGGGTGATACCTCTTGCACAACATTTTGCAGTGTTTTGATATATTCAAACATGGTATTAATGAGTGGGCTTACCGAAAGGGTACCTTTCTTTCGTTGAGTCGAAATACCTCCAAGCCTTTGGTGAGTTTGCACCTTGTTGGAGAAGGGAAATGTCGCTAGCTGGTTTGCAATGTCATTGACTAATCTCTTTGTATAGAGACTTGCAAAAGTATCCATGCTTGTGCGACTTCGAGTGATGTACTCTTAGAATTTTTTTTTTAAGTTACGCCTTCCTTGCTTCTTTAGGCTCTCTTGAACCAATTCCTTTCAAGGAGGTCAATCTTGTGCACTTTACACACCCACTTTTGGGTTTTCATACTCACTCAAGGCGCTTTCTCTTTGTACCCCTCGTTGGGCTTTGCTTACAATTTGCATCCTTTGCTAGGACATGCTACGGCTTGTACCTATTGCTGGTACGTACTACAGTTTGTACTCAGTGCTAGTACGTGCCGCAAGTTGTAGCCATGACTGGGATATGCTTACAATCTGCACTTTTACCTATTGCTGGTATGTGCTACAGCTTGTATCCATAAACTTTTGCTTTTGACCATTTTCTTGGTCGTACTTGGAAACTTTTGCTTTCGGCCAATTTCTGGGCCATGTATTTAGAAAAATTATTCTAGGCCAAGTCTTGGGCCAGGTACATGGAAAGTTTCCTCTTACCAAGTCCTAGGCCATGTCACTTGGAAAAATTTGTTTTGGTCAAGTCCTGGGCTAGGTACATGGAAAATTTTCCCTTTCCCAAGTCCTAAGCCATGCCACTTGGAAAATTTTTGTTTTGCTCAAGTCCTGGGCTAGGTACATGGAAAATTTTCCTTTTCCCAAGTCCTAGGCCATGCCACTTGGAAAATTTCTGTTTTGCTCAAGTCCTGGGCTAGGTACATGGAAAATTTGCCTTTTCCCAAGTCCTAGGCCATGCTATTTGGAAAATTTCTATTTTGTTCAAGTCCTGGGCTAGGTACATGGAAATTTTGCCTTTTCCCAAGTCCTAGGCCATGCCACTTGGAAAATTTGTGCTTTGCTCAAGTTCTGGGCTAGGTACATGGAAAATTTGCCTTTTCCCAAGTCCTAGGCCATGCCACTTGGAAAATTTGTTCATGACCATTGAATTTTTCAATCTTCAGAAAAAAAGTTCCTTCGTAGCCCCTCATTTTCAAGTGGGCTTACTGAACTGATTTCTTTTCTTTTCTTTTCTTTAAAGGGATGAGGATTTGTTTTCTTCTCCGAGGATCTTCTAAAATATCCTTTCTTGGTTGTGAACAAATTCTTTATGTAAAGAATTCTTCTTTTATGAGTCATCTAAGGTTGCTCTCAATGGTAGACTGATGGTCAGGAGCTCCACCAAGATGATTCTGTCATGGTGTTTTCTTCAAGTGGGGGATCTTCGTACGGGGATCTTCGTACGGGGATCCTAGAAGAGGATGACTTCCTCTAGGCATGCTTGTTGAAGGCTGTCTTCATAAACCTCATAGTCTGTTTCTTTATAAGGATCTCTACCGCTACTACTTTTTTAGAGATCTTCTCACTTAATAGGTATTTCTCTTCTTCGGGGAACTGGGTCAGTGAGTTTGTTACAGCTTAGCTCTTGATAGCTCTGGGGATCCTTCAGACCTATGTTGTATTGGGAAATTAATATTAACCACCTGGCTACTCTTCAAGATTGCAAGGGCTGATTGAGGAGGGTTTTTATTGGATGAAAGCTTGTCACCAATAGGATTTGGTGGAATGAAAAGTAATGATTCAGTTGTTGAGATGCATAACTGCCATACACGCCCTTTCTATGTTGGGATACCTCATTTCAGTGTCCTTCAATGCTTTGTATGCTTGGGATCAAGATCCCAGGTACAACAATAGTGATTTTGCCATGGATAGTACCCATATGGTAGGCGAATGACTCATGATTTGTTGAAATTTTATGAAAGACATTTGTTGCCCAACTCCCCATATGAAAATATTCCCCTTCTTCAACAGTTTGGATAGTCCACTAATGACCAAGGTTGGTCTTGGTGCGAACTTCCTAATGTAAGAAACTCTTTCTAAGAAGCTCTTTGAGTTCCCTGATCGTGGTATGCCTTTTCATGGTTGATATTGTTGTTGCCTTAGTTGGATCTATGAGGAGATCGATGTTAGGCGAAGGAAATTTATCCTTTGGATGTGCCTTATTTAGTTTGAAGGAGTTCACGCCAATAAATCTTCATATTTTTTCAATAGCTCCACCAGTTGCTATTTTTTCTGTTCTGACTACTGATTAGGATGGGCCCTGGGTTCCTTGCGTCAGCCCCCAAGTTCACCTCTTCTAGTTTTTCCTTTGGTAGGATTTATGTCTTCCTTTTCATATCTGTAAGTTTCTCCAGGATCTTTGTAAACAGTATATTAGCCTTCCTCCTTCTTTCTTTTTCTGTCCAAGGGATCCCTCAAACCATGGGCATTACTTCCTTCTTCTAGGATGGGAACTCCTCGGGATCCTGGAGATGGGAAATTCTGACTCATCGTATCCCCAGGTTCCTCCAGGATCTCTTCCTGGGCTATCATGTAAGATGGTGGTCCGAGATCCTCTTGTAGGCTACATTCAGGTCCCGCGTGCCTTCATAAGCAATATTCTGTTTTCCCTCCAGGTTTCTTCTTCTTCTGCGATAGGAACCCCTGGGATCCCAAATATGGGAGCTCCCCGGGATCCTAACAATGAGATATTCTTCAGCTGGAGCTGATTCATCATAAAGTATATTTTCCACAAAGTTTACTTTATGCTGGATGAAATGACTAAGATTGGGAGTGACTTTTGTGGGCTTCCCATTCAATCCCTCTTTCACGTACTAGTGATACATTGAGAGGATTAGGCAATAGTTGTGATGTTGGCCTTTAGAGCTAGTTGTAGGTGTCTTCCAGTGGTCTCTGTATCTCCTCCAAATCTTGTTATTTCCATAGGTGAGCTCAATTATTGAGCTGTAAGAAATGATAGATGTATTGTATAGTTGTTGAACTTTCAATAATGTTGATTTTGCTACTGACTTGCAATATAGTGTTTCTATTGATTTTTTTCAAAATATATTTAAGGTCCACTGCATAATAGGCTTTAGCCCCCAAGACATGAGGCGGTTGTTGAATCATGCTTGATCCACCTTCTCTTGATGCTATTATGGAACTTCTATCCATTTTCCGGATGCCTCCATTTTTTTTTACAACCATTTTACTTTGCTGGATTCGTGGAAATACTTCGCCTTTGCTAGAACTAACGATCTTTTAGGCTTTGTTGAAATTGAGAGTGTACTTAGCCTTGTTGGAATTAAGGATCTCCTCAACTTTGTTGGGATCACGGATCTCCCAGGCTTTACTTTCCTGGAGTTAAGGATCTCTTAGACTTTGCTAGAATTAAGGATGTATTCAGCCTTGCTGGAATAAAGGATCTCCTCAGCTTTGTTGGAACCAAGGATTTTTTAGGCTTTGCTGGGATCAAGGATCTCCCAAGCTTTGCTTTCCTGGAGTCAAGGATCTCTTAGACTTTGTTGGAATTAAGGATGTGTTCAGCCTTGCTAGAATAAAGGATCTCCTCAGATTTGTTGGAACCAAGGATTTCTTAGCCTTTGCTGGGATCAAGGATCTCCCAGGCTTTACTTTCATGGAGTCAAGGATCTCTTAGACTTTGCTGGAATTAAGAATGTACTCAGCATTGCTGGAATAAAGGATCTCCTCAGCTTTGTTGGGATCAAGGATCTCCCAGGCTTTGTTGGGATCAAGGATCTCCCAAGTTTTGCTTTCCTGGAGTCAAGGATCTCCTAGACTTTGCTGGAATTAAGGATGTGCTCAGCCTTGCTGGAATAAAGGATCTCCTCAGTTTTGTTGGGATCAAGGATCTCCCAGGCTTTGTTGGGATCAAGGATCTCCCAAGCTTTGCTTTCCTGGAGTCAAGGATCTCGTCAGCTTTGTTGGAATTAAGGATGTGCTCAGCCTTGCTGGAATAAAGGATCTCCTCAGATTTGTTGGAACCAAGGATTTCTTAGGCTTTGCTGGGATCAAGGATCTCCTAGGCTTTGCTTTCCTGGAATCAAGGATCTCTCAGACTTTGCTGGAATTAAGAATGTACTCAGCCTTGCTGGAATAAAGGATCTCCTCAGATTTGTTGGGACCAAGGATTTCTTAGGCTTTGTTGGGATCAAGGATCTTCAAGGCTTTGCTGGGATCATTGAACTACTCCATTTTGCTAAACCCGTGGGTGGAGCCAAGGAACTTGTCCATTTTGTTAACCTGTGCCATATGATATTATTATCAAGTTGCTGCAAAATTATTTAGCCCCACAACGTGAGGAAATTGCTTTGCTATGTAATTTACATTTCATTAAATCTCTTTGATTCACTTATTTCTCTTTCTTCTTTTTCTTTTTAAACAAATGAAACAATATCATGAATTTTTTTTTTAAAAGAAAAAATACATTAGCCCCCAAATGTGGGGCCATTTCTCTATTATGTAGCTCATACAATCTTCATTTCATCAATATATTTTATTTGTTCACTTCTCCATTTTTTTTTTAAAGCAATGAGACAATATTATAATTCTTTAAATATTACTACATGACCCCCTGTTTTTTTCTTTTAAAAAGCAGGGCAATGATCTATTATGTTCAAATTGTAAAGCAGAGAAAATAATAACGCATAAAACTTATCTTGTGTTAGGAAATTCCCCAAAATTCCATATAGAGTCTCTCGGTAGAACGTTCGTTGGAGGAACCCACACTTTTGGGATCTTGATGTTGAATGCACTAAGAGGAACTTTCCTTCCTCTAGGTGTTTCCTAGCTTTGGAGCCATGCTTGCGAAGGGACTACTTTTTCTCTCTCCTTTTTCCCAGTCCCCAGCGGAGTCGCCAAAATGTGGGAGTGCTTTTTTCTTTAGCACACAGGCCCAAGGATCCTGGGCCAAATAGTTGTATTTTGGTGGACTGGGCTTGGTTCACCGCAGCTAAATGGGGGCTGATTACGAACCAAGTTGTGCGCAAGTCACATAAATCTCCTCAAGGCAAAAATACGATTCCTCCTAAGCAATAAAATACCATTATAAGTGTTTTAGTATCATAAAAGGATCCTTTACTCTTACAAAACAAGTAAAACAGATGTTCATAATATTCACAATGTGAAAGAGATTGAAATAGAATATTTAAGACTTATCTTTTATCGTATAAACATTTTAAAGAATTCCTTCACTTGGTACCCTGGGCGTACTGTCGTGGGATCCCAGGACGTACTGTCGTGGGATCCCGGGGCGTATGAGGCCTGTAAGAACTCAGAATCTCTGGTTCTCTGCACTATATAATCTTTCTCTATGCTTGTTATGCAATGGAGTTTTGTCCTTTCCTTTTACCTCTATAGGTCCTACACAAGAACAACTATACAATGCACATATCTTCAAATAATTGTTAGTTTCTTAGATTAGGATATATATATATATATATATATTAATACATATACATATATGTAAATGAATTTCATGAGAATGATTCAGCCACGAGGATCCTGGCCCCAATTCTCACAGACTTATGCTTTTGCATAAGACTTGTGGGATTTGGAACTCAAGTCTGGTGGCTTTGCTTGGGCAGGGACTTAGCTTTACAAGCAAGAATATATATGTATTGAGCAACAAGAAGCAGTAAAGAAATATGCAAAGTAATTGTTAGAAATTCTCAAATCAATATGAGATATTTCATTATTTTTCTTGATTGTGGATTACAAATGTGCTCACTAAGACGTGATACAAGGTTCAAATAAACTCAAAAATTACAGACTTTGATGGCTATTTAAGCCTCTAAGACTTGCAAAATTTGAATCCTTTTGAATCCAAGTATGTGCTATAGTGGCTGTTTCTGGGATACCGGGAGACATTCCTCTGTTTTTCTTCAATTTTACAGAGTACTAATGACTCTGTTATGATATTCTTCCAACTGAAAATCCTCTCCCCTTTCAACATGGGTTTTCTCTTCCTTTTATAGCGTGTTTTCTAGGGCTCTGAGGTACTAGTGATTTCTCTCTTTTGCCCCTCAGAGCTCGTGCTGTGACATTTTCTTAGGGGCTAGTCTCTTCCCTTTTTTCTCATGGTTTTCATCTTTTAATACTGTTTCTCTAAAAGTCACTTGCTGACTTTCCATTCCGGGGCGTCCTCAGCAATTAGCCTTCAATCTCTCTTCTTTCAAGGTTTCTCATTTTTTAGAATTGGTTGTCGGTGTTATTTCCTTGTTGTCATTATTCCCAAATAGTTGGAATTTTTTATTGCTGGGTTGAAAGTTCTCTTCTAGTTGCTTCTACGTATGATTTTCTCATTCTTGGTTCCTTGTGGTACAGCTCCTTTGTTTATGAATATTTGCTTTATACTTTATGATTCTTTGCTGCACCAGTGGGTACTTGAGAAGGACATCTCTGTTCTTCATTTCTTGTATTCCGTGGTACCTTTCTTGAGTTGTCTCAATCCTACAGTAGCTGCCCTGCATTACCTGAGGATTCCGGGCGTCTGGCAGCCTCTGGGTATCCCGGCCCAGTTCTTTCACTGAATTTTGCTGGACTTTTTAATGACCTTTTTGCTGGAAATCTGAACATAAATAGGGCCTTAATGTTGATTCTTCTTGCTGCTTAAATTGGGCCTTCTTTACTTTTCATGGAATAGGCTTTCTTGTGAAATTTTAGCCTTCAACATAGTTCATCTGGGAATGTCACTAAAGAAGTGAAGTTTGTAAAGGCCAAAGATCTAGTTGTAGCTGACCTTACTGATGAGAAACTCAAGGTGGAGGAGAAGAAGAATGTGGTGAACCAACGGATGTTGAATCCCCGTAATCAATCTGTGGGCAGGTATGAATCTCGTGCCAAGTCACGCCCACGACCACAAAGAGGTCCTAGAGCAACTTATGTGTGTCATTATTGCGGACTTCAAGGGCATACTCGACCAAATTGCCAAAAGCTGAGAGCAAAGAATAGTGCAACTCCTCAAAGGTCAGGAGGACCTAGAAATGATAAAAGAAATTGGGCAGGTGATCAATCTAGAGATCAGAATGGTGATCCCGGAATGATGAACGTGATGAAGATGATTGGTGCATTCACCAATTGCTTGGAAAGCTTCTCACGAAGGTTTGAGAGCCCTAACTCCCGTACCCAATCCTATAAGGAAATCACCCCCAAACGCAAGTGACGTGTGGCTGAAAAAGGGTACTCATGCATAAGCATTACAACATGTCCACGCATTAATACTTCCTATGCTTTGTGACGATGTTTGGTTGTTTGCGTGTTGTTTTTGTTGTTGGTTGTTTGCTTGTCTACTTGTGCATATTTTTAATTTTGTTTTATCAATCTTTTTGCTCTTAGTGTCAAAAATCCAAAAATCACATAAAAATTAGAAAATCAAAAAGCTTGATTGACTTTGATGAGCCTTTGTCTCAAAACTTGTTTTGCCTTGTACCTTTGTGCTAATGGCTTTGTGCATTTTCGAGCATTGCTTGTTTTCATGCACTCATATCACTGTGGGAAAAATCTTGAAATCTATGTGATTGTTGTAAATAGATCTTCAAACTTATCATGAATGATTAGTGAATGGTTATGTTGATCTTGAGACATGCATAGACTTGTGTCTATATATCTTCCCACTATTTATTTTTGTTTTGCTAAAAAGAGCTCACCAAATGTAAATCTCCAAATGAAAAGAGATATTGAGCTGCAAAAGCCTGTCGCACATTCTAGTATTCGATTAGGAAAAAGGGTAAGCGACTTTATATTAAAGAAAATTTTTATTCAAAAAGCCAAAGGCTTGTCCATTAAAGTGAAATGTCAAATATCACTCTCACAATAAGAGGTGATTGCCTCAAAAGATCAAAAAGATCAAATGTTATGATTAAAAGTGGAGTTAAATGTAAAGTTCCAAATTATGTTATCAAGTTTTGTGGAAGGTCATATATACATATTTCTATAATTGAGATAGGTCACATGATCTAGTGCTAATTGTGTATGTCTTGGTTGAATTGATCATTGAAGTTTCACATTAGACTAAGGACTATCTCATTGTTGATATCCACACACAACACACAAGTTTATGTTCAACAAATGCCATATTCATTTGTGTGATTGTACTTGATGAAATGTGTTTTCACATGCTCAATCTTTGTTAATTCAAGTACAAAAAGATTTTTGAGTGTTTTAAGTGTTTTTGGAAAGTATTTTGTTTGAAAAATCTGAAAATTTCAAAAATCCAGTTTTGCCCTATTTTGGCGGCTCAGTTGCGGGTATGTCAAGTCGCGAGCCTCAGTCGCGTCTTCGCGGGTCATTTTTGGCAACTTGTTCGCGAGTGGAAGGTCCAGTCGCGAGGGTTACTCAGAGATTTTCGCGGCTCAACTCGCGACTCACTCGCGGGTAGACCTTCCAGTCGCGAAAAACACTTAGAAAAATTTTTCAAATTTTTGTCCTTGAGTGTTTTGGCGGCTTGAACTGGCGACTGTATGGCGACTTAATCAAGTCGCAAAAAACGCGTGTTTGGCAGATATAGGAGCAGTTTTTAAATCTTTTTCAGTTTTCTCTCGAACATTTGTGAACTGTTCATTTTCTCTCTAAATTATCTCCTTCCCAAACACTCCGAGAATCCATTTTCAAATCTCATTGGTGCTTCATTTCTTGTCCAAATCACCAAGAAAAGGTATGGGTTTTGTTTTCTCAATCTCATTTTCCCTATTTCATGGATATTCTTGTTACTGTTTGGATTGATATTGTGTTCGATATATTTCTCTCTTTGTGTGATGGGTATGGCTTGTTATGTTTGCTACTGTTCTCATCTGTTTTCATGTTGAGTGGTCACCATGTGATTTTTCATTGTTTTGATATTTGCCTGTTGTTGAGACTGAAAACCTTTTAGTAAATGGGTTTGGTACTTATTTGACTTGCTCATTTCACTTGCTTGAGTGTTGATGTTGGATTTCAGTATTGGGCTACTGAGTTTTTATGATAACATAATGTGTGTCTCTCAACCATGTGCTCTTGTTTGGATGCTTTGTGACTTCATTTTGAAATATTTTCCCAAGTTCATATATCTTGTGGAATGTTTTATGATATCTGTTCTTAATGTTCAAATGCTGTATCTGTTTGCATATCATGGTCATGGTAACCTGTCTCATTGACAGTTTTGTTAGTTGTTTTGTCTTTCTATGCCTTTGTGCACTATCATTTTTTTTGCTGCACCTGTCATTTTGTGCTCCTTTGTATTGTTGGAAGTTTGGTTGTGTCTGCACTATCCTCAGTGTGTATTTATGTATTGAAATTTTTTTTATTAGCACTGAATCTTGTTGACATTTATCTTGTGTGGTACTGTTGTTGGTTCTTTGCTGTGGGCCTGTTCTCTTGCAGATGTCTCGTCGATCTTCCAGGGGTAAAGACATTGTTGATGATGATCCAGCAACACCAGTTGCTAAAAGGACTCGACTATCATCACAGGCATCTCAAGACCCCAAAGAGGATAGGTTCAGAACTCCGCTTACCTCACACGTCTACTCAAACATTTTTGACAAGTCAACTACTATAGTGGAACAGGTGGTGGAGTTTAACACCTTAGGGACCACTTTTATCCCTCGAATCTTTGAGAAACGAGATTGGGCAAACTTGTTCAGGAACTTTGATGATCCAATGGATGAGCTGGTCAAAGAATGCTTCTCCAATGCAACTGATCTTGGAGTTCAACTCATTTTCTAGGTCAGAGGAACAGAGTTTAGCGTTTCCCCAGACTCCATCGCAGATCTTCTCGGCATCACCAGACCTCAGAATGTGGATCTAACTCCTTACGATGAACGAACTCCAGAGGTTGGAGAAATTCTACAAATCCTAGGATCCGATCATGAAGTATCCAGTGCAGGAACATCCATCAGCACCGCAAAGTTTGCACCAGAGCTGACCACACTGAAGTTGATCATGTTCACCAATCTCTACCCGCTGTCCAACACTACATTCATCAATCTTGGGAGAGCTCTATTCCTTTGTGACCTTATTACAGGAGCCCCCATTGATATATGTGCTCACATCTACTACACCTTGAGGAAGACTGCGTGTCGAACTGCAGCTCGTGGAATTATTCCATTTTGCAGTCTCATCATGAAGCTCATTCTTCGTGAAGGCATTATTCCTCCTGCAGATGGAAAAATGTTGACCCGTCAGCGTCCTATTTCCATGTTCACTCTTCAAGCTAGCAGAAGTCACTCCTCTAAAACACCAAGGAGTGCTCACATCTCTTCGGTTACTCCATTGGTCCCTGAATCAGAGACACCTGCACATACCATATCTACTTCGCGTGCTGCTCCTGAAGCTTCACAGGCTAGTATTCCGCAAGCACAGACTGCTCCTCATATTGATAGAGTCGGCAGTGTACTTGAGCATATTCAGAAACGCATTGATGAGCTTGTGGCACTTCTTTACTCCACAAACAACCATGTCCAAATGCGTCTCGAGACTATGGAGAATCAGCTAAATGCTATTCAACAAAAGTTGGAAGAGAGCCTTTAGCTATTCATGACAAAAAGGGGGAGAGCATTCAGTAAGGGGGAGAAAGTTCAAAGGGAAGTGTGCATAGTGATAGGGGGAGTACACACATACTTTTGTCATACTTTTGTTTTAAGTCTTATTCTCTAAACTTATAGGTTTAGGTTTTGTTTGTTGGACTTTTAGTGTTTTTATGGGTTTGATACACTGTGTTTTTGGTGTATAGTTGTTTTCTTACTCTTAACCTATACTTTTGCTATACTTTTGGTTTAAACTTTAATATATTTTGATGATGTTATTCAGGATATTTTGTTTTTGTACCCATGTGCTTTTGTAAGCTTTTAAGGTTAATGTTTTATGCATAGTTTGTAGGCTTTATGGTATGTACCTTGCTTAAATGCAGCCTTTATGCTATGTTGAAATCAGTACTTTAATCTAAATGTCTTGCATTTTGATTTATGTACTGTCACTCTTGTGCCCTTGTAGGATTGTTCCTAGATGCATATACCTTAAGTACTATGCATTGGTTGAGTGTTGAACATACAAGTGTCTTGCCTTGTGCTTGTTAACTTGTATGTCCTTGTGTTCATTCCAAGTGTGAATGAGCACTGTGATCACTACCTTGTGGTGTTCACTTGGTTGATCAAGCCATGGTTTGTTTCTTAACTCCATCTTTGCTTGATCACATATTGCCTGTTTCATATGCATTTTATGATTTTCTGCTTACAATGATCATGGTGTATTGTTGTGTTTCAAGAGTATTATGTTCATATGATTCAAGTGCTTCACAGCTTCTAGAGTTAGGTGTGAATGAGTTTTGTTCAACTGTTCCCAACTCACATGTTAAGTCTAGAGTCTGTTTTAGGGTTTTGTCACGGAATAGCCAAAGGGGGAGATTGTAAGGTTGAATTTATTCAACCATCTAATTGACTTTATTCCGTGTCAAATTTGCTTGTAATTCAGCATTTAGTAACCCTGTATTTAGGTGGGTTTGATGTAAGGATAGTGAGTGAGATAGAGTGAAGATTGCTCAAAAGTGTGCAAGAAAACAGAGACTCGCGGCTGGGACTCGCGGCTGCAAGCCGCCAGATGCAGCACACGTGCCAAGCATGCTCGAAGGTGAACAATCATGCAAGTTAGAGCACTACAGGACAAAACAGGACAACTGGCCATACGGTTATCTCGCGACTGGATCTCGCGACTTAGTCAAGCCGCGAGGTCAAGCCGCGAGCCACCCCTGTTTTGTAAAACCTGACGTTTCACATTCCTCTCCCACTCCAGTATAAATACCCCTTTTACCCACGATTGTGAGAGAATTTTGAGAGAGAAACCCTAAAGAAAAACAAGATTGATTCACCCACAATCTATACATTAGAGTCTCTTCAAATTCCTCAACTCTCTTCCTCTCCATTGTCAAATCCTTGAGAGGCATTATACCAAACCTGGTTCTCACCATCATCATCACTGTGAGACAGCTGTTTGGATTTCTGGGAAGCAGTTAGGAAGGAACCAATCTTCATTGGTTGATGCTACGGTCTAGTAGCGGAATCCGGGAAGCTAGAAAAGAAAAAGGTTCGGCGCAACCTCGTTGGAGCAAGAAGCTTGGAGGGCTTAGGTGCACTGGGTAGATTAGGCTTGGAGGGTCTATTGCTGTCCATGTATCCCAACTGTATTTTCTAGTGGATTGTTTACCGCTTGGAGGGCGGCGGAGAGGTTTTACGCCGAGGGCTTCGGTTTCCTCTTCGATAACACATCGCATGTTGTCTTTGTGTTTGCATCTTCCTTCCTCTCTCTATCTTTGCCTTTTTATTATCTGCTGTGGATTGTGTTTGTTTTGGCTTAGATAGTTTTTATCCAATTCCATATTATAGTTTATGTTAAGTTTCCGCACGCTTGTTGTTTGACATATTGCTTGAATTGGTTAAGTTGTATTTTGGGGGTCTAAACGTTCAAAGGTGTTTATACACGTTTTTGAACTTTCAAAACCCATCAAAAAGGAAATGGAATCTCAAGTAGAGGGTTTTGCACTATTAAGTTCTAGTTGAGGAAGGTGATAAAGTTCTACTTGCACTGCTATATATTCATAATAGTATTTCTTAATTACAAAGTGTTGCTTTTGCTTCATTACTTTAACGATTTTCTATTAGGTGGGCCTCTATTTCAAGTTCCTAACCAATCAACATGAAACTTTTCCCATGTTATGCCTTCATATGTCAGGGTGTTGCGATTGGATTAATTGCTCTAGAGAATGAACATTGCCATACATAAAGTTATATGAAATATTCATGGTCCATTGCATATTTTAACCAAATGAATACAATTTTTAGCTTTCTTTTGTACTATGATTTATTAATTGGTATTGAAATTTTTTTTTAATCATTAAGAGCATTCACATGAAGAATGTTAAAATGTTAAAAATGCTATTAATAACAACCAACACATAAAAAAAACACTACATCAAACATGTCAAATGTTATAATTTTTTTACACTCAATTACAATGAGTTGCCCTTTTTATTGTACAATGATTTATTAATTGGTATTGAAATTTATTTTAATTGATAGGCCAAGAATATATTGACCCCTTGTGATAAATTATCCAATTGATTTAGCCAAGATAATTAATTAATTCAATTAACATGTAAAACGCGTGATAACACAAACAAATCACCAATTAACTAATATACAGCGGAAATTAAATTGACACGATGATTTATTTACAAATAGGGAAAACTTATATGGCAAAAATTCCACCAGGTGATTTTAAGGTCACCACTCCCGAGAATCCACTATTATTAAAACAAACGATTACAAGTAAAGAAATCTCAGTACTTTATACCAACCTATAGTTGAATCCTTATCCCAATACCCAATTGGACTTGTTTAGTAGTGACAATTTCTCCTTTTCAATGCACAGTCCCTAGTACGTGACTAACCAATAAATGCGCAGATCCCAATACGCAACTTAATCACCAACTTGAGAAAGATGTTGGCTGCAAAGTTCTTCAGTTCATCACATGATAAAGATCACAAAACTCCTTGGTCACAAAACCCTAAGGTGTACAAACACAGCAGCTTCTTCAAGAGAAAGATGAACTAGGGCAAATTCTGTCTCTGGTCACAATTTGCATGAACACAACTTTGCTTCACACTTGCGCAACCTTTGACGGCCCTTAAAATAATCCTTATATATGTTTAGGGTTGTGAGAAAAGAAAGCCCAAACAAATACACATGGATTGGATGAAAAACAGTTCTGAAAAACTAAATTCCATAAACCTCGACAAATCTATTGAGCTAGCAATCAAGTTTCGGGTTTCAACAGTTTTTTAAACCTCGATAGATGCTAGTTGTCGAGTTTTAAAATCCAACAATTCTTTACTTATTTTTTGGACAGATTTTTATGGTTTTAACACTTGATCTTGAAACCTTGTTACTTGAAGCATTAAACACATCCTAGATCTACCCAATTACAAGTAAAGTGCGTTTTGTCAAAGGATTAACCAATTCTAAATTGACATATGTTCCTAACATCAAATCACATATGTCCTAACATTAATCATTAAAAGCATTCACATCAAAAATGCTAAAAATGCTATTAATGACAACCAACACACAAAAAACACAATACATCAAACATATCAAATACTATAATTTTTTACACTTAGCTATAGTGACCTACTAGCTCACTGTAGCTGAGAGTTATAACTAAATATTATTATTTTATTCAATCACATGCCTCTCTCTCTCTCTCTCTCTCTCTCTCTCCTCTCTCATCTCTATCCTCTCACACCTTTTGTCCTCTCTCTCTTCTCACACCTTGGAGGTGAAGAGCTTCGACAATGTCAAGGCCAAGATCCAAGACAAGGAAGGCATTCCACCAGTGGCTTGTGTGGTGATTTTTCGGTGTGGTTGGGATTGGCATCATGGGTCACTGGGTGCCGTGGGTGGGTTTCGGTGTGGCTAGGTCGGTCGGTGCAATGGGTCTTTGGGTTTGTGAGGTAGTTTCATTGTGGATCGCTTTTCAATCGAATTGTGGCACGGGGACAATATACAAAGTGATTTGGAGGTTGTATAGCTTTGCCATAAGCATGGGGTGATTCATAGGGACTTTGAAGCCTAAGAATTTCTTGTTTTATGGGTGTTCTGTTAAATGGGTGTTTACAATTGTTGGGATTCAAGTGTTTGGCAATAGCTATATCTGTCTATGAGCTTTTTTGTGGTTGATGAATGGTGTTTGTGGGTGTATGTGGGTAGAAATTAGTTATATTATTTTAATGTGTTGTAAGATTGTTTATATTATTTTAATGTGTTGCATGCTAAAATAGAATCATTGATGTTAGGTGTATTATAAACTGAAATGATAAAATAGTTTTTTGAGTTGCTAAAAACTATATTTTTTAGAACTCTTGATGTGAATGCTCTAAGAATATATCTTAAAGAGAAATGCTATGTCCACAATATTTTCATAATACTTTCATAACAAATTATAGGTTAAAGGTTGTTACTAACTTGTACTAATGGGAAAAAAAAGTAATTTCAGTAGTGAGTTCAAATTAAATTAGAACCAATAACAACTTGTTGTCTAGACTTTGTTGTGAAAATATTATGAATATAATATTTCCCTACTTTAAATGAAAGTAGTTGGAAGATATTACTTGAGGATGTCAACATTAAAAACTAAAATTACAAAATATAAATTTAAAGGATGAAAATGACAATTTACTCAAATTTAAAGAGGTAATTTTTATTTTAACCAAAAAATCAATACTAGTGTCATTATTTTTTAATACATCCGTTCAATGAAATAAATTCAAATACATTTAATCGAACACACTTGCTACCACACACTCACAATGCCATTAACAATTTAACATATATTGTTAAGACATGCTAAGCCAACAAAAAAATTTGCTAAGACCACGCCGGCAAATTTTACAGGTGCCACTTTATTGAATGAGGCCCTGAAAATGTTGAATCAAATTTTCCACTGCAACTGTTCTAGTTAATTTTCCTGCAATTCAGCCTCACCTCTCCATCATTGCCAGTGAGAGGTTTCATATTACCCATCTTGATCATGGAAGCACCAAAGTCTCTAGCAAAATGACCAGGGAGGTAACTGTAGTATCGCACCAGTCTATCGCTTTCACTGTTATCACCCTTGAAGAGCTCCTGATCAGAATGGAGGAGACCTTGAGATTTCCGCAAAGCCTTGTAGTACACATTATCAAATCTCGCTGGAGTTGAATCGAGTGGCTCTGTGTTGTTATCTCCTCCACTTACAGGGCACACTTGCTGCACTGAGGCTGCAAAGCATTTGTCAATGTTAGTATCATTGTAAATCCTTGCACGGAAGGTGGTGCACCGAGCCAGTCCAATGCTATGGCCCCCTGAGAGGAGAACAAGGTCTTTCAAGTCTAGCCCATGAGCTTGAAAGTTAGAGATAAGCTGAGAGAAGTTGAAAAACGGTGCAGGAAGATTTCTATTTGCGTCGTTCCAGCTTGCGTTTCTTGCGTCTCTTCTTCCTACTAGTACTTCGTAGTAAAAGGTAGAACCTCCCAACTGAAACACACGCACAAGAATTAACAAGATTTTTACTTTTGTATTAGGAATGTTATTATATTTACATGGAATAGAAGATTATATCAGCACTCACAGTTTGAACAGAATCACGAGCTGCCACAGCTAAGATGTCTGCACATGAAACCACGCTGGCATTGCAATATTTGTCAACAGCTGCTTTGATTTGGTCTACAACATCGAAATCTCTAAGTGAATTCAAATTCGGAAACGCCGTCTTCTCACCAGTGAAGTTGGCTGTGTCATCTAGCAGAACTGATCCATCACAACCCTGTCGTTGCAAACACAAGTAAATCAATGAAGGAATATGGTTTACATTAAATTACAGGTATTGTTTTATTTAATCATTCAATTTTTACAACAAATGTAAGAAAGCAAATTCGAGCTCTGATTCTTCTCATAAATAATACCAGATAATACTACTAAATTATAAGACTCTTGACAAATGACTAATAACAAACTCTCTGTAGTTGATAAGTTAGTCCTACATCCTCGAGTCTATTCCCACCAATCTGTTTTCCTTATTAATTCCAGCCTTGCTTCACCTATCTGTACTATAAAACGAGGCTCAAAGACATTCTTGACGTATTTTCTCCATCTGCTCTTGAAACAACACTAGACCAAGTTTCGATATATATCTAATTTAGGGAAGTGAGAATATCAACTTCAATGTTACTGAACAGGAGTAAGATATTTTTTCCATTTTGTGAGACTTGAATCGCTGATTGATTCATCTTACTTCCACTAAGGGAAAAAAAAAAGGCTAAACATTTTTAAAGGTAGATAAGAAACACATCTTCAGGAAATTACATATCATACTTACATTAACAAAGCAGTCATGGAAATGCAGGCGTAGTAGCGATGCTCCCATGCGTGGTTCACGTCTAATAGCCCGCCTGACAACTGATCCGATGGTAGGCAATGCCCCAGGGCATACGTTCTGGTAAAAATCAGCGGTTAATTGTGCAGATGTACTTGTAGGGATCAGAATGGCAGCAAAAGCAAATATGACACACACTAGAAATGATTGAAGAGCAGCCATGAGTATTAGCTCAGTTTTTCCTTCCAACTCGCTGTGCAACCAAGGTTAAGAAGTATGTGTTTATATAGAGGGAATATAACAACGCTAGTGTAGTTGTTATTTTGATAATAGTTTAGTTGATATATATGATGATAATTTAATCAGAGAAAGCTGGAATATATTGTTCATATTGGGGAGCTCAGATTAATAGCCGGCGGGCATACAATTTGTAAAATTTTAGTACCATTGACGCATTGACGACCCAAGACAAATAGTCTCCCAGTACTCTTAGCAAAACTAGAGATTAATAGCCGGCGGGCATGCAATTTGTAAAATTTTAGTACCATTGACGCATTGACGACCCAAGACAAATAGTCTCCCAGTACTCTTAGCAAAACTAAAATCTCTCTCTCTCTCTCTCTCTCTCTCTCTCATAGAGAAAACAATATTTGGCCCAAAATACAAATTACACTCTTTAAGAATTGTCATTTTTTTTTTCATTTTAAACTTTTAAGACCTTCCGTCTATTTTGTTGAAAAATTATTATTAAACCTTTTGAAAATAACATTCTATATATAATTTTAGTCACATGACTTTTTTAATGAATTTTGAAATTTGTTTAAATAATGTACATGAATAATGTTATAAATCTGCATGTAATGAGTTCGAGGAGATTGCTCCAAACTGATTTGGAGCTAAACTTGATCAAACTTTTTTCATTAGATCTCTCTCTCTAAGAATAACTCCAGCGCCACCTAAGCAAGAGTTGCACTAAGACTATTGAAACCTCTTCTCCATTTCAATTGTGGCAAGGACCAACCATTTCAATGAGTGAATTTTCCATTTCAGTCCAATGGGTGGAGTTCAAAGCTTTTTTAAGGCCAATGTCCTCGTCAAGATCCCTTACATTTTCAACAAGAATGTCCACTTGGACTAAAGCTCTCTCTCTATTGTTGTTCGATCCCAACCAATGGCAACTCCTCCATTTCTTAAAGAGTGTTTCAAATGGACCTTTGTTTGGGTTTTGAATTTTGGCGTGTCGTAGATGGTAGTGTTTAATTTGGTAGTATTTGATTTGGTAGTCACGTTTCATTTGGTTGTGTTTGGTTTTATTTGGTTGTGCTTGATTTTGTCATTCCAAATTCTATGTTATGTGGCTTTGATACTATGAGATGAGTTTATGGTCGTTTTTTATATATTTTTCCCCCCTTCCTTTTGGTTGATGCTTATGGAGCTTGAATTAGTTTTTTTGAATAAAGTTTTAGATTTTTTTTTATTCAAAAACAAAATTTAATAAGTTTTTAGTATTAAAAAATATTTAATGGTTAACACTTATAGTTTTGGATGGAATGATTAAAGACGGCAATAACAGTAAACCTAAAGGACTTAAATGACATAAAAGAAACTAAAAGTTCAAAATAGCAATTGACAAAAATGAAGGGCACAATTGACAAAAACTTTATAATTTTTCAAGTTGCGATCAAGTAATGTATTAGATATGATCATTATTTAGGCCGCTACACATTGAGACCTCAATTCCTGAATTAAGGGCACATTTGAAATGTAAGAATAGACCTTATAATGATACAGTTATTCCATTGTTAACTTTAGTCACATTTTTATTAAGCCTAATACTAATAGTTATTCCTTAAAAATGTCTATTTTTTAAAATGAAGAACAAATAATCCTTATTAAAAGCTATATAATATCTATATTTCTTAACTTAGTAATAACTATTATAAAATGCATCCCGAAAAATGCCATCATTGTTGGTTGCCACCACTTACCAAAAAAAAAAAAAAAAATTCTCTCTCCATGCTTACATTGTTTATCCTATGGCATTTTCTTTTCTTTTTATTACTATGTTTGAGTTGATAGTGTTAGGTAGAGCTTTAAACTATGTCTATAGAGATCCAAGAAGACTAACCCTAATTTCGTTGGCGGATTTAAAAGGGTACGACTTAGATATAGTATTTAAGTGTTGTTCCTTAGGTTCTCCTCTTAAAATTCTATCATGTGGATTTTTCTTCATATAATGGAAATATATTTTTTAATTAAATAGCCACATGGCTCAATCTTAAGTGGGGAACCAAAAGAATAATACCTAATATATTGTACCTAAGTTTTGTCCAATTTAAAAATATGTATCATTAGATGTCTTTTTACAATTTTTTTTTCTTTTGCTGAATGATGTATTTTCAATATATTCTAAAAACTTTGCGCTCTATTATAAGTAGAAGCATCATAATAGGGTGCAATGTTGATCACAATGAGTAAACAAAAATAACGAAAAGAAAAATCAAAATATTAATCTTGAAAATGCATTCTACATAATAAGAAGTTAACCCAGACCAATACTGGGCAGGGAGTTTTCTTGAGGCGACTGACTGTCCAAACAGCTCCTATGTATGGAAAAGTTTGTTGATAGCTCAACCAATACTGAAGAAAGGGTGTTGTTGGAGGGTGGGTAATGGTGCCTCAATTCGAGTTTTGCAGGATTGCTGGCTGCCCTCACAGCCAACACATAAAGTGCTTTTTCAGCCAGCTGAGGTGGAATGGGAGTGGAGGGTTTCAGATTTAATTGATTGGCAGGAACACAAGTGGGATAAGGATAGAATTGAGGCATGTTTTCATAATTTTGATGCGGAGGCTATTCTAAAAATCCCTTTGAGTAGGAGACTGGTGCAGGATTTGATTGTATGGATCCATACTAGGAATGGTAAATATTCGGTGAAGTTGGGCTATCACATGGCTAAGCAACTGGAGCTGGAGGACTGCAATGCTGGGGAGTGTTTGTCACAGAGGGTGCCAAACCCAATTTGGAGTAAAATATGGAAAGCCAATGTTCCAAACAAAATAAAAGTTTTTGCTTGGAGAGCTGGTCAGAATGCATTGCCAACATTTGATAATCTGCTTCGTAGGCGAGTAATTGAGAATGCAACTTGCAGTTTTTGTCAGAGAGATGAGGAGACAGTATTACATGCTCTATGGGGTTGTGGGGTTGCACAAGATGTATGGGCAGGGAGTGTTGTTTGTTTCCAAAAATGTGGGACGGTATTTCATGATTTTAGGCATCTGGTAGAGGAGTTAATGGTGAAGAAAACGGCAGAAGAAGTTGATCTTTTTTGGGTTATATGCTGGCAAATTTGGCAACAAAGAAATGTTGTATCACGTGGGGGTGTCCTTCATCATCCTTCTCAGTTAAACCAGCATGCGATGGACTATCTTAAAGAGTACTGTGATGCTATAGACCATCTTGTTGTAACTGGGTCCAGTCCAGGTGTAGTCACTCAGGCATGGCAGCCTCCGCCGTGTTTGCAGTACAAACTGAACTTTGATGGGGCTGTATTTGAAGGTGGCGATGGTTCGGGTTATGGAGCAGTTATCCGTAATGATAAAGGACAAGTGATGGTGGCTATTTCGGCAAAGGGAGGAGCTGTTAGTGACAGCGAAGAGGTGGAGGCATTAGCATGTCACAAGGCCCTTGAGGTTGCAGTAGATACTGGCTTTACGGACCTGATTATTAAGGGAGATAATGCTGCCGTGATGAAGACTATTGCTCAGGTTCAGCAGGAGACCTATTCTCGGCTTGGTCTGATCTATGAGGATATTTGGTGTCTGTTAGCTGGTCTTAACTCAGTAATGTTGAGCTGTGTGCGACGTAGTGCAAATAACGTGGCTCACGTTTTGGCTAAACATGCTAGACTAGTAGCAAATGAGCTTGTTTGGATGGAGGAAGATCCTCCACCAGCTGCTGAAGCCTTGTACCTGGATTTTAATTTGAGTTAATAAATGATATTGAGGCCTCTTTCAAAAAAAAAAAAAAAAAGTTAAGCCAGACCCACACAAAAAATGTAAATATAATTTAAAAATAAGGAAATTTTAGAAAATTAAACTAAAATATGATTTCATTCCACCCTTTATACCAAAATGTTTTATGTGTTGTTGATACCAAACAAATGAACGATAATAGTTATTCCAATCAATATGGATTAGCAAATAAACTGAGACAAAGCCCAACTTAATTTTCTAAAATAAAAAATAATTAAAAGAATAATAATAAACACTAAGGAATCTTCTAGCTTCAAATTAACGAGGTGCTCTTATTTCTTAACATAGCTAATTATTGGAGAAATAATTTTCAAAAGTCAAAGTCTCACAAAGGATTATAATCCAAAATAGATAATAGGACATAAAGTAAGTTAAACTTTTTTGGTATCCCGGATACTAATGCTCTGAACCTGTCCATTAATTGGTGGCTGTTGGGTGTGATTGGGTTTGGGGTGCGGTGGTTGGTAATTTGTGTCACCACCTTAGCTCAGATTATTTATTGTAGTTGTTGTTGTTTGTTGTAATGGATATATTATTTTATTGTAGTAAATATATTATTTTATTGTGTTGAAATTTAAAATAAAATCACTGATGTTGGGTGTTTTGAAAAGTAAGAAAGTAAAATAGATAAAGTAGTTTTTTGTATAACCATATTGCTAAATTTATGGCTCTACCAACATGAATGCTCTTATTATTATTGAAAATGTATTCTGACTTATTCTTTCTTAGGCCGGGCAAAAATGCTTTTAGAATTAATTGGATTGGCTTTTTTTTTTTTTCCCTGCATGTTTTATTGTATCTGAAAAATCAAACAGTTCAGATTGTGAATAATTTTCCTGTGGATGCAACAAACCCAAACCTTTGACAAATTCTTAACTATTTAAATAAATTAAAGTCAGCTTATATAAGTGTTATACTATTTTATTGCCAGAAGTTTGAAAGGAAAAGTTTAACGTCCTCAAAAACTCGCATGGTGGGAATTAAATTACACAAACTTGCAGTCCAATTCATTTTAAAAGGCCAAAATGATTAGAGCTACGTGCTCATGTCTACTACACCCCCACAGATTCCAGCTGCAACATGCACATCTTTCTGTTTTGGACATTTACGAATAATACGAAAGGAGAATGATTTGTTGGCTCACATCACAAGCATTTGTCAGCAGATTATTATTATTTACATGACCCAGTATTTGGTCTAAATCATATACCAATTAATTAAGAACAACTTGGATCCTAAATAATAATAATAATTAAAAGCATCCGTTGGAATCGATTGAAGATTATTGGAGCGAAACTGCCGTCTTTTTTCCTCTCTAGAGTTGATCTATGATGAGAATGCCAGCCCTCATCGACTTTGCCACGACCATTGCTAATCTAGAGTTAAGCTATAAGACTATGAGACCATTACTAATCTAGTTTTTTAATTTGTCAAAGTTGTTGAGTTAGTTGGAGACAGCAAAAACCCCTTGACGACAGCATTTTTTCCTATTGATTTATTCCTATTACAATGGCCCTATTGTAGACATTATCTACCAGGGAACTCTTGGGCTATAATATCTCTAACATCCCCACCCCCTCAAAATTATGGTAAAACCTTGAGTTTCGACAAAAAAATCAAAATTGTGCTGTGAGGGAAGATCTATTTTGGTTTTGATAGCATGTTAAATTTGTTGAGCGATTGAGTGCAAGAAAGAGAAGAGAAAAATAAACACTAGAATTTAACATGGTTTGGACTCAGAGCCTATATCCACAACAAAAAATCCTTAACGATTATATCTTTGCTATTAATTTGTTCATATTACAGTGAACCCAATGTAGGCTTGATGTACTTAAGAACCTCCCACTTTTTAATTGCTTTCAGTTCTACAAGTTCAGACACCAACCACAAGTCCAATCTCTATTAAAGTAATGGTTAGACAAACTAAAAATCGGAGAGGAGGAAGCATTGTCAATGGAGTATGTTTACATTTTTTCTTTTTAAGCAAAGGAGTATGTTTAGTTATAAGTTTCTTTATTTGGCTAAATAGTTATGGGATGTTTCGTTGAAACTTTAAACCACGTTAAGTAGCAACAATGTTAGGACGAAACGACCCGGGGTAAAATTATTGAGATGGGCCATAAAGAAATGTCAAAGAGTTGCGGGCCTAAACAAAGTCATTATAGAAAGGAGACTCGTAAGGATTTGGAAAATTCTTTGAATGGTATCAGACATTGTGGTTTTATGATCTAAAGGTTTTGAATCTTGTAGTTTCTGCCAGGCCCCAAGAGAAGCAAACATTGTTTTTCACTAACAGGAGAAGTGGTCAATGCAACACTCTTTTATTGCATTGGATTCCGACTGTAATTAGGGACAAAGCCACACTAGGGCCCAATGGAGCCCTGGCCCATGAGTTTCAGAATTATTTATGTTATTTTTATTTTTTTCTATAGGTATAATAGGGCCTAATTCTTATTGGGTCCAGAGAAAACAAAATTTGTCCCCTTCCATTCAAAATCTTGGCCCCCCTCTATAGATTAGTCCAAACAATCACATATCAAACCAAACAACCATAGTCCACAAATCATCAACCCAAAAAATTTAATAAAAACTAATTACAGATAAATAAGTAAATAAAAGTTGACAACCAATCATTAGCCCATTTTTTTTGGTTTATATTTCGGTTCCTAACTGAAAATCTTGGTTCCATCTTTATTGTAAAGTACCTTTTTTTTGTTTTGGAACAGTGATGTTTGATGATTCATTCATGTAAAGTTTTTCTTTTAGTAAAGAAATGCTCCTTTGTTTCAGCGGGAGGAAAAAAATGAAGTCCAGGAAGCCAAATTAGAAAGGGAAAAAATGGAAGGAATTTAAATCAAATTTAAAAACTTACTAGGAAGAATGAGGAAATTTAAGTTTAAATTTCTCTGCAGAAGACACATGCTGAATCAGGCCAGCAAACAACACTCAATCTAAGACAAACCCTGCACTAAGAACAGCAATAAACACAAGCCAATCAAACTGCAAATACACAAAAGAGCTTCACAGACACAGCAAGTGACAATAATTGTTTAATTCCAATTAGCTAAGTGTTAATTGGTACCCTCTCAACTATGAAATCAAAATCCCTGTACCCACTATCGGCTAGTTAAATTGGAACTTCCTTCAGCAATTCACTTAAGAATATACCAACACCAAAAGAGAGGTTCAAAAGTTCATTTTGAATTTTGATAGATGCGGGAGAGTAAAAATTGAGTTCTTTAACCAGGTGTGTCAGTCCATAGATAGACTTGGAGCAAAGTTGAAGCTGATGGGTACAAGTGTAGGTCTCACATTGTAAGACAGGATTTATTATCTTGTGATATGGTTGCATACATAACTTTCCTCAGTTCTCACATAGGCGTGAACCAAACGGTCCAGGCCCTACATGAGAAGGCGTTATATACTACTGTAACACAAAATACCACATTGAATGATGGGTCATTCAAAGTTTCTACTCAGGTTTCAGGATCTACAGATTGCAGAGAGAACAAGAAAATGAGTATGTAAATAACAGAGTTAGACAAAATGAATGTCTGTATAAGATTATACTTAAAGAAGATTAATTAAGAGAATAACATGTGTGTCCTCTGGGCCTCAATAAATAGTGCATTAGTGTTTAGTGGCAAGTCAGGGGTATTCAACTATTCAAGTAAGAAAATAGTCACACAGAAGGCTTTGAATTAAAAGGCTCTTATCAAAACCATAAAACAGCAACAAAGGAAGTAGCACTCCAAACACAACTCTTTGATACTTTTCTGTTGGAGGTTCACTGCACCTCTCTAGCCCACATGGGATTTTAAGCCCAGGTTTTTTGTTTTTTGTTTTTTTTTTTTTAAATAATCTGCGAAAAGATTTTAAGCCCAAATGATTGAGCTTGCCATGCAAGCATTGAAGGAATCCTATTTCAATTGGAAATAACTGAACGTGGTGTACAAGAGTTCCATTCCTAACTAAGATAAGAATAGCGAGCCGGCAGGAGCGTTTATAAAAAGCCCGTGTGCTTTCAATAGGGTCACCGAAAGAAAAGCACGCTAAGTGCAAGCCGACTTTAAGAAAGTGAACAGCACTTTGTGCGGAAATAAAAAGTAAGATAAATGGGAGGCTTCTTTACGAGGAGGATTCTTTTTTGGTGCCTTAAGTAAGGAAGTCAATATCGTAACGGAAGCTGTATCGATTTGGCTAATAGTATGATATATTTCGGATATCGATTAATATTGGTGTACCGTTTCGGGTTTACCGTTAATTTTATATATCCTTACCTAAATTAAAATTCTTCTAAATATATATAGATAAATATATAAAAATATTTACTTTTAAATTTTTTTTTTAAAACATTGGTTGGTCAAAATTTATATAATTTGTAAGTTTATACTTATTCTTTTTTTTATTTTTTAAGAAGATATGATTGTACTTATCTTAAGTCTAACAAAAATGGTAGTAGAATTTATCTTAAAAAAAAAAAAAAAAGTGATTGTAAAAAATTTTAAATTACCATTTGTACTTATCGAAAGTTACTGTGAATTACAAACTTCATTTATTTGTTTACAGTTGGATGGCAGTACAAAATTTGAGTCTAACGTGTAGCAGTAGTGTTAATGTGTGCTGTCAGTGGGAGTATTACTGTATTGTCATTCAAGGGCACACTTAACAAAATTGAAAGGAGCTTTTGGCTACGAAATGAGAGTAAAATAAGTAAAGACTAGAGAGAGCCAGAGGCAGAGAGCGTTTGGTAGACTGGTCCAAGCTTTGAGCGGAGAAGAAGTCTTTGAGCGAAGAAAAGGAAGAGATCTGAGGTGATGGATTATTGGCAAAATAAAATTTATTATCGGAATTAGCAGAAATAGCAGTGATGTGATTTTCCTTTTTAACAGCTAATTTTTTTTAAGATTTTTTTTCCGGCCAGTTTTCATTTTCTGGCCAAAAATCGGTATATACCCCGATACGACCGAAACGGCCCTGATACAACCGGTATATAAACCGGTACGAAATAGCTGCATTTTTGTACCGGTCTAAGCATCGAAATGGTAAATACCGGCCGTACCGGCCGATACGGTACGTTATCAACTCCACTGGCCTCAATCATGGAGTATTCAAGAGGGGAAGATTTAGGGGCTATTTGGGTTTTTTATTTCTTTTTTCATCACTCCTCACTCAATTTTTGTCACTCATCACTAATCACTTAAAATATCCCAATTCTCTAAACCCCACCCGTTTGGCACCCATCAATCAATTATGTTTTCAATCAAGAAACTAAAAAAACTAGGACCCACACACTAACCCAATGTCATAAAACTTTTCTCTCCTTTTTTTTTATTTTTTCTTTTGCCCCTGAGTCTCATCTTTCTTTGCCTCTCCTCTTCGTTTTTCTCTGTTTTTCTCTTCATTTTTCCTCCTTTTTTTTTTTAATATTTGTTCTCTCTCACGCATAGATTGATGGACTGGGTTCGAGACGACTTGTTCAATGACGGTGGTGTATGGCTTTCCACGGTGGCCGCTGATTCGTGGATTTGGTGGTGCAATGGGTTTGTGGTGTTGCTATTGAAGTGTGGCTATAACCGACGAAGATTTGAGTTTGCAGATTTGCAGATTTGAGTTTGCAAATGGGTTTGTTGGTGCTATGGGTTTGTTCTGGAAATCTAGGTTTACAGATTTGAGTTTATTTTTTTTTTTTTTTTTTATGATTTAGAAATCTGTGTTTTTTAATTTTGTAAGTTTGTTCTGGATTTCATTTTCACTTCTATTGGTTTTTTTTTTTTTTTTTTAAGTTGGGGTTTTCCGTGTATTTTAAAGATCTCCATTCGTTTGTGAGAAAAATTGGGGAAAAACAAAGAGAAAAGCAGAGAAAAAATAAAAAAATAAAAGAAGGAGAGTGAAGTCAAAAGTTGCGGCTAATGGGTCCTTCAGTGTGTGTTTAATTATGAAAATGCCACGGAAACTAAGTTTTGGAAACTAAAAATACCTAAAATGTGTTTTCAGTTTCCATAACTCATCACTCAAAAATCAGAAAATTGAGTGATGGAAACAAAAACTGAAAACAAAAACCAAACACACTTCTCAGTTGTGGGTCTCACCATTTTTGAGTTATAGATAATGGAAACAAAGTTATGAGCGATGGAAACACAAAAACCAAACAGCCCTTTATTATGCTTTCCTAATTTATTGGGAACCAAGTTTTAGGTATAATTTGAGTGTTGTAATCTCTATTTTTATTATAGTGGATTGATCGGGTTTACCTCATGATTTTTCTTTCTACACTGGAGAGTTTTTCATGTAATTCTTAATGTGTTCTTGTTGGTTGATTTTCTTGACACTTCCATAGATTTCTATTTTCTTTGTTACTTGGGTTATGTTTAATTTAATTAACACATAAACGAAGATCTATCCCAACAAGTGTTATCAAAGCTTTGGTTGTTGGGTGTAATTGTCTTGTCCTGAATTAAATGAAGAATGCGAATATGAAAACTATAATTAAACTCACGGTATCAAATTATTTGATTTGGAAGCTGAGGATGGATGACATCCTTTATGTTGTGATAAATCTCTGTCTATGTGTGAATTGAAATCAAATATAACCCAAGCAATAGTTAAAATGGAAATCTATGGAAGCATCAAGAAAATCAACCAACAAGAACACACCAAAAATTTACATGAAAAATATTCACTATAGAGGGAAAAATCATGAGACAAATCTGATCAATCCACTATAATAAAAATAGAGATTTCAATACTCAAGTTATATCCAAAACCTAAGTTTAAAATAAATTGAAAAACACAATAATACTTTTAGGAATAAATACAACCTCACCACAAAACCTTGTGATTGTAGCACTTGATAAAACTTCCTAGAAAAAACCCCTAATTTATTTTTCTTGTGTGTAACATTTAATTTTTTACCTCAATGCAGCACAAAACACTACTCTTTTTACTTCAATCAGCTTGCTCTTTGTGTGTCTCTCTCGGCCTCGATTGAAAACACACTCACACTTGCTACTTTATATAAAGCTTCTGCCGCCTCACATTCCTAATTCAATTAGGAATAGGAGTACTTTTATGTATAGGTGGTAAGCTAATTAACTTGAGCTTTAATTCCATGTGAACTGGACTTGGTACAACCATGCAACCTCTAACACTTTACTATAAGGACTTGCATGACTTTACTGAGGGCGATAGTAATAAGCCAAGTTATACGTCTGATAAAGACTGGGAGAAGTTAAATAGCAAAACCATTGGGTGTAGCTAGAAAGCTTATGAATTTAAAGCTTAAGTAAAGGAGATCTGTTGCTGAGAATTTGAGCAAGTTCTAAGACTTGGTGAATTAAATGGTTACAATGAAGTTGATAATAGATGATGAGTTTCAAGAATTATTGCTTCTGAGTTCCTTACTTGATAGCTGAGAGACTTTGGTAGTGTCACTTTGTAACTCTACCCCAAATAGTGTGTTACAACTTGCAATGGTAAAGACTATATAATTTATTCAATGAAGAAACTAGAAGAAATGACATAGGTAAGGATAATGTACAGGTCCTTGTCACAGAGAAAAAGGGGTAGAGTAAGAGTAGAAATTCTGTTTGTTTAGTATAGACCCCTATAAACCAAATTTGTTTAACCTAATTAATTATCCAAGTAGTTACTTAGGTTAATTATTCAGATTTAGGTTAAACTCAAGCAATCATATCACAAAGTGCGAAAATATAAAGAAGACAGCAATACGATGACCTAGGAAAACCAATGAAACCATCCAGTTTCAAGGTTTTAAAAAAAATTATAAAATTATAAAAAATTATATTTAAAAAAAAAAAAAAAAAAAAAAAAAAAAAAAAAAAAAAATTGAAGAGGATTTAACTTAATCTATCCTCAAGGTAAACAAATTCGCTATGATAGAATGAAAGTTTTACAATAAATTTTCTCCCTATCTGAATTTGCTAAACACAAACACCCACGTTTGTGACTCTGAGATTCCACTCAAAGTTTTTAAATCATTAGTTATGTATGATCTTGTAGCAACAACTTTAAATCTACCGGTTCTAATAATGTGTAGATGGAATTCCAATAGTAACTTCGAAAGGAGAAAACACAGTACCTTTTAGATCTCAAAAGAGCATCTCCAAAGTTATAACAAAACGTGTCTTAAGGTTTTCTTTAAATACTAAGAGAATTAGATCTGAAACCCTAATCACTTAATGGGCTTAATGAGCTATTGCGCCGAAATTAAATTCTATAGATCCATGTCTCAATCAGTCAAGCCTTGTTCTCGATCGGTCAAACCTGGCATGTTTTGAATTTCCTGAACTTGCAGCTTCTTTTGTCTTGTATTCTGACTTGCAACTCCTTAAGCATTGTCTAATATACCTATAGACTTAGGAATCTATATCTATACAAGTTTGTGTTCACGGTTTGCCAATTGTTCTAAACTTTTAGAACCTAACAAATTTTATTCCTAATTGAGATAGGAATAGTGAGGTGCAGGAGCTTTTATAAAAATTTGTGTGCATGAGCTTTCAATAGAGTGATTAAGAGAGAAACAGGCAAAGTGCAAGCTGACTAAAAGAAAGAGAATAATGTTTTGAGCAACATTGTGAGGAAAAAAAAAGTGATTTTTTTTTTTTTTTTGTTTAAGACACACAAGGAAGATAAATTAGGGGGTTTTTCTAGGAGGATTCTTTGGGTTCTACAACCAGAGAGAGTTGAAGTATTCAAGGTTGGAAGATCTTGCAACCAGGTTTTGTGATAAGGTTGTATTTGTTCCTAGAGGTATTATTGTGTTTTCCCAATTTACTATGAACTTGGGTTTCAAGAATAAATTGAGTATTGTAATCTCTATTTTTATTATAGTGCATTAATTGGATTTACCCCTTGGTTTTTCCCTATGCACTAAAGGGCTTCCCATGTAATTCTTGGTGTATTATTGTTGGTTGATTTTCTTAACACTTCCGTAAATTTCTATTTTCTCAGTTATTTGGGTTAAATTTAATTTAATTCACACATAGATGAAGATTTATTCCAACATTTTCTATTTCATAGAATATCTAAGTCATGAAGCAGGCAATTGTGACCGCTAATGCTCAAATTTCAAGCTCAATTTTTTTTTTTTTTTATATAACAAGCAAGCTCAATTCTAGACCTTGTAGATCTGCGTTTTGTGCCTTGAAGGGGAAGTAGGAGGACAAAGACAATGAAGACATGCACCCATATGCCAGTGGAAGTTGTGGTAAATACATTTTCTAGCCAATAGAAAAACTCACCTTTATCACTTATAAGTGCTACCAGGTTTTTTTTTTTTTTTTTTTTTGGATACATTGATAGTTGGGGGTAGGGAAATTTGAACCATGGGGGATGTCTCAATTGGAAACACTATGAGCTACTAGTTGAACTACAAGACGCTTAAAATTCGTTTTGGAGGAATAAAATTGGTAAAAGAGAATACTTATTCCTCTCAATTCCCTCAAAATCTCAAATTTTTATTCCCTTCAAAATTGGGTAGAATTGGAGGGAATTGAATTAGATTTAATTATTTTTTTAATAAAACTCCTAAAATATCCCTATATATTTAGCATTTTATTTTAAAATAGTGGTCAAATAGTAATATTATCATAAAATGATTCCACTCATTTTCCTCTAAGTTACTCTCAAACAAGGTTACTTACCTTCACTGATTTATTTTAAAACATCCAAACAAGATTACTTAATTTCATTACATTCATTTCTTTTCCATTTCTTTCCCTTAAACACATTACATTCCATTCCATTCCATTTTTCTCAATTTCTTTAGGATCATTCCATTTTATTTCTTTATGAACTCCCAAACAAACGCTTAATATCAATGCCACCAAAATTTATTTTTATTTCTTATGAAAACTCTGAAATGTATCACAATTTTTTTTTCATTAAATGGTGCCTTTTCTAACGGCTTTTTTATCCAACATAGCATGTCAACTACAAACTCAAGTAAGGGTGTGCATGTAGGGACGGACCCAAGTGGGGGCCCCCCTCCCCCCCCCCCCCGGTCCAAATTTTTTTTTAATAGTTATAATATTTTTAATTTTTGTAGTTAGGCTCCCTTCCAAAACCTTAGACCTCTTTTTTCATAATAAGTCTAACTAGCCTTACCCAAATAGCAACTATCCAACCAAAAAACTTAACAAAAACAATAAAAATATTCACAATAGTGATTGTATTTTAGCAAAAAAAAAAAAAAAAAAAAAATTTACCACCAAAGAACCAAAAAATTATGTGTTATTGGAGAAGTTAAAGCTAAATTTTTTACAACTACAGTAAACTAGTATAAATACTAACTGACTGTAGCAAGTTGTTAATAATAAAATATAATATTTTATTAAGATTATATCTCTTCCTTCAATTAAAAAATTCAAATTTTCTCGCTTCCTTTATTATTTTAATGAATTGTTTATATTATTTTAAATGAAGTTATAAAAAAATAAAAATAATAAAAAACATTTGATATTGGGTATATTATAAAGTGAGGTAGTAAAATAGATAAAATAACTTTTTGAAGTGGTATAAATACCAGCTAACTATAGCAAATTGTTAATAATAAAATATAATATTTTATTAAGATTATATCTCTTCTTTCAATTAAAAAATTCAAATTCTCTCGCTTCCTTTATTATTTTAATGAATTGTTTATATAAAAAAAAAAAAAAAAAAATTGAACATTTGATATTGGGCGTATTGTAAAGTGAGATGGTAAAATAGATAAAGTAACTTTTTGAAATGGTAAAAGTTAAAATTTTTAGCACCATCAATGTGAATGCTCTAACTTCAAAAAAAAAAAATAAATAAAAAATCCTAGTCAGCCTAGTATTAAAAAAAGACATTATTTTGTTTTTATTTGTCTTTGTTGGTAAATGATTGCATTTTAATGTATATAGAAACAACGATTTTAAGTATTTATAATATTTTAATACTATATGGATGTCTATTTGGATGATTTTTTTTAATTATACTCTGGCCCCCTTTATCTTGAAATCCTAAGTCCATCCCTGTATGCATGGGTTGGGCTTAACCTCATCAGGTTGAGAATTTCCCAACCTAACCTAATTCATTATATTAGATTGAATCAATGAGTTAGGCTCAATTAGACTTGGTAATTGATTGAAGTCAATTGAGTTGAGTTTAACTCGATTGTGTTTAGATTAGATCAAGTTGGGGTAAAAAAAATTATTGGATTAAAACGGGTTGCTATTATTATTAATCTTACCTAGATGGATCAACCCCAAATGACCCGTATTTTAACACATACAAATAAAAATTTTAAAAATAAAAAATTAGCATACTTTATAATTTTTTTCATATTTCTTTTCATATAAAAAAAATAAGAAAAGATAAAAGTTAGAATAACACATAAATCCTAAAATTTATATTCCGATAATTAATTTTTATAGTTAATTAATCTAATAATTAATTACAAATACAAAAAAGAGAAAATGCTTGTACATATTATACATAAAACATGAAATAAAGTTAAACGAGTTGCTATTTTTATGACATATACCTTCTTTTTCCGTTTGGATTCGATTGAGTTAACAGCTTATGGTTCATTTTTGGCCAAGTCTAAGCTTAATCTATGTATACGTCGGCCAAAAATCTGAAAAAAAAAAAAAAAAAAAAAAAAAAAACCTCTGAATACCAAATTAAAATTACCCCCTAAATATTAGGGACAAAAAAGTTATTCTTGACTTTATTTATAACTAGAATTTTAAATGGTTCACATTCTTTTGTAATTACTTGAGTAGCAGTTTTTTTTTTTTTTTTTTCCCTCTCTCGTGCTCATTTTGGTCTTTGAGTTTTGAAATTAAACTTTGTCATATTGGTCCTTGTCATCATCTTATCAACGGAAAAAGTTTATGTGGTAGACAAAATGCTCACTTAGAACACGTGTGTCTAATAAAATAATAAAGAATAATTCATTTCTATTAAAAAAAGCCCATCACCATCTCAATAAGTGAAAACAAAATCCAAGTCAAAAAAAAAAAATAAAAAAAAAAACTGAAAAAAACAATGGAATGATGATTTATAAATAAGAAAAAATAAATTATAAAATGAAGTGGGAAAATTTCATATAGCCAAGAGGATTGTTATATTTTATTTATGTATTTGAATGAACATTCTTTTGGATAGGCTAAATTGTGTTTCTGGTTGATAGACAGTGGATGTCGAATCTTGAGTTGAATCTTAGACTTATGCTCTATTTGGATTGAGAGGAAGTAGAGGGGGTAGAGTAGAGGGAGGGAGAGTAAGTTAGTTTACCCTATTTGGATGTTTTTTAAGAGAGGAGAGGAAGGGATTTGGAGGGGTTCTAACTACTTCTAACCCTCATTTTTTATTTCCCCAAATTGAAAAGATTTGGAGGAAGAGTAGAGTACAGAAATTATTGACCAAATGAATTACCTAATTTACCCATACCATATTAACAATATTACAAACTATATTCTAATAAAAAAATTCTATAAAACGTTTTTTCTCTCAAATTTCTCTCAACTCTAAAACTTTGCTGGCTCTCTCTCTCTCTCTCTCTCTCTCACATGATTTCTTCCTTCTCGATTGTCTCTCACTCCCTACACTAACTCTCTCTCTCTCACACAACTTCTTCACTCTCAATTGTCTCTTACACCTAGCTTTCTCTCTCAAAGGTAAACTCTGGATCAAATAACTATGTTCTTAAAATTGTGATTTAATTGGGTAATTTCTCATTAATTGTGATTTTATTGGGTAATTTCTCATTAATTGTGATTTTATGGGGTAATAACATGTTATTTGTGGGTGGGTTTCAGATTTGAGGGCTTTTTTTACTTAAATTTTAAAGTTTCAAAGTATTGCTCATAACATATTTGATAAAGTGCTTGAGTGAGCCTCCGTTTGGGAAGCGCGTTTTAAGTGTTTCCAAGTGGTGCGCTTTTTGTGTGTGGGTCTTGTGCACTGTTCACAGGACCCGTATGTACTTTTTTAACTAAAACAACTTTAAAACTGGGTCCCACGGCATTATTCACACATTTAAAAATTATTTTGCTACAGTGTTTTCAATTTTTAGTTTTCAGCAATAAATGGTATCCAAACAAACCCTGAGTCTAGATTGTGAATTTGCATAAATTTGTATATTGTAGCTATATATGGATTTGTGTTTCTTGTTTATTTTTATTTAAACACTTGCAATCCTATTTGTTCGTGGTATATGGATAAACTATGGTTAATCCCAAGCTTTGTGATTGTGAATACTATGTAAGTTTGATTTTATGGTCAGGTCTTTGATTATTGGTTTGTGTTTGTGGTTTTTATTGGGTAATTTCATGTTTTTTGGGAATGAGTTTCTAATTTGGATTTTTTTTTTTTTAACTAGAATTTTAAAGTTTCAAAAAGTTGCTAACAATGTGTTTGATAAATTGCTTGTTTGATTCTGTATAATCAAACTCACATAACTCTGTGCAGCGATTGGTTTCTGAAAGTGTGTTTATGCATATTTGGGATAATGGCTAATTTAAGTAAAGAAAATATCATATTTTGCTAAAGAATTATTAAAACTTTGAATATTGGTCTTACAATGGTTCCACTTTCATTTTTCTCTAATTTCATGTAAGCTTTACACTGCTTATACAACTATCTCGTTATTATTCTTGTTTTCTTTGTTATTTATGAGACATATTATTTTTTTTATGTTTTTTCCTATTTGACATTCAAGTCAATTAGAACCATTTCAAAGTTAGAAAAGATATGGGGTTTAATCTAATTCTAAGCAATTATGGAAAGAATAACTAAACAGAGTTAACGTTGAGACAATGCTGAATTGAATCGTAATTACTGCCTAACAATTAGTTTTGCTATAGCATTTCCTAATGCAAAATGGCATTAGGAACAGTAAGTGAGAGTTACACATGTGATACTAACTTGGGAAAAAAAAATTAGCCTACAGAAAAATGCTAATGGTAAAAAAGGTACCTTTTTGTTTCATTCTATTTTTATAAATTGTTACAAAAATTGGAGTTACTACTTTGAATCCTCCCTTTTCCCTTCCCCCTCCCCTTGGGCCCAAAACTAATTGAATATAAGTAATAGAGGAAGTTGCATATTTGGGCGCCAAATATGTAGAACAAAATTTGATCAGGTGCCAAATATGTAAATTTATGTGTGATACATTAATGTTCTATTCTAAAATTTTTCCATAAATAAGTAAGAGCAGTATCAGTGCCATTTATATTGCCTTGGTATCTGATTTATTGTTTTAAATTGGAACAAATTGCTTCATGTATCTACTTTATCAATAAAACCCACATGGGAAGCCAATTTATCATATGGGGTACTGGTTTTTAGTAAGAAAGGTGTCTTCAATGCATACTTTAGGAATACATGCATTTAACTATTGCCTGAGTGCTAGGATGACAAAAATTATGCTGGATATAGTACATACAACACAGTTGAGTTTCTTTGATTGTGTGCATATTCTAGCATGTGCACACACACATGCATTCAACATGTCTCTATGTTTGCATGTTGTTCGTTGCTATGAAGTTGGTTATTTCTGTTGATTTTAGTTTTAGTCATAACTATAACCATGAAGTGGCATTTCACTTGCAAGCCAAATACTTTCTAAGTTTTATATTCTTATATAATAGATTACACACTTTGTAGTTACTTAAAATCAATGAGTCATTAATAAAGCAGAGCATAATTTGTCTACTTATCAATTCTTATTATCAATTCATTATAAGAATATGCCTCTAGATCTCTAACTATCAATTCTTATATCTTCAATTACTTGTAAATCTATGATGAAAATTTTGGAAAATTTAAAAAAAAAAAAATTGTAAATAGACCAATATTTTTTACAAAACACACTAAGTTGTTATTGCTTAGTGTGTTTATGCATATCATGGATTGTAATAGTTTTGCTGTCATGGGATAATTTTATTAGATGGATAGACAAGAGAATAAAATGAGACGTGTATTGCGAATTTGGTAATGGAGATGTGAATTATGGGATTAGGAATGGAGACGTTGAATGACAGTTGTTTATGTAGTTTGTCTTGTAGCCTATTGGTTAATACTTCGAAGGAGACCTCAAAGGAGACAATTAACTTACTCAATTAGTAGTTTGAAATGGTTCAGTCTGTTAGGATATATGTGAATCATGTTAAGAATATATGTCAATATAGAATTGGCTAATCCTTTGACAAAACTCATTTTACTTGTAATTGGGTAGATTTAGAATGTGTTTAATGCTTCAAGGAACAAGATTTCAAGTTTAAGTGTTAAAATCATGCAAGTCTGTCCAAGAATCAAGTGAAGAAGTGCTGAATTTTAAAACTTAATTGCTAGTATCTATCAAGGTTTAAAAAGCTATTTTAGCCTGATGCTCAACAACTGCTCGATAAATAGGGTATCTGTTGAGGTTTATGAAAATCAGTTTTTCAGATCTAATTTCACTCAAATCTGTTAATAGATGTTTGGGCTTTCTTTTTTCACAACCCTAAACATATATAAAGATTGTTTTAAGGGTCGTTACAGCTGATGCACCTTAATGCAAAAGTTTTTCACAAGCATATTGTGAACCGGAGACATATGTCCTACTTCATCTTTCTATTCAAAAAGCTGTTGTGTTTGTACACCATAGGGTTTTGTAATCAAGGAACTTTATGATCTTCATTGTGTGGATGAACTAAAGAACTTTGCAACCAACATCTTTCTCAAGTTGGTGAGTAAGCCGCGTATCGGGATCTGCGCATCGAATTGGTTAGTTACGTACTAGGAGTCGTGCATTGGAAGGAGAGATTGTCATTACAGAACAAGTTCAATTGAGTATTGGAGTAAGGGTTCAACTGTAGGTTGGTATAAGGTACTGGGATTCCTTTACTTGTAACCGCTAGTTGTGATAATTGTGGATTCTCGGAAGTGGTGACCTTAAAATCATCCGGTGAGATTTTTGCCATGTAGGTTTTCCCCATTTGTAAACAAATCACTGTGTCAATTTATTTTCCGTTGCATTTTAACTTAGTTGGTGATTTGTTTGTGCTACCACACTTATTGCATGCAAATTGAATTAATTAATTAACTTGACTAATTAATTGGTTAATTCATCTCAATTGGTCAATATATTCTTGGCCTATCACAGTCTTCACCACACATGCCTATGACAATATTGTGAAGGATTTGCAAGAAAAATTTGAAAAACCAATAGACAAGCAAAAGGTGAAAAATCACATTAAAACCATCAAGTATAATTGGTCAGATTGCTATGATGTGCTTAAGAATGGATTGAGTGGTTTTGCTTGGAGTCCAATCACAAAACATGGAGTGCTGAACCGAAAGTTTAGGAAAGTTTAATCCAAGTTTTTCATATACATTACGTATATATTTTTTTCAATAACAAATCTACTAACATGGACTTGTGTACTAGTTGAGTTAAGATGAGCTGCAAAAATTAATATGTTGCAGCAAGCACTATGGGACCCTTTCTAAGTAGTCATAATTGAATGACAAATTAACCACTTGAGGTTTGATAGCTTGACTTCTCAATTCTCACAATAATTATCATCTCTTTGTTGATCTTCACTATTTGCAACTTTAAATATTAAGTTTTAATTCTATTTATGATAAATTGATAAATAATAATATCAATCACCTTCGGTTTTGGAAGCTATAATTTCTTATGTACTAATTGTTTGATTACAATCAAACTTGTCAAGGTCATTTCATTATACTAATACAATTCTTATTTTGCTGTCATTTTTTAACAGGCTAAACCTATTCCAAACTATGACAAATTTGTTGAGCTTTATGGAAAAGATAGAGTAACTGGGGAACAATTTGAAACTGCGTTGGAGATGAGGCAACAGTGAGCTACCACTACAACAAAATGTATTTTTAGTGACGAAAAAATTCGTCACTAAAAGTCCAGTTTTTCGTCACTAAGGACCTTTAGTGACGAAATTGGACTTTTAGTGACGAAACTCATTTCGTCACTGTAGCCCCGTCACAAAAAGTCCTAGTGATGAAAAATTTTGTCACTAAAAGTCCGATTTGATTTTTTTTTAAAAAACTTTTAGTGACGAAAACATTTCGTCACTAAATGTTTTCCTCACTGAAAACACTATTCAGTGATGAAAATATTTCGTCACTAAAAACACTTTAGTTTACTAAATCATATTTAGTGACAAATAATTTCGTCACTAAAACTATGTTCGGGTACATATAGTGACGAAAAAATTCGTCACTAAAATTATTTTTAAGAAAATCCAGGCACATATAGTGACGAAAATTTTCATCACTAAAACCATTTCTTGCAAAATTTTGATATATTTAGTGATGAAATTTTCGTCACTAAAATAATTTTTTGTTGCTATATTTGTGACGAAAAAATTTGTCACTAAAACTTATTTTCTGTTTTTATTTTTTCCATGGTTTTGATATTAACCTGTAACCTGTCATTACATTATTAAAACCTCACATTTAAATAACACATTTATTTCAACAACACATTTATAAAAAAAGATCCATACATTCCACAAGTAAAAAATAAAATAAAATAAGTATCTAATTCAAACTTCTTCCATACAATAATTGTTTGCAATATATACAATAACTCTACCTAAACCCTATTTTAGAACTAACGGAAGATGTTCCCATATGTCTTCAAGTAATGCCAAAAGTAAATCCCCTAAAAGCCACCAATAAGAAATCTGCACAAATATAAAAACAATAATTCGTTAAAATCGTAAAGTAAAAACATTAACTATGTTATAAGAAATATTTCTAATAATGCATTAAGAGTAACCAAACCAATAAATTAAAATCACAACTCCTAATGTATAAATTGTAGAAAGTAAATAAAGTACTAACCAAAAAGTGTTTTAACTTGAAGTTGAACCACCCCCATAATTAAGAGCATCATCATAACCCTTGCTCCTTAAAAAGTTAAGAATATTCTTTTGGACCTCATCTTGTTTAGTTCGTGCATCTTGGTCCTTAGCTCGCTCCTCTTGATCTCTAACTCTTGCCTCTTTGAGCTCAATTATCTCATTTTCTAACCGTTGGATATACTCCACCGATGAATTAAAGGAGGCGGTGGTTACTAGAGAAGAGGAAGGTCTCATGCCAAGTCCTTTTACAATACCAGACTTCTTCTTAAATACCAAGTTTGAGATCTCCTCTTGTGTAAGGGGAATAGCATTAGGATCTTGACAATGATCCGCTTGCACTTTGAGAATATTTTCCTATCATTTGAAAGAGAGAAAGAAACAAACAATTACAACATTAATACTACATATGTTATAGCTTTACAAACATGATAGAGATGGAATGATAGACATACATATGTTGCTTCATCTTCAGGGTGTATCCACATATTTGTATTTTGATTGAAATGAACATCTTTGAAGATTTTCGCCAATTCAGAAACTTGACCATCATTATTATTTGTCTAATTAATTAACATTCAAATGTTAGATAAATATACTTAATTAATCACAACATGCAATATACTAAGGTTTGGAAAAATTAAAAAATACGCACCTCCTCATCAACCCTAACAGCAAGTGCCTTTGTCCCACATCTATGTTTGCCTTTAGTTTTATTCCTATTTTTAGAGTTCTTTCTTGATTTTTTCTAATAAACAATATTTAAGTTATTTATTAGATCATGAATAAAGCAATAAAAATAAAAATCATTGCATTTGCTAAATAAAAATGACATTAAATTTTTCACATGCGAAAGATGCATGTAATAAAATTGGTAGCAAAGCACAGTCAAAACCAAATGCCTTCCACCACATCTATTATTTGCTAAGATTGTAACTCTACATAATAAGACAATGACAAAAGAATGCTCATTCAGTCTTTTACTCAATATGCAAACAAATACAATACACACAAGATACAATACAAATACAATACAATACTCAATATGCTCAATTAGTCTTTTACTCAGTCTTTTACTCAATGAAAGATTGAATGTGGAAAATGAAACTTACATTCGAATCGCCGAGAAAGGAGAGAGTGCTGTGAAGGCGAACGATCTCCAGGAAGGCGAACGGTCGCTGATTCGAAGGAAGGCGAAGGGTTGCCGGTTCAAAGGAATGCGAAGCGTCGCCGGGAAGTCGAATGGTCGCCGGTTTAAAGGAATGCGAAGATTCGCCGGGAAGTCGAATGGTTGTCGATTCGAAGGAAGGCAAAGGGTCACCGGTTTAAAGGAATGAAGATATTGATCATTTAGTTGCTCAAAGTGAAGTTACTTAGGGAGCTGTGATAATATGGGTGATAATAATGTGGGTGAAACCTCCTCAAAAGCCAAAAATAGAAAAACATCAAAAAATGAGGACATGGAACAAAATATGGGGGCAATTCAGAATGTTGCTTTAGCAGGGATATTCTCTTGAGAATTTCGGATTGCTTTCTTTTTTGAACTTTAACTGTGATCTATTGTTTAGTCTTTGAAAAGTAAGTGGGCAAACATTTGAGTTTAAATTACATAATAGGATCCTATTTTTGAGTTAATTCATAGAGTCACTCTCCCTAACCTTTTTTTTTTTTTTTGGGTCTCAATTCTTTTATGAATCCTCAAAAATTAAATTCGTGAACTAAGAAAAATAAAAAAATATTAAATAATAATAATAATTGTGGGGCCCAGCAATTCGTGGACCAGGCCCATTTGCCCTTAGAAAGTCCGAGGGCCCAATCCGAGGAGAACTGTGGCCCAAGCTCCATGACGCCGAGTACGGACCAATTTTTGGGAGGCAGCCGAGGACAGTCTAGTCCTCGGCAGGCCCATAATCCGCCCAGAATAAAGGGATAAATTCGTAAGGAAATCCAAAATACCTTGGGGCGATTACCCTAAATACCCTTCTGGATAAGGCCCAATGCCTGGCAGAACCGTACTCTACAGCTTTATCAAGTCATCCCCAACAATTCCGGGATTAGACTGATGGGACCAATGTCAGTATTTGTAAAGACTGACCCTACACGTGGACGAAGGACATCGAACGCACACTAGTATAAAAGGAGAAGTAAGTGAATCTAGCAAGGGGGAAGCAAAAAGGGAGACTTCAGGAGGAAGATCGCCGGAACGATCTATGCACGGAACAGAGAAAGTCCTCCGTTGGACAGCCGGAAAGGACCACAAGGGCCCTCAGATCAAGTCCGAGGATCCCATTCTCAGAGGTGGCAGTATGGCGGGGCTTTAAACGTTTAGGCCCAGTCCATTTTCCACAGGGATCTTTCTGAAATCCAGACCGGACCATCCCCCCGTGACCAAGCCCAAGCTTTTCAAGCCCACTCTCTACAAATCGTATTGTGAGGGATCTCTCCCGCGTGAACCCTAAGATGTCACTGGGCCGCGCAGGAACCGTGTCCCTACAATTGGCGCCGTCTGTGGGAAGCATGCGCGCTTGGCGCAGGTGGCGGTGGAGTCAACTCTCTACTAAGCAAAAATCCACGGAGCTTCCTCCGTCTCCTTTGACGTGCAGCTGTTGTTCCGACATAAACTTCTGCTAGGGGCTACTCCTTGCAGCGCCCATGGCGTGGGCAGCCCTAGGGGCTCTTGGCCTCAAGCCGGCTCTCCCCGCCCTGATCTAGGGGCTTACATCCGAAAAACAAACCAAAAGTTTTGGACAGAACCAAGGCCTTGCATGGTCCACGGACTCAAGCCTGTGGGGAAACCAAACACAAAAAAAATAAGTCTCGAAAGTTTTGGACAGAACCAAGGTCTTGCATGGTCCTCGGACTCAAACCTATGGGGAAACCAAGTACAAGAGATGAAAATCAAAAGTTTTGGACAGAACCAAGGCCTTGCATGGTCCACGGACTCAAGCCTGTGGGGAAACCAAACACAAAAAAATAAGTCTCGAAAGTTTTGGACAGAACCAAGGTCTTGCATGGTCCTCGGACTCAAACCTATGGGGAAACCAAGTACAAGAGATGAAAATCAAAAGTTTTGGACAGAACCAAGGCCTTGCATGGTCCACGGACTCAAGCCTGTGGGGAAACCAAACACAAAAAAATAAGTCTCGAAAGTTTTGGACAGAACCAAGGTCTTGCATGGTCCTCGGACTCAAACCTATGGGGAAACCAAGTACAAGAGATGAAAATCAAAAGTTTTGGACAGAACCAAGGCCTTGCATGGTCCACGGACTCAAGCCTGTGGGGAAACCAAACACAAAAAAAATAAGTCTCGAAAGTTTTGGACAGAACCAAGGTCTTGCATGGTCCTCGGACTCAAACCTATGGGGAAACCAAGTACAAGAGATGAAAATCAAAAGTTTTGGACAGAACCAAGGCCTTGCATGGTCCACGGACTCAAGCCTGTGGGGAAACCAAACACAAAAAAAATAAGTCTCGAAAGTTTTGGACAGAACCAAGGTCTTGCATGGTCCTCGGACTCAAACCTATGGGGAAACCAAGTACAAGAGATGAAAATCAAAAGTTTTGGACAGAACCAAGGCCTTGCATGGTCCACGGACTCAAGCCTGTGGGGAAACCAAACACAAAAAAATAAGTCTCGAAAGTTTTGGACAGAACCAAGGTCTTGCATGGTCCTCGGACTCAAACCTATGGGGAAACCAAGTACAAGAGATGAAAATCAAAAGTTTTGGACAGAACCAAGGCCTTGCATGGTCCACGGACTCAAGCCTGTGGGGAAACCAAACACAAAAAAAAAATAATAATAATAAATCTCGTAAGTTTTGGACAGAACCAAGGTCTTGCATGGTCCTCGGACTCAAACCTATGGGGAAACCAAGTACAAGAGATAAACATCACAAGTTTCGGACGAAACCAAGGTCTTGTATGGTCCTCGGACTCAAACCTATGATAAAACCAACTACTCGTAAGGAAAAACTACATTACGTAGAATTTGGATTCATCTGAGGAAAGCTCCCCACTCGCCATTGGGTCAGTTCCCAAACTGCGGGGATTCGCAAGTCTGCTCTTAGATCTGCAGCACCAGGGGAATCGATGCGACGTGGGGCAATACGTCACCTGAGAAACGATTTGAGTTCTTTACCCTCCGTCAACTCCTTGGACGGTACTCTCATACTTATCACAGAATATTCAATTGTTATTTTTGCTAGTTTCCTGAGCTAAACCTGCTATGAGTTATCGCCGTAAGGTTTGGTAGTGTTGGTACATTAGAACTGATTGGATTATGTTTCAAAACTTCCTGCTCTAAGTATCATTGAAGAAACAGACACAGGGAGCACACCCTTCCACAAAATAATGTTGCAAAAAGAGTAGTATTCAAAATAAGTAAGCAAAATTTCCTTTCTTATTAGAACAAAGAAACAGTACAGCATACAACAAAAAGCTGAAATCAACTTGTGATAAAACTTGCTACATGATAGAAAGGAAGGTTACAAGGAAGCAAGAGAAGGCCGAGGAGGTAGCACAGACGAGACGTGGGCTACTGCTTCGAGGCCTTATCCCTTCCCCCATGCTTTCGCATGCCCATAGCTCCGGCAGCAAAGGAGCCCAACTTGAGCCTCACGCCGCAGTGGGGAGGACGCAGGTAGCACAGAGGAGAGGTTGGCTACTGCCTCAAGACCTCGTTTCATCCTCAACGCTTTCACGTGCCCGAAACTCAGGCAGCAAAAGAACCTGACCTCAGGCTAACACCATCTACAAAGAAGATGCAGGGAGCCGAAAGTTGGGAAGCCCCCGCAGAAATTTGCCGGCTGCAAGGTAGACAGTGCTGATGGTGGAAATTCCTTCTTCGGACATACCAAAAATCTGGCATGACCAGAACCTGCTTCGGATTTTGACTAAAAGCGTGGGAAACATCCTCTCCCCTCTGTCATAAGGGAATATTTCTTTGAATCTATGCCTTCGTTGCCCGTATATCACTCTTCTGAGCTTGAGGAGAACGTGGCGCCCTTGCGGCGGAGAGAGTTTTTCTTCCCCGACCCTTGTCTCAAACATGACTTGCTGCGGGAGGAAGCTGAAGGAGGAGACTAAGGAGCTGGTGCCTTGGCAAAGAAACTTGCTCTCTTATTTATTTGAGGAGATAGGGTGGTAGCATTTAATTAGCGCAGCTTCCCGAGGAACGCTACAGACAAAACGTCTCCAGCTCGACTTCCAATAAACCTCTGCAACGACAAGACTAAAGGAGCCTCGTCGAGGTGCACCTCGAACATCGGGACACCCAGAAGTACCGCGTGGCCAAAGATTATGGAAATATCTCATGACCCGTGGGCCTAGTAAATCCGCGGCCCATGCCCTTGCTACATGATGGCCCACGGACTACGAGCCCCGCCGGGTAATAACTAATGCCGAGGACAACCTCCTGCCCGGCCGCGTACGGGATACCTGAGGAGAGGGAATAAAACAGAACCAAGGCCTTGCATGGTCCTCGGACTCAAGCCTATGGGGAAACCAAGTATAAAAATTATTATTATTACAAGTCATGGACTGAACCAAGGCCTTGCATGGTCCTCGGACTCAAGCCTATGGGGAAACCAAGTATAAAAATTATTATTATTACAAGTCATGGACTGAACCAAGGCCTTGCATGGTCCTCGGACTCAAGCCTATGGGGAAACCAAGTATAAAAATTATTATTATTACGAGTTTTGTATAGAATCAAGGCCTTGTATGGTCCTCGGACCCAAACACGGCATCAAGCCTCCAGTTCTCTCCTCGGCCAGCATGGGTAATCATTACTTTTCACTGGTCGGCCTTAGTGGGCCAAACACTTATATTAGAGTTATGGCAACATCTTTTTATTATCAAGTATTTTGGTCTTAGTTGTCATCGGTTTAGAGACTTTCTCATTGAGCCGAGCAGCATTTACCAATATACAAAAACATAAACGGAATATGCAAAATGAAATAATAAACACTTTTATTAATATAAGAGATTATTACAATGTACGAAAAAGGGCTCAAACAAGCCTATACAAAAAGAGAACTGCTGAAGCAACGATAACACTCGCAGTACAGAGAAGTAAACAATCAGACTTCTTCTAAAACTCATCTTCAAGGTCTCTTCAGTCTCTGCCTCAACATTGCTCATATCATGACAAGAACCTTCTTCGGAAAAGGATGAAGGAGAAGGAAGAAGAATTGAAGGAGAAGGAAATAGTAAGGAAGAAATCAATGAAGAAGATGGAGGAGATAAAGGAGGAAGATGGAGGACATGAGTAAAGAAGGAGGAGAAGAAGAGAGAAGGGACGAAAAGAAAGAAAAGGAGCAAAAGAGGGAAAAGGGAAGGCACCAGGACGGAACTGGTGCTGGGAAGACTATAAGAGGAAAGCGGAGGAGGGCACCAAGGAGCAAAAGAGGGAGAAGCAGAAGCACTTAGCCCCTGCCTCAACCCTGACTCCTAACACGTTGGTGCCATATTAGGTATGCACATGAGGAGCCGGGTGGTGCTGGTCTTGGTTGTTCTCGACTCAGTCGCGCCGAGAGTTAGACACGACGAGTCCCTGCTTCGGATTTTGGCTGAAAGAAAGGCGAGACAGATCTTAAGTCTGCGCCACCCTTGCCCTGATCGAGCCATTTCAAGTTTTATCAGAATATGGTGTCTAGAAGAGGGGCATAATTTCTTCATCATTTGGTGCGATCTCAGAAGAATAGAAGGGAGTTAGTACGAAAGTGATGGCCTCCTGCTTGCCTTCTTATAGGAAGAGCAGAACGGATGGCATTAAATGCATTCAACCTTCCCAAAGAATCTGAAGAAAAAAGAGGCGTCCGTTCCACTTCTCCACCTTATCAAATGAGCCGCTGGATATAAATGAGCCTCATTAAGGGGAATTCATTAAGGGCGCGTCTGGGACATCCAAGCGGAAGGAGCAGATCCCGATTAAAAGGAATCCCTCAAAAACCGCCTGACTTCCTGAGAAACCGCTCACATAAATGCGGGATCAAGCTAAATGGGCCATATTAAGGGCCCGGGTTTGCCAAAACCCTCCTTTCCAATCCGGAATTCGGATAGAAGGGTTTTGAAGGGCTATTGTGGGGCCCAGCAATTCGTGGACCAGGCCCATTTGCCCTTAGAAAGTCCGAGGGCCCAATCCGAGGAGAACTGTGGCCCAAGCTCCATGACGCCGAGTACGGACCAATTTTTGGGAGGCAGCCGAGGACAGTCTAGTCCTCGGCAGGCCCATAATCCGCCCAGAATAAAGGGATAAATTCGTAAGGAAATCCAAAATACCTTGGGGCGATTACCCTAAATACCCTTCTGGATAAGGCCCAATGCCTGGCAGAACCGTACTCTACAGCTTTATCAAGTCATCCCCAACAATTCCGGGATTAGACTGATGGGACCAATGTCAGTATTTGTAAAGACTGACCCTACACGTGGACGAAGGACATCGAACGCACACTAGTATAAAAGGAGAAGTAAGTGAATCTAGCAAGGGGGAAGCAAAAAGGGAGACTTCAGGAGGAAGATCGCCGGAACGATCCATGCACGGAACAGAGAAAGTCCTCCGTTGGACAGCCGGAAAGGACCACAAGGGCCCTCGGATCAAGTCCGAGGATCCCATTCTCAGAGGTGGCAGTATGGCGGGGCTTTAAACGTTTATGCCCAGTCCATTTTCCACAGGGATCTTTCTGAAATCCAGACCGGACCATCCCCCCGTGACCAAGCCCAAGCTTTTCAAGCCCACTCTCTACAAATCGTATTGTGAGGGATCTCTCCCGTGTGAACCCTAAGATGTCACTGGGCCGCGCAGGAACCGTGTCCCTACAATAATAATAATAAATGAAACACTCAAAATTCAATATTTTGTTGATTTTTTGGGTAAACAAACAAACCAAACATTTTTTCTTATTTTAATTATTGTCAATTAGGGATGCTTTTTTTTAGTATAAAAAAAAGAAAGAAAAATTATGAGGTTTTTTAAATTTTATTGTGTGCTTTCAATAGAGAGTAAAAATCACTTGAGACAATTGCTTAAACAACAAAGCTAGTGATCCATGTTTGAGAAGATAAAAAAAGTCATAAAAATATTGCACGTTATAGCCAAAATTATTTAATCTAACAAATTAATCATAAACCAGTATTGCAAGTCCATTTTCAAATAATGGTAAATTTTTCTATTTAAATATATTTAATCATTTCCTCTCCTTCGCATCATAATTTTTAAAACATTCAAATAAGAGGAATGACTAATTATCCCCCTCCTCTTACTTAATTTTAAAAACATCTAAACAAGATAGAGGGTAATCATTTCCCTCTATTCTTCTCCTCTCTAATCTCCTCTCCCTCCAAACTTCCAAACATAACATTAATTATTCATGAACTTGATTTACAACTCAATTAAGAAATTCTGTTGCGAACACTATACCTCATAGTAGGCAACAGAATTTCTTCTTGTGCACGTGGACAGATTCATTCCATAAATGCAAGATCCCAGTAATAGTACACTCCTGTTGGTATAGTATAATCAAGGTAAATTTTGATTCAAAGGCTTTAACTAGTTTTGATAGTAGAGGCATGAGTATTCTAGTTCAGGATTGTAATGACTCCGTTCTTATGGCTAAAAGCGAAGTTTATCCAAGTTGATGGAAAATAATGCAATGAAAGCAAATGGCGTTGTTTTTGCAAGAGTACTTGATTTACATTTTAGGGTGATTGTACATTTTTTATGAGGCTTTTGTTTTGATGCTAAGGAACACAATCTGTTCTAAATGGGTCATATTATTGCATATATCAGTTCCATATATTACTTTGGAGTTCGACATTGTTGGGGATTCTAGCCTTTTATCCCTATTTTTTAAAATATTTGGCAATATGCCCATGTTTTGAAACTATATAGGTTCGTGCCCCTGTTTCGAAACTCGATTTTATTAAAATCGAGTTTCAATGAAAAACTCGCTTGACTTAAAATCGAGTTATGCCCGATCAAACTTAAAAAGAAATAAATAAAAAATAGCATGGAACTCAAGTTCCACACCTATAGCAGCGTTCAGAAAGACCTATAGTGGCGTTTTCATGCAATTTTTTAAAAAGTTTGATTATATACCAGGTTCAAGAAGTCCTATAGTGATGTTTTCATGCAATTTTTTATAAGTTTGATATACCAAGTTTAGGGAGCCCTATAGCAGCGTTTTAAGGCCCTACAGTGGCATTTTAAATGGAACTTGAGTTGCATGTTTTTTTTTTTTTTTTTTTAAGTTTGATCGAGCATAACTCAATTTTAAACCAAGCGATTTTTTTATTGCTCGATTTTAATAAAATTGAGTTTTGAAATATGAGCAATAACCTATATAGTTTCAAAATAAGGACATATTGCCAAATATTTTTAAAAATAGGAGTAAAAGGCTAGAATCTCCCGACATTGTTCACTTTCAATGTGTTTGTAAATCTTATAATTGGGGAATTGGCTTTAGGCTATAAGTCTTTTAAACAACATTACACACATTTTCACACTTTTTCATCCACACGTATTTCAAAAAACTACAGACAAAACTATTCAAACTCCTCTACTAAACGGTCCTATATAATTGGAGAGATATAGAATTTGAAATTTGAAATCGTGTCTTATGTTGAGGCTACCGACATCTAGGTACTATAAAAAATTGTGAATAAAAAAAAGCAAAAAACAGTGAAGGTGGGTAGCAGTTAGCTCCAAAGCTAATTGCATTATATGATCCTTTTTTTGGGTCCAACATCAACTAGTTGTAGATAGAACAAATCAATACATATCAAGAGTAACACTTTCCTACTATTGCGGCACCCTTTCCTCTTTTCCATTATCATGTGACAAGAGGGAATTTTTTTTTTTTTAAAGTATTAAATAGTTATTCTAATTAAAAAGAAAAGAAAAAAAACAACTTTTTTTTATTGTCATGTAGATAAGAAGTTTCATAAATAGGCCTATTTTTATAACGCAAAAACGAAACAATGCACCTTATAGTCAAACTTTAATGTTCCATTATTTATTTTATTGGATAAAATAAATGGTAGTATGTATTATTGGAGAACAAAAAAGTGTAAGTAGCCCATAAGCATAAATGAGAAGGAAAAAAAAAAACTATTTAAAGCTTGCGTACAATAATGGCAGGCTAGAAGTTTTTTCAAAAAGGGATCGAGTAGTAGTGAGTCAGTGACCAACCACTCTGTAGCCCGACGGACTAAAACCACTGGCTTTGATCTTAAAAGATTGATGATAGAGGCAAAGTCTTTTCCTATAGATTTCATTTGGGCTTAGGGAAGACAGATATTAAAAGTCAAGTGGATTAAGTCATGTCAGTGGGAGCAAAGATAAGGATCCAAATCATGCACGTAATCATGAATGAATAATACACATGAGCATTTATTTCTTTAAGTTGTTTATTTTATTTTATTTTTGTGTGTTTTGCCCATGTTCTTACTTTCAATTTGGGACTACAAACATGTCGTTTGAAGGATCTAGGACCACATATATTATATACTCTTTCAAAATAATTATGTCCCTGTTTTCTACAAATAATTATTGCATTTGAAAGCAGCCTCGCTTTTTACTTCATATCTCGATCAATATCGATCAGTTGCCTTGGAAAGTTGGAATGTTCTTGACTTTGAGCTCTAATTAAAGCTGTCGACTTTGATTTCTCCGAACAGGGATTAGCATAATTCATGTGCTCTTACTATTACATTTATTCATACACTCGCAGACATAAATCGACACACACACACATTGTGTAAGCGCGCAACAAACACACGCATTATATACGTATTTAATCGAGCTGAACAATAGAAGATATGTGAATACTAAACGATGTTTAATTTTAGAAAATTCATATAAAGATAGAATATCCATTATGTTGTGTTTAAGTATTAGTGTTATTTAAGTCTATATATAAATAAGAAATGTTGTAATAATCTTTTTCACAGTGAAATTTTCATTTGTAATCCACATGCTGTAATGACTTCTACTAATTACATAAGCCACAAGTGCATCTTATACCAGTTTTTGTTAGAACTATAAAGTGATTAAATTATAACAATTTTAAATGATAAAATAACCTATTGCGTGCACAGCTAAAAATTTAGCTTAATTTTCATAGTGAAAATTAGAGAAACGGACAAATATATGAAATGAAGGTATTAGATTTCTTTGTATCTCACAACTAAAGTTGATATGATAAAGATGAATAGAAAAAGAAAAGAGAGATCATGATAAAGATACAATAATCTAGTAGTCATAGAAATTTAGCAACACGGAAAAATTTGGTCCATTAGCTCATTAATGATTTATCTAACTATAATATAATCATCTCAACTGATGATTAATTTGTAGCAACATATATATCTGTTTAAAGTAATCTATTAATGTTGAATTGAAAAAGAAATGAGAGTGTGTTGAATGATGATGCATATATAATTATGTCTTAACTGTTTTGAGGTAGACTTGGAGACTGTTTTTTAGCAGCCGATTTCAACCTCCATGTTTTATCTTTTTGACAAATACTGTGGACTGGTCCACTAGCCTTTGCCATCACTGAGAAGACGTACGCCTATGAAACACCAATTACGACAGCTAAGATTAGCTATTCGAAGAACAATGACTTTGGTGAAATCATTAAAAAGAAAAGGTTATTCTCGAAGAACCCGTACATTCACAAGAAAAGTTACTGTTATGAAACACACTTTGAAATTTTATTATTAAAAAAATCTGAATGCCTTGTGGGTTACAACCACTAATTTATATAGAAAAACTTTAAAAAGACTCTTAGGGATGATTAAAAAGCCCTTAGAAAAACCCTATTTCATGCTAGGCATGAAATTAGACTAAAAATAAGAAAATTATTCTGATTTTATGAAATTAAAAATCACCATATATATATATATATATATATATAAAAAAAAGATTAATTTCAATAAGGACATGGTATAAAAAGTCTATGTTTACGCTATCCAATAATATTATACAACGTCAAATTTTTAAAAATAATTACACATGAAATATTAAAACCCTAAACTAAACTTCCTCTAGAACCAATACACCTTAGGAAGTTGCTGGGAATCAATCAAAGCTTCTGATATAGGCTTTCTAATCTAAAACTCAAAGCTTCAAAAGGTCAGAGGTCTTGGCTCATGTAGTTTTTTGATTTACAAACACCACTTTAATTTACTTGTACCGAGAGCAGAACTCCTGCCAACTCCAAGTCCATTCATTATTTTATAGAATATGATAGTAACTTATCCTGAAAATATGAAAACAATCTATTGAAATAGTGATTAGACTTGGCGTTGGCAAGAGTTTTTCTCTCTAGTACAAGTAAGAGTGGTGTTTGTAAATCAAAAAATAATACATCAGCCATGACCTCTGACCTTTTGAGCTTTGAGTTTTAGATCAGAAAGCCTAGATCAGAAGCTTTGATTGATATTCCCGGCAACTTCCTATGGTGTATTGGTTCTAGAGGAAGTTTAGTTTTAGGAATTTATTCTATTGAAATAGATAGTAATTGTGTGTATTACGGTTTAATATTTCGTATACAATTATTTTAAAAAATTTGACGTCCTATATTTACACCACATCTTTATTAAATTTAATTTCAAAAAAAAAATTATAAAAACGGAGACCTAAATGAAGAAATTTGGCGTAAGTTATGGCTATAAGACAATGAGTTTTGATCTTTATGTCAATTTTCTTTATGGTAGTTAACTAAGTTTCATGTAATTCCATTATTGGCCCTAGGATTTCTACTAGTCTTTTTTTATTTTCTACACTTTTTTGACTTAAGACAATCTCTCTATTACAAGAAAAAGTGTCTTCTTAAAAAAAATTTTAAAGAAAGAGTGAGTTCAATGTTTTACCTCACTTTATTTTTAAGTGAACTTGTCAAACCACAACAAGATTAAATTTCCATGTAGGGAGTATGCTAGAAAAAGAATCCATCAATTAATGAATCACTTTCACACATGGCCCAAAGTCCATTGCTCGTTCTTGAATACATGCCGCCTACTGTCCTTTTTTTAATTGATAAGGTCTTATTGTTAGCCCCTTTTGGACTAACTCATTTGGACCGGCATAACTAAAATGACTGAGCTAGACAACAGTGATATTTTCCATGATGACCATTTAAATCCTCAGCAATATATAATAGCATTAATAGTTTAGCCATGAAGAAAGTGACAGTGTGATAATTATCCACACAAAAAAAGAGAGGATAATTTGATCTATATATTTAACGTGTGTGTAATAATTGCTCCAAGATAAAACTGTTTTTCACTTCGTCCACCCTTAATTTACATTAGCGCCGCCCCTATGCCACTCTTTTCTCCATCAAGATTTTTTAATTCCAACCACTTTTCTTGAATTATTTATGAACTATTCTAATACATCGGTCATTCGTTTGAAAAAAAATTCTCGAAGTTTTAGATTAAAAAAAAAATAATTTAATTGAAACTGCGAAGAATCTTACTTCCTGGGGAATTGTAGTTCCTGGAAAATTATATCGAAATGTGGCCCTGGGAGAAGAGATTAGGTAGGCAGTAGCCAGTAAGGAAATGTATTCAATTCCAACTTGGCTTCTGTCCATTGGAGAAGTCTATATTGCTTGAATTAATCTAGGGGAAAAATTATATCCTCACATTGTTGCGTAGGAAAACATGCATTGACCAGTAAAGAATATCACTGTAGAAGTGGTTGTAGGATTGGACCCATAAGTTACGTACATTGCAAGTATAGGAGAGAAGATAAATTTTGGCAATGATAAATTTAAATTAAATGAGGAACTCGTTCCATTTTTGGTAAGGGAAGCACAGAAAAATGAGAAATATATGTCTATGACTTATGTTCATAAATCTGATTAATTTCTCTCTTTTTTATTTTCTAGAAGAGACACCACTATTTATTTGTAAATTCATTTCTAAACTCTTTGGAGAGATACAGGACTGTAGTGTTAGGTTGAAGAGTCTTTGAAATTACTTTTTTCCTCTGTATTATCTACTCCCGTACGTTTGGCCTAATAGTCAAAGAACAGATTATAGATTTGTCTGTTCTTCAAAAAAATTAAAAAATATATAGATTTGTCTTTTGTCCATCCAATGAGGTACCAATATTGGCGATTTTTATTCTTTCCCAAAAAAATATTTCTAAATTTTGTTCTATGGGCTATAGTAGTATTAGGAGGAAAACGGGCTTTTGCTTTTATTTAAAAAAAAAAAAAAAAAAAAAAAAATCTAGTATAATGTGTTTGTTTTGAAATTATTAAGCACCGTATTTCTGTTTTGAAACTCGATTTAAAAAAAAAAAATCAAATTACAGGTGGAACTCGACATTAGCAATGTCGAGTTCTATGCATATTTTGCCACTTAATTTTTAAAAAAAAAATTAAGTGAAACTTGACTTTAGCAAAGTCGAGTTTCAATTAAAAATTTACATATAACTCGATTTTAAGAATATTGAGTTTTATACAAAACTTAATTTTGTTAAAATCGAGTTTCCAAAATTATAAGGACATAGTGCTTAATAGTTTCAAAACAGAAATATTGTGCTAATTTTTTTTTTTTTTAAAATAAGGGCAAAGGCCCATTTTCCCTATTAGTATATTTCTGATTCCGGACCCTTTGCCTCTATTTTGCCGTGTGATCTTAATTAGTCTCTCTCTCTCTCTCTCTCTCTCTCTCATCTAAAGGACAAAAATAAATCTAGTAAAGGCACTGTTAAGTCACTATACGTGCTCATATACGTTTAAAAGTGCAAAAATAATTAGCCCAGATAGAAAAGCTAAAACAAAGGAATACTAACAATCATGAGATAGCTGTTGAAACTTGAAACTAAGTGAAAGTAATATCTTGCTCTGAACAAGTACCACGGTACATGAAATCCCAACATAATTAATTAGACGTATTTATGCTGAAAATGTCATCCTTGCTCGGCCCTTCGGCTTAAGATCAGGGTGTGTATGTTGAAATTTCAACCAATTTTTTAGTAATAGTAGTGCTTTGGCTAGCAACTTTTGAATTGTCAACTAACGGTCTAACCTTGAGGTGGTCGTATTTGATATTTCGTGGCCGGCAAATTCACCAAACTCAAGATTTATAGATAATTTAGCAGACCCCACAAAATTTAATATAAGGCTTGGTAGCATGCCACATCAACTGTTAAATTCACGTAAACATGTTTCTGTGCTATGAAACTTTATCATTATGTCAATCAATCAAATTCATTGCTGTTGCCTACTTTTTCTTTAATTTCTTGATGTTGAAATTAATGTTATGCCTGCCCATGCAAATAGCCAAATACTAGTCTTAAAGATTAGGTATTACGTACCTGCCTCTGTGCGAAACTTTCTCATTTAGACCTCTATAAATAACCCAAATACCCTACAAAGTTCTTGGCAAACACTCAACACAGCCTTCCTTCTAAGTTTGATTATTAAGCAAGAAAATGGCTGCTCACTCTACTTCTCATTCCGCTTCTTCTTTCCTAGTCATAGTTTCATTAGCAGTTCTCGTGATTTTCACTGGGAGCTCCTCTGCTAAACTCTCTACAAATTTCTACTCTAAAAGGTGTCCAAAGGTGTTTAGCACCGTTCAATCAGTTGTTCATTCTGCCATTTCGAAACAACCCCGCCAGGGTGCTTCTCTGCTTCGCCTCCACTTTCATGATTGTTTTGTCAATGTAAATTCCTCATTCCCTCTATCTACTGGGTTGCTCGTAGGCCTCCACTTTTTTTCATTTTTTTTAAGGAACAGCATGCAACAAATATAATAGTGTTTGTATGTAGAGTCCCTTCTTTCTTCCCTTCTATTTTTTTTTTTTACCAAAATTAATGGCAAACATATTTTTCATAATATATGAAGGTGATAAGTTCCAATTGATGCAACAATATTTTTATATAAGGAAATTAATGTTAAAACTTATAAGTATTACAAATTTTATTACTAAAAGTTTATAAATTAATATCACTTTAATAAGATAATAATATAAATGAGTGTTAGGTAAGAAAGTGCAGTTAAGTGTGTGTTTAACGGTTAATTTGTTTCTTAAAAAAAAGTGTGTTTGAATTTTTTTGACTTGTAATGTAACACATCAGTTTATAAGACTCTTATGTTAAAATTTGTAATATCTTTATTATTGCTCCTTTTGTACACACCGACACTAATTTTATTAGGTCACAATCAAAATATGCCATTTGGTATTTGGTGTCTAGTCTTGTTGCTATTCGAGAATCAAGAAAAATATAAAGTAGTTTGGAGATAAGTTACGTAATGAATAAAACAAGATTCAAAATATTATATTTAAAAAAAAAAATTTTAAAAATTGAACCGATATAACCAAGATAAGATGGAACATGAAATGGCGTGATACATATGACTGACAAGAAGCAAGTCCACATGCATGGCATGCAGAAGTAGTCAAGTCAGTTGATAAGGAAAGTCCTAAAAAGACAGGGTCATTAATTTGGTGGGGGCTAAGCCCATATGATACAGTTAGTAAAATCAATAATTCTACTAGAGTTTAGAGAAGCATGTGAACTGTGAAGTACACAAATAATACAAATAATTATATGGTAAACAGAGATTCTTCCAGCTTCATGAGTTGACGGTCAAATAATTCAAAGCTTCGTTGTATTTTGCTTCTTGACAGGGTTGTGATGGGTCAGTACTCTTGGATGACACTCCAACTTTCAGAGGCGAGAAGACTGCAGGTCCCAACAATGGATCAATTAGGGCATTCGAGGTTGTTGATGAAATAAAGTCCAAAGTCGAGAAAGAATGCCCCGGAGTGGTCTCATGCGCTGATATCTTAGCCATTGCTGCTCGGGACTCCGTTAAAATTGTGAGTTAATTATTAACTATGCCCTCAGAAAAAAAGGAAACTTTTAAAAAATAGAATTAGTTTTTACACTGTAGATTGACATGCTTGTTGCTTCTTTTTTTTTTTTTTTTTTTTTTTTGGCTAAATGACATGCTTGTTGCTTTATCATGTGATATGACACCTTTCTAATGAATTGATATTTGGTCCGGTTAACGTGTGTCTTAAAGGCATACATTAAAAAATTTATTTTTAGAAAAATTTTATTGAAAATTCCCGATAAATCTTTTCTAAAATTTTGACAACTTTTTCAATTCCCAATAAATCTTTTCTAAAATTGTGACAACTTTTTCAATTTCCGATAAATCTTTTTTAAAATTGATTTATTATTGTATGCCCTTAGGGCATACATTAGTAAAATCCATTGATATTTTGTAAATTTAATATGAAACATGTTATATTTGATTTTGACAGTATATATATATATATATATATATATATATTTATATATATATGTGCATGCACTTGTATTTATTTGTAATAGAAAATTTTAATAGGATTTTTAGTAATATTTATAATAAATTGATAATAATTTTCTAGATATTACATTTTGTTCCTGTTTGATAGCGTCTATTAATTACTGGAAACACGTTGAACATTATGCAGCTTGGAGGGCCCAAATGGGATGTCAAGCTTGGAAGAAGAGATTCCAAAACAGCAAGCTTATCTGCTGCCAACAGTGGGGTCATCCCTCCCCCCACTTCTACCCTTAGCAATCTCATTAATAGATTTAAAGCAAAAGGTCTCTCTACCAAGGACATGGTTGCCTTGTCAGGTGTGCCTCTCTCTCTCTCTATCTCTCTCTCTCAAAAATGGTGATTAGTTTTCTTTTCCCTTTTTTGTGTTTACTCTTTTACATAATCAAATAGGTTTGACAAATAGGTTGAATTTAAGTTACAATAAATATAATATTTATAAATATTATAATTTTCAATAACTTTCTAAATAAACATATTTTATTACAATCCTATCATTAGACTATATTGCTTTTTTACACTCTAAACTCTGTATGTTTACAAAGTATCATCTAGAAAATGTTTAAATTTCACGTTTTGTTTTCTTTTTCACTAGTTATGATAGTTATGAAAAAAAAGCATGAGTTAATGGAATGGATAATAAATGACAATCTACACGTATAAAATTTGACAAACATAATAATTAAGAACAGAACCTATAATCAAACCGTACAAGTTTCAAAATTTCCATTAATTTGTGTAATATTGACAAATAGTTGTACCAAAGGTAACTTGATCATATTCTAAATACATAAATATCTAATATGCTTTTTCCCCCTTCTTTTTTAAGATAAATTGTATCCATTATAATGCTCCTCATCAATTTTTTTTTTTTTTTTTTATACATAATGGCAGGAGCCCACACAATTGGGCAAGCAAGGTGTACAGTTTTTAGAGATCGCATATATAAAGATAAAAATATTGATAGTTCATTTGCCAAGACTAGGCAGAATAAATGTCCAAAGACTACTGGCCTTCCAGGAGATAACAAGATTGCACCTCTAGATCTCCAAACTCCTACAGCTTTTGACAACTATTACTACAAGAACCTTATCAAGCAAAAGGGTCTTCTTCGCTCTGATCAACAATTGTTCAATGGTGGATCCACTGACTCATTGGTTAAAAAATACAGCCAGGATACTAAGACCTTCTATTCTGACTTTGTCAACGCAATGATCAAAATGGGAGACATACAGCCCCTCACTGGATCAAGTGGTGAAATTAGGAAGAACTGCAGGAAGGTGAATAAGTAATGTGGGTAATTTTCTCGCTCCAAAAGAGGGCAATTTGTTTGTTTGTGCAATGGTACTTTGAGTGAAAAATTGTGAAATATTTATTTGTAGAAGTTTGCAAGTTGTTCGGGCTTTGGATTATTGTTAAATTTAATAAATTCCCTTTTTCCTTGGTTACTTCTTTTGTGATTTTCTATTCAATCTGGAGTCATGGGGAGCTCCATATTTTTATAAGAGTGATTTTTTTTTTTTTTTAATTCAATAATTACAACAATTAGTGAAGGGGAATTTGAGCTATGAACATCTCCATTTGGAAACATCAAAAGACGTAATTAATCAATTGTAATTGATGTAACATCGTTTCTACATAAGTCCACCAGTGACTTTTATTGTGACTTTTATTATACATTAATCACAATATAACAATTTAATAATCGTGAAAAAAGTTACTAAGTTTTTTTTTTTATAGCCAAACTTACTGTAAATATATTGGATATTTTATTTTATTTGGAGAATGAAATATATTGGATAATATTAGACTAATAAAAATCCAAACTATTTGTTAGTGTTGGGTTAAGATAGCTTGATCCCGTTAATTAATTCAATTAACCAAATTGATTAATTAGGTTTAATTGCATGCAAATCATGAAGGCACCAAAAAATCACCAAAAATACTAAGTGCAGCAGAAAAAAAAAAAATTAGACACAGTAATTTGTTGACAAATGGGGAAAACCTCGCAAATAAAAAACTCCACCGAGTGATTTTAAGATCACCACTCTAAGAATTCACTAATTAACAATCAAGCAATTACAAGTATAAGGAATCTTACTAACTACCATGGCCTATCCTAAAATGCCAACTTACAGTTGAACCTTTGCTCCAATACCCAATTGGACTTGATTTTGTAGTAACATTTTTTCCCTTGATACACAAACCTTCAATTTGTAACTAACCCTTTGTATGAATCTCAAGTATGTGACTAACTCCAACAACTTGAATAGATGTTGTTAACTGCAAAGTTTTTCACTTCATCAACAATGAAGATCTGGAAGCACTCGGTTACAAAACCCTATGGCGTACAAATGCAGTAACTTCACACAGAGAATATATATCTCTTGGTCTCTGTATCCATATGTGATGGCCTTTAAAATAAGTCTTATATATGTCTAGGGTTATTAGAAAAGAAACCCCAAACAAATATGCAAGACTGGGCTGAAGTTTAGATCTGAAAATTCTAAAATAGTAATTCTTGATAGATCAAACTGCTGTCAAGTTATCTATCGAGTTTCACATTAATTCTCGATAGCAAGCATCTGTCGAGCTATATGTCGAGACTTAGTGAACAGCTTTTCTTCACTTATTTCTTGGATTAATATTTATATCTTTAATACTTGACTTGAACAACATGTTTCTTAAAATACCAAACCCATCTTAGATCTACACAATTACAAGTAAAATGCATTTTGTCAAATAATTATCCAATTACACAAAATATGACTCTAACATTTATAATTAATCAAATACTACTGTATTAATCACTTGAAAAATATCAAGCTTATATCTCAAACTTTTCAAAAAATATGATCTTTATACCCTTCTAGTATTAGCTATAATTATATAAATTTTTTTTTTCTCAATAATCAAATATAATTATAGATATTTTTTTATAAGCTATAATTATAGAATTTGGTTAGAAGTTTCGCAGCTAATTATTTCTTTTTATTCCCCCCCTCCCCCCACCCAAAGCTCCCCCTAAAGCCTGCCATGGCTTACTATAATCCAACCACGATTAAATAACCTAGAAACTTTTTATTTTTGCATTTAGTTTAATATATTTTGCTAAGAGTTTCTTAACTTAACTAGGGTTGTAAATGAACTAAGCTGTTTATCAACAACTCAATCTCAACTTGGAAAAAATCTTATTTAACGAGTCAAGCTCAAGCCTTAAGTTTAGGCTCGATTATTAAACAAATCAAGCTCAAACATAGCAATGTGTTTGTGAACAAACTCGTGAACATGTGAGCTCGATTTAACTATATATAATATTATATTTTTTATATATATACTTGTCTAAAAATATATTTATATAGACTTAAAATTGGATAGTATAAATTTGTCAATAGGTTCATATGCTATTAAATTACTATTTGTAGCTTATTGGTGATATAAACAGTCTATTCATAGTAAAAATACATATAATTGTGAAAGGATAAAACATTTTAGTCCTAGTTTCACAATATATAAAAGTAGAATAAGTTAACCAAGTGGCTTGTGAAAAGCTCAAGCTTGCTTGACAAGAAAGTGAGCAAATCTTGAATATCAAATCTTATTTGTTGATGAGTTCAAACTTGACTCGTTTATAGGCATAAGCTCCATTGGTTGGCACCTATTGATGGCTTCAAAGGAGACATTTAGGTTCAAACCCTAGATTATTGAATTAAAAATAAATAAATAAATAACTCTAACTTATCTTATTCTCAGATCGATTATAATTTTGTTTTTTACATATATATATATATATATATATATATATATATATAGAAAATACTAATATATAATAAAAGATTTCTAAAAAAGAAAAAAGAGTTGGAGATTTTTTTTTTTTTTTTTTTTTTTTTTTTTTTTTAAGGTTCCAAATCGTGATGGCTCATTGAAGTCTGGGATCTAACTACTTTTGGGTCAAAAACTTAGTGGCCTTATGGGCTCTACGTGTGCAGCTCGCATTAGCCGGAGAGTATTTATATTTTTTTATCGTCCCAAAAGTAATAATAATTGTAGGGGCACAATTTAATAATCAAATTCTTGCTGTTACAAGCCTTGTTCCAAAAAGCCCAACATAATGAATTCTTGTAGAGTATGGGCTAAAGAACTTGGTTTAAGTAAGTTTAAACGGATTGTTGCATAGGTTAAGGGAACACACGAACAAGAACAAATGCTATTGTGTTGAAAGGTCACCCGGAATGATAGAGTTAAAAACTTGATTAATAGATACAGATTAATGCAGTAAGACTCCTCCCCATGCTACAGTATTCTCTCCTTTTTTCTCGTCCCCCCCTCTTGGGGGACTTTTACATATTATATAGGCCCTTTCCAATAATCTCGGTTTTACACTTGTTGATCATCCAAACCCCCACTTGAGCACATGTCCCATCAGACACCTCTCTTAGTTCTTTGTGAGTTGCGGTAGCCAAGATAGCACTGTTCAGGGGTCTTCTCCACATTAATGCGGCCAGGAGAGTAGTTATAATGCATTTAATGTGGTGGTGGCAGCCTTTGCTGAAATATTTTGGGTTTCCTTCCTTTTTATGTATTTAAAAGATGGACTGTAGTGGCTTGGATGTACTTTTGCTCCGGATTTTGCAGTATCCGAGGAGAAATTACTCCTCGGACATGTTTTCGTTGCCCCAGTGTGCCTGAATAGGGATTGCTTGGGTCACGCTGGCTCCTCGGTGGGCTGCGTCCTCGGACGGGCCTAGGGCTCAGCCTGTTATTTTGGACCGGTCCTCACAATAATAAATAAATAAATAATGGGTGAAGTAATAATAACAAAAATAATTTTTTAATCAAAATAAATAAATAAATAAGCTCCCAGATATCTAATTTAACGAAACTGAAGTAATGCGTGATTTGTAGTCTCCTCCTCCTGCCGACATAAAAAAGGACACAATGGGTGCGCCTTATTAGAAAAAGTTTTTTTTTTTTTTTTTTTTTTTGGAGAAACTATTAGGCTATTACCAAAAGATAGGCATGGAACGCAGGACCATTGTACTATACCATACACAGCACAGTAGTACTAGTGCCTTTTGCCTAGTTTGGACTGGAGTACTCTGTGGCAGCTAGCAAAAATGGGCCTTGTCTATTCGCCTTTTAAGTTGTAAATGGACATGTAGTAGGACCATTGCATTTAATTGACTGGACTTGTATAAGGTAGTAGGACCATTGCATTTAATTGGACTTTTAGGATCTGTTTGGTTGAAGGAGTGGAAAAGTGGGAGGATGGAAAATTATGGGAGGATGGAAAAGTGGAAGGATAGAAAATATTTAGTTTTCCCTCTTGTGTGTTTGGTTGGAGGGGTGGAAAAGTAAGAGGGTGAAAAACTCTTTTGTTTGGTTTGAGAGAAAAAGAAAAGGATGAAAAATATAATTTATATAAATTGACTATTATACCCTTATTACATAATAGGTAAAAAATAAATTTATTTGTAGTTGTACTCATTAAATAAAATAAAATTTACCATATTATATATATAAATTTATGTTATTATTTTTATTATTATAATGTAAAAATTACAATAATGTACAACTTGATCAGGTCACGTTAAAAAAAAAAAGTACTACGTCTTTACATTTTATAATATTTTCACAATAAATCATATGTAGTAAGTTATTACTGATTTTAATTTGAGCACATCACTTAAATATTTTTTTTATCAGTATTAGTTAGTAACAACCCATCACTTAAAATTTATTATGAAAATATTGTGAAAATATTGTAGTGACATTTCTCAATTTTAATTTCTTCTTCTTTATTTTTTTCCCTTTTTTTTTATCCACACGTTTCTTTTCTTTTTCTTTTTTTTTTCCTCTTTTTTTCTCCTCCACACCTTTCCCTTATCTCTATCTTCCCGTTTCTTTTTTCTTTTGTTCTCTGGCACTTGTCTGCTCTCTTCACTTTGCTCATTCTTTTCTTCTCTTCGTCTACTTCACTGGTGCTCTCCACTTTTCTTCTTCTTCTTTTTTTTTTCTTTTTTTTCTTTTCTTCTCTTCTTCTCTTCGTCTACTCCACTGGTGCTCTCTTTACTTTTTTTTTTTTTTTTTTTTTTTTTTCTTCTCTACTCCACTGGTGCTCTCTTCACTTTTCTTTTTTCTTTTTTCTTTTCTTCTCTTCGTCTGCTCCAGAGCAGAAGATCTCTCTCTCTTTCTTTCTCTCTCTCACACAAACAAATTCTCTCTCATACACACATAGATCACCGGCAGAGAAGTGGAGATCGGCATTCTACACAGATCGGCCTACATGTTTTTTTTTCTTGTTCTGGTTTGATTAGTTTTATTTTATTGTTCAGATTTCATTAGACTTATGAGAAAGATTATTTTTGTGTTTCAAATCTTTTGATTGGGTTTTGTGTTTTTGTTTTGATTGTGGTATGTTTTAGTTTTCTGTGCTAAGTTTCGGTGTTTGGTGGTTATTTTCTGCTTCCTTCTTATTTTGTCGCGTTGGGTTGTTGTAGACGTTGGGAGAGGGTATTTGGGTAAAAGTGCTTTCACAGCACTTTCCTCTCCAGATTTTCCTCCCGATTTGGAGGGATGAAAATTGTGGGCCCGGGAGAGAAAACTTTCTCCCGGTTTTCCTTCCTCCCCATTTTCTCTCTTTTGCCAAACAGTGGAAAACACTGTTTTCCACCATATTTTCCTCCCTATATTTTCCATCCTCTCTATTTTCACTCCAACCAAACACAGCCTTAATTGTAGAGGGTCACTTAGTACCGGGAGATATAATTTTAGGTTTAAGAATAAATTTTATTATATTCAAATAATTAATATATTATTATTATTATTATTATTTATGGATTAAGTTAAAGTTATACTTGGTATAACTTTAAGTAATGTTACATTACACAATAACTTGTTATAAAATTCATATTTTAAAAATTTCACCGTTGAATTACATGTTCTATATGTTCTTAACATTCATACCAATTTTAATGTTAATTGGATGTTATTTACTATTTAATCTATAAACTCATCTTTTATACATTATTTTAAACTACAAAAATTTGAATTTAAACAGTTGACTGATGACATAACTATTAATCTTTGATCAGCTCGAATTTTGCAAGCATGAGAAATATATGAAGATAACGTAATACAACGGTAGATTTCTCAAAATTCGTATCTAATTAAAAAATATTGAGTAATGTAACATTATTTAAAGTTACACCAGGTGTAACTTGAACCCAACTTATTATCTATATATATATATATATATATAATTGAAGCCTCCAACTTTTTTGCTAAGCTCCACAATTTTCCACTTCAGCATTATTTAAAATAAAAAAAGAAACAAACAAAATTTCTGATTTTCTATTTCATTCTCATTCGTTGTACTTGATCACATCCTCATGTATTTGATTTATTGCACGCTTATCTTCACCAGTATAATATAGAATAGGAACAATATCACGTAGAACAATGCAAAAGGTCATAATAAATTAAGATGCAATCAAAGAAACAAAAACAACCCACACAATTCCTTTTTGATACATATCAAAAAACCCTAAACCTAGAACAATATAACCAACTTATTCCATTCACTCCCTTCTCATCCAAGCCTCTCTTCCCTGCAGTATCAAGATCTCTCTTAATCTCTTCTGCCCAGTTTCATTAAAGCTTTTGGTATTTGATGTTTGGTGCGCCAACCTCAACCTAAGGTATCTTTTTAATTGAAAGGGATGGAAAATTTATTAATGAAGATTGTGGTCAGTATCTATATACTATTTGAAAAGTAACATTTGATCAACAGACCTTCAATGAATTTGGTCGTCTGTAAGATTGCAGACTATCAATTAAAATAGGTCGTCAATAACACTGACGACGGTTACACAAATTAATGCTCAAATATAAATTCTTCACTTAAATGGTGCAAGTGTAACGAATGTACAACCTTTTCAGCCACCAGCTCACAGCTGTTACAACTACCTCAAACTGATCATTACACAGCTGTTACAGAACATTGAATGGGGAAGTTAAATAGTTATTAAATGAGCATTTAAGCCTCCAACTCAACCATAACTAATGGATAGCGATAAAACGCTTGTCCATATTGCAAACCGTCCATATTAATGACGATTAAAAGTATGGATGAGCGTAAACGCATTAGTTCCTGATAGCATTTAATGTCCAAATGATAAATGAGCACAGAGCCGTTAATGCCATCCAATTATGCGCATTTAATGGCCGTTACAGACTTTAAATGGCTGAGGATAAATGATCATTATTAGGCTATAAATCCTCCAGTTGTGGTACAACATTAGAAAGGCTAGTAAATTGAGCATTTACTCATACAAAGGTTATATAAAGCCAAGAGAGACAAGTGTTAGGACATATGTGAATTATGTTAGGAGCATATGTCAATATTTTATGTAATTGGCTAATCCTTTGACAAAACGCACTTTACTTGTAATTTGGTAGATCTAGGATGAGTTTAATAGTTCAAGAAACAAGGTTTCAAGTTCAAGTATTAAAACCATGCAAGTCTGTCCAAGAAACAAATGAAGAAGTGCTGGATTTTAAATCTCGACAGCTAGTATTTATCGAGATTTAAAAACTGCTAAAGCCCGATGCTTGACAGCTAGCTCAATAGATATGTTATCTATCGAGATTTATGAAAAACAGATTTTCAGCTCTGATTTTCATCCAATTCATGTGTATATGTTTGGGCTTTCTTTTCTCATAACCCTAAACATATATAAAGATTATTTTAAAGGCCGTCAAAGGTTGCGTGAGTGTGAAGCAAAGTTTTGTTCATGCAAATTGTGACCGAAGACAGAATTTGTCCTAATTCATCTTTTTCTTCAAGAAGTTGTTGTGTTTGTACACCGTATGGTTTTGTGACCAAAGAGCTTCATGATCTTCATCGTGTGCTTTGGGTGTCAGGGCTTTGGTCACATGAAACAAGAGTGTCTTACATATCTCAAGACTATTGGAAAGAGCAAGGCACTTGCTGCTACATTGAGCGACACTGAGCTTAAGGATGACTCTGATAATGAGGATGATGGAATCCTAGATGCCTTCACTGCACTGTAAATCCTACTAATTGGTGGAGTCTAAGTTTGAAAAGATGGATGAGCAAGATGACATCCACACAGCCTATGCAAAGTTATACAAGGTCTCAGAAAAGCATAAGAAGTTGTATAAGTTGGCCACCAAGAAACTTAGTGAAGTGGAGCTTGAACGAGAAAAAATTTCCACAAAATTTGATGAAGCTAATCAAACTATTGGAGCACTGAGATTTGAGAATAATTTCTTGGCTGAGAAGACCAAGAAGCTTGAGGTAGAACTGTTCTAAGTCAGAGCTCAATTGGAGAGGACTTCCAATCCAAAGCTTGATGAGATGCTTAATCTTCAAAAATCTGCTTCCGATCAAACCGGTTTAAGGTATGATTTCTTTTCTCCTAGTATTGCTACTTCTAGTACTACTATTTTTGTTCCTCTTACTAATAATGTTGAAACTGAGAACAATGATGTTAAAAATAAATTAGCTAGTGAGAACGTAGACAAGCGTAAATCTATCTTAGGAGCACCCCCTAAGCTTGATAAGAAAGAGATTAAGAACCCTAGGGCTAAGAAGGGAAATACTCAAAAATCCAAATAGAAAAAGCAGCATTTCTGTCATCACTATGGAGCAATTGGACATACTTGACCAAATTGCTATAAGTGGATAGCCATTCAACAGAGAAACAGCATGATCTTGTCGGGAAACCAGAATCAGCTTCCATCCTCTTTTGCTCCTCTTGGAGATCTTCTCAAGGCCCTCATGTTCTTTTCGAACTTGAACGGTTTCAATTCTTCCCCCTCACCACCGAATCAAGAGTTTGCTAAACGAAAAGGTTCTTCCAAGGTGTGAAAGGAAAAAGACCCTAAGTGATTTAGTCACTTTTTTTTTTCTTTTTTTTTCTCTCTCCCCTTCTTATTTTTGTTTTTGCATTACTTGTGTGTTTTGCTTTCGTGTTTTGAGTCAGTCTAGTTTTATACATTGCTTTGTTTAACATGTTTTTGTTTGTTTACTTTTCAGTTTTGCTTTATTTTGTTTTTCATATATAAAAAAATTGAATTGAAAAATCAAAAAATACAAAAACAGTGTGTGTTCGTGTACACTGGTACTTGTGTACCTTGGATGACCATTGAAATAAAGTTTTCTAAAACTTAGTATCTTTTGTAGCTTAGATGAGCATCTCTATGCACAACTAAACAAGTGAGCTTTGTAGCTCGTGTTTGTGATGAGTAAGATTAAGTAATCTCTTGTACTTAATACTCGTATCACTCTTTTTGACAGGAATGACTAAAAAACCCTAAGAGAAATGTATAAATAACTATCTCACCACTGTTGGCCGCCAATCATGAAATGACATTTGTATACTTCGACATAGAAAAAATGGAATGTCGAATACTTAACATCATTGGGTATTTCTTTTCTATCTCTTACATGCTCATGCATGGTTTGCTTAAAAGAAAAATATGCAAAGAACAAAAAAAAAAAAAAATCAAAATGCTTTATATATAATTGCAAGCGTGTATTCTAGGAGATGTGGGAATTATAAGATGTACCTCAAAGGTGATAGTCTCCATCAAACAGTTATGATTGTGTGTGAGTTAAAGTGATTTTCTCATATCTCAAATCGTCATAACATATAGACACTTATGCAGTCTTGCAATGTTTTTCACACATAATACGCAATATTCTTTGCTACTTTTGATACATGTGCAGGTTCAATGTGATTTGGCCATTACAAGGAATACATGTGTTAATGTATACTCACTAAACTATCTTAACTTGTTTTGAAATATAAAATTGGTTAGACTTGTCGTGTGTGTGTTTGTGTTTTGAATCTATGTGCTTGACATTTTTTTCTTATTGAGAGATGATTTTGAGAACTTAAAATGTTATTTGGATATTTGGTTGTATAGAATGCCTGATTGCATTCATGTCCATGCTTTTCTCTTCTTGAAAAACTATTTTTAAGCTATCTCAACAGCTGCTGGACACCTCTCGACAGCTAGGCTATCTATCAAGACCCTTCAACTACTTTTTATCGCATTCTCAACAGCTTCTCGATAGCTACTTCGATCCATTGAGAAACTTTCTGGATGCTCAATAGCTGCTCGATAGCTACCTCGATCCATCGAGATCCTTTAGCTGTGGACACCTCTCAACAAATTCTGGATAGCTTTTCGATAGATAAAACACGCGTTTTTTATCCTCGATACCTCTCGACACCTCTTGATCTGTCAGGAATTATGTTTTTCTATATATTGGATCCGCAAGATTTTCTCTCATTTCTCCCCGATCTATCTCGATAGAAAATCACTTTTCTCTCTCTCAAACTCTTCTCAATTAACCTCTTCATCTTCCCTACTCCTTTTTCGGTCTTTTCATTGCATTTTTCACAGGTACGATCTCTTTTCTAGCCTTTAATCATATATTTCATGCATTCTGACCTAGATTTTGGGATTTTTTGAAAACTTTTGGGGCTTTTCGAAATTGATGAAGTTTTGGTGAAATTTTTGGGTTAGGTTATGTTTATATGATCCTAAAAGTCATGCATTGCATCACACTTGCATTATAACTATATTTTCATGCATTATAGATGTGTGGTATATGTGTTGATTTGCTGTGTGCTGTTAGGTTTGGATTGGGCTGAGCCCATGATATTTTTTTTGGTTTGCATGTCACATGTTCATACATTTTCATGTATACGTACCTTCATTTCTTTATATTTTTATATATTGATGTGTTTGGTGCTTTTCTGCGTCTCTCTCTCTCTCTCTCTCTCTCTTAGTTAGTTGCATTATGACACCTAAACGAAAATCCACTTCGTCCCAAAACCCTCTTCATTCTGGGGCATCCTCTTCCTCTGACCCCACTTCTTCTTCTGTTTGGTTTTGTGATGATAAAGCCCGAAAGGACTTTTCGGAGAACTTCTCTAGATGAGGCATTCATTCGGAACGCCAAGTCATCCTATCGGATTTCTCCGATACTAACCCTCCCACTGTCATTTACAGTAGGGGTTAGGAGTCACTGTGTGGCGTCCCAGACACGTGCCCTTCTGTGATCATACAGGAGTTTTACTCCAACATGCACGGATTTGAGTACTCTATACCACAGTTTGTCACTCGTGTTTGGGGTATATGCATTGTAGTTACTCCGGATCTTACATCTAAGGTACTACACGTTCCTAGGATAGCGCATCCTAATTACCCTAGTTGCGATCGTCTGAGGACTGTGTCCAAAGATGAACTCTCATCTCTCTTTTGTGAGACACCTTCATCTTAGGGTGACCATCAAAACACCCCTTGCTTGGGCTTTGCAAAAGGTCTGAGTTTCCTGAACATGGTGATAACATTCATTCTTCATCTGTTGTCTCACTATAACACTATCACAGAGCCTCGTGCTCGGCTTTTTTTGTCCTTCTTAGAGGACATTTCTATCGACTTCCCTTCTCACTTCATCCTATCCCTTATAGATGTCTATAGGGATACGGCGACCTATGATAAGCTTATTTTTCCTTCAGCTATTACGAGGATCATTCCCCATTTTTCTGTCCCTTGTCCTGTGTCTAATCACTTCTCCGTTATAGGTGCGATTGACACTGTTACTATTAGACGGAGTGAGGCTTAGCTTTGCCCGAGGCGGACATAGACAGAGATGGCAGCTCCTCCGGCTTCTTCTGCTCCTTTTTCCTCAACAGGTGAAGTGACACTTGAGGCCATCATGGCACAGCTTGTGCGCATGGATGCTTGCCTTGACACACTCAGTGTTGAGTTGTGCCAGGTGAACACCCGTGTTGGTCGTATTGCACAATGACAGGTTATCATGGGTGGCTTTACGGTTGCTTCTTCTCCATCTCCATTGGCTTTCGAGGATGAGACTAACGATGGCTCCAGTAGTGATGGTGCTCATGAGGACGATAATGCTACCCTGCCCAGTGATGATGAGATGTCTACTTGATATACTTACCCTTTGTTACTCGTGACAAAAAGGAGGAGTAGTTTTGATATGATAGTAGTCATACATATAGGGGTAGGGTTAGCATAGGAGATTTTGTGATAGGGGGTGTATATGAGGGATGTAGTGAGGATTTTTGTATCTTTTCTTTTCTTTCTCTTTTAGATACATTATTCTTGTATATTGGTCTTGTGACAATTTAGTGATAGCAAATATTGTACTTATCTTTGTTATATATATTTGATGATGTTGTTATCAGATTTCACCTATCTCTCAATGTGTTGTTTATTTTCTATCTTTATACACATGTTTCTTATTTAATGTAGGCAATCTTATATTTCTATTTCACATTAAGATGCCTTGATGAGTTTTATTTAAAGTGTTTCAGAAATACAGGTCGTCAAAGTTTTCTTGCCATAAACTCTCTTCTTGCAAAGTTTTTCAAGAGTTTGTATTAAGATAGATTTTATTGTAATTCAACAAGTGAGTATGAGTTGAGTGATTTATGACTTCTCTTATATGTTCATTTGTTTGTTATGGTTTTGTCACGGATTGCCAAAGGAGGAGATTGTTAGGACATATGTGAATCATGTTAGGAACACATGTCAATATTTTATGTAATTGACTAATCTTTTTACAAAACGCACTTTACTTAAAATTGGGTAGATCTATGATGAGTTTAATATTTCAAGGAATAAGGTTTCAAGTTCAAGAGTTAAAGTCATGCAAGTCGATCCAAGAAACAAGTGAAAAAGTGCTGGATTTTAAATCTCGACAGCTAACTTGATAGCTAGTATCTATCGAGGTTTAAAAACTGTTGAAACCCGATACTCGACAGCTAGCTCGATAGATAGGCTATCTATCGAGGTTTATGAAAAATAGATTTTTAGCTTTGATTTTTCATCCAATCCATGTGTATATGTTTGAGTTTTCTTTTCTCATAACCCTAAACATATATAAGGATTATTTTAAAAGCCGTCAAAGGTTGCTCAAGTATGAAGTAAAGTTTTGTTCATGCAAATTGTAATCGGACACAGAATTTGCCCTGATTCATCTTTTTCTTCAAGAAGCTGTTGTATTTGTACACCATAGGGTTTTGTAACCAAGGAGCTTCGTGATCTTCGTTATGTGATGAACTGAAGAACTTTGCAGCCAAAATCTTTCTTAAGTTGGTGATTAAGTCACGTACTGGGATCCGCGCATCTATTGGTTAGTCACGTATTGGAAGCCGTGCATTAAAAGGAGAAATTGTCACTACAGAATAAGTCCAATTGGGTATTGGGGTAAGAGTTTAACTGTAGGTTGATATAAGGTACTGAGATTCCTTTACTTGTAACCGCTTGTTGTGATAATAGTGAATTCTCTAGAATGGTGACCTTAAAATCACCCAGTGGAGTTTTTGTTTTGTAGGTTTTCCCCATTCGTAAACAAATCACCGTGTTAATCTAATTTCTAATGCATTTAGTTAATTGATGATTTGTTTGTGCTACCACACATTTTGCATGTTAATTGAATTAATTAATTAACTTGGTTAAATCAATTGGTTAATTTATCATAAGGGGTCAATATATTCTTAGTCTATTAACAAGTAAGTTGGGCATGTTGAACACACACTCAAATTACTCTACAGATTACTGATTTCTAAAGAGTTTAAGCTAATTTAAGCATTGGAGGGTCCTTGGCAGGCCCCAAACTAGTATCATTATCTGCTTAGTACTTTCTTTGGGACAGGAACTCCAGGTCATCCATAGTACTAACAAGGAACAACTAACGAGCTCTAAGTCGTCCATCGTACTGACAAGGTGAAATTCTGCTTCATCACTATTCTTTTCTCATGTTTTTTTTCAATATTGTGCAATAAGAGTCTTGAATTTGATCATTTGTATTATGTGTTGTGGAGTGGTGAGAACTTTGAAAGTTAGATGGTTCTCATTGGAAATATTGTTGTTAATTTATTGACTTCTAGGATCATCATGTCGTTGTTAATTTAGTCCATTCTTTTGGCATTATATTATCTCAAACTCCTCCGTTCAAGGAGAGGACGGATTAGAAAATTTATATTTCAGCTGTGATTATCTTAATTATATTGTTGACATCGCCCTCTTTAAGGGGGCATATGGTTTGCTGTGATGTGCCATTGATGTGATGCACATTACGATGATGTGACATTAAAGTTTTTGGTTTATTTTATTTTTTCTAACATTGTTATAATTTAAAATTACAAAATATATCATATCATCACAGCAAACCAAACGCCCCCTAAGTGATTGCTCTATCAACAAACAACTTAAGATGGAAATAGGAACAATCTTCTACTCAACTTACTCCTTCTTTTCCTTTGTCTTTGGTACACCAACAATTCAGTTTTTTATTTTTTATTTTTTTGGTTTTCAAAAAGGTTAGTTTTTGTAGCACAATTTTGTACCTTTATATTCTAAACACAGAATATTTTTCATATTGTGTTTTTGAAATTTCAAATTATTGTTAAAATAATTGGTGTATATTGCAAGAAAAGTAGAGTTATATTGGAAGATAATGCATAAATTGATAAGAATTCTCCTTTTGTTACCGGTATAATCAAATACGGTATTTTGGATACCCTTTGAGCAATTGCATGCATTGATGTATGATTGAGAAGGTTTTTTTTTTTTTTTTTTTTTTTTTTTTTTTTTTTTTTTTGTTCAAAGCAGTGTTTGAAATTAAATGCGATTGATATGGCTCCACTATTTGCTATAGCTATCTTCACGAACATTGCCGTGGATTATTTTTTTGAGGGTAACCAATTTTTCACTTATATTTCTCTTTTGTGTAGTCATATATTTCTCTAGGTTCTAAATCTTTTGATTTCAACAGCTATAGTCATGGATTATTCTCTCTCTCTCTCTCTCTCTCTCTCATATTTATTTGTAGTGTAGTCTTATATATATTTTGTTTTTCTTGATAATTTTTAGGCTTTGAATCTTTTGATTTGCTAATTTTTATGGCCTTTTGAAAGTTTAACTTCTAAATTATTGGGTTCATTTTTGTAACATCTTAAACTGGTCTCTTATCTCTTACAATTCTTTATTGTGTAGTCATTCTTTTTTTCAATAATTTCCGGCTTTGAATCATCTTATTATCTTATTATTTATTATTTTTTTGGACTTTTGGAAGTTTTGACATCAAGTTCTTTGATTTTCCACATTTTTTTTTCTTTTGAGTTAACACGTATTTTTCTATATTTCTATGTAGAGTAGAGTAGTCACAATCATATATTTTTTTGTTTTGTTTCAATAATTTCTAAGCTTTGTATATTTAATTTCTTTTATATTTTTAGGTTTTTGGAAGTTTTAACATTTGAATTTTTGGGTTCATTTTTTGTAATAACTGAACCTGTCAACTATAGCAATGGATTAGTCTTCTAAGGGTAACTCCATCTTTCTCTTATATTTTTCTGTTGTGTGGTCATATATTATTCATTTTGTTTTGATAATTTTAGCTTTGAATTTTATAATGATACATTATACCTTTATGTAAAATTTTCTTGTGCATTGTATGAGATTAAGAAATATGAATTAAACTTAGTCTAACCTAATAGATTTTACTTTTTCTCTTGTCATGTGTTAGTAATTGAGCTGAATTCGACGTGATCCATAGGCCAAATCATAGAAGCTTATTTATTACTCTCTCCGTCCCACTTTGTTTGTCCTCTATTCTATTTTGGGATGTCCCAAAATATTGTCCTATTTCTAAAAATAAAAGTCATTAATTTACTAATGTTCCTATTATACCCCTATTAATTTATTAATTCAACTTTTTGATAAATTTATTTAAAGATAGTTTTGGAAACTTATACATTTTTAAAAGGTAGACAAAATAATAAATGATGTTCCCTTAAAAAGTTTGACTTTTCAAACAGGACAAATAAAGTGGGATGGAGGGAGTAAAACTTATTAATTAAAATATCATTTGTTATATAATATATTATACATTTGTTTTTGTTGAAGTATTTTTAACACTTTTTTCAATTAATACTATAATTAATCTGCTTAATATTTCTTATGACATAGTCAATTTTTGGTAGGCTTTTATTAATTTTAATTCTGCAAAAATAATTATAATAAGTATTTAAAATAAACTTTTGTAAATAATATATGCATTTAGAAAAGAACCTAGTCTTCTTATGAAAGATATTCACCCAATAAGCTCAATAGTTTCAATTAATTACACTTTTATTTAAAAGATTGGCACTGATACTTTTCCCCCCTTCTTATTTAGATTGATACTAATAGTTTAATACTACAAAAACGACAAGCCAATTCTACTACAGATGAAGGGACCCATTTCCAGAGCTTAGCCATGCTTACACCAAGAGATGAGCATTCATAGTTGGTAGTGTAAAATAGAGTTTTCTCCATAGAGAGTAGTCAGAGTACTAAAGCTAGCCCTTGGACATGTGTTATTTCAATTTTTTTGCCACCTAACCCTAACTGCGGCAACTCCAGCAACCCTTTTTTTTTTTTTTTTTTTTTTGTGAGAAAGAACTCCGGCAAGTCAGCAACCTGTATACAACAAATCCTTCTACTTTTCTAAGGGTGTGTTTGTTTTGGGTGAAAACCACTTTCGGTAATGCTTTTCCGGAAATGCGGATGTTTGGTTGGTCCAGAAACTAGAATTTTCCGAAAATTGATTTCCGTTGACCCAAAAAAAAAGGCTTTGACTACGGAAATGAATTTCCGTTCCTATTTTCACTTCAAATGAATTCTGAAGAGAGAGAGAGAGAGCGAGTGCGCGAGAGGAAGAAGAGTCCCCCGAGCTCCAGTCCAGTTCGACGATCACTAGCGAACCCCAAGCTCCAGTCCACGCTGATCGCACGCACCAGTCGATCTCGTGAGCTCCAGTCCGACGACCGCGCCGTCGAACCCAGTCGAGCGGCAATCGCGATCTCGCCCCTCGTCGAACTAGCCAGTCGAGCGTCAATCGTTGATGATTTTTTTTTTTCTGGGTTTTGTCCGTGTTTTTCTGGGTTTGTCTTTTCCTTCTTCTTTTCCAAACACCAGAAAATATTTTTCGGAAAATTTTTTGAAATGCAACCAAACACATGAAAACATTTTCCTTTCCGGAAAATGGAATATTTTCTGAAAATGCTTTTACACGAACCAAATACAACCTAATATACACAAGCACAGTAGCTTGTGTAAAACATACTTTTGTATTATTTTTGTTTCCCCTCTCTTGTGCACTCTCTCTCCTCTATATATAATATAAAAAGAGTTATTTTAAATTATTTTAATATGATGTATTGTAAAATGAAGAATTAGATTTATAATGTGTTGTAAAACTAATTACATAAAATAGAAAAAAAAAAAACATTTTGAGATGTGAAAGTAGAAAATTCATACAAGAATGAGATGGAAACGCTGTGATAGAGAGCAGAGAACCCCCCCCCCCCCCCCCTCCCTAATTTTGAGTGAATTTTTATCCTTAAAACTCAACAGTAATGTTACAACCATAAACTATTTTACAATATTTTTACAAACTACTAATGTGACTTTAGTAATTTTCAAATAATCATTGATAAACATAAATGTGGTGTTAGTAATGGACTCATATTAGAATTGATAAGAATTTGCCACATCAATAAGTTGTAAAAATATTGTAAAATAATTTGTGACGATGGCATTACTAAAAAGTTAATACAATTCTTGGCAGATCTTGAGTACGGCTTCAATTTATTACCATGTTATTAATAACAGTCAAAGTAATCATAGTGGCACTCCTCAAATTGAAAACTAAGCCCAAGTGAAGCATCCAGTAGATATGTTTCATTTTTTGAGCAATCCAATTTTTGTAATAAGAAAAACATTTTCTTTTTTATAAAAGAAGAAAAGTTTTTAATAGAGGAAAATGCTAACGGATGTCTTTAGAGTAATAGTTAACAATTTATTTAAAGAAAATTTTTATGGGAAAAAAAATAAAAGTAATTAATGTTTTGACAGCTTTTTCTATTTTCCATAAAAGTGATGTCATAACTTTCCTAAAATAGATTATTAATCATTATCCTAAATACACTCGTAGCATGACCATTTAATAAATTATAGATTTGTCTTTTCTCTATCTAATGAAGCACTAATCCTTTAGGCATCCCTGAACAGAGGTAGAAACCTTGGAGGTCTGAACAAATTTGGCTTCAGGAGGAGGGCTGCCATAACATTGTAGCTTCAGCTTGGATGCTTAATCCTCCGGTTCCCCAATGGTAAGGGTTGATGCAAAGATAATTAACTGTCAGTCCAATTTGCGATGATGAAGCAAGCACTCTTTTGGAAACATTACTTGTGCTCTGGTTGAGAAGTTTTTTATTTATTTATTTTTTGAAAAGAGCATAAGAAGAGGGCCATTGAAGAGGCAATTTTGATAAAGTGCTCCAATTGAAGAAAGTGATTAATGGTTTGTTCATTCAAGAAGAAAAAATGTAACACTAATGGTCTCAATCACACTGGATAAAGTTTGGGGATAAAAATACTAGATATTTCCATAGTAGAGTTTCCTAAAGATTTTGTAGAAATCAAACAAGTGACCTCAGGAATCAAAGGGATGAGATGTGTACTAGAGATGATAATATTTCTTCATTACTTGTAGATTACTATCAACAATTATTTTCTTCTTCTAAATTAACCTACTAAGATTGATCATGCTTTATAGTGTACTCTTCAAGTGGTTGTGGATGACATTAATTCCTTGTTGATTGATGATTTTACAAAATAGGAAGTTGACATAGCTCTAAAACATATGGCCCCTCTTAAAGCCTCTGGCCCTGACGGTATGCCTCATATTTTTTTTTAGCATTATTGGCATTATCTTTCTTAAATTCAAGTCAAATTTTACTTGAGGTGGTTAATTATAAATATATCACCCTCATCCACAACGTGAAGAGTCCAGAGAGAGTAACAAAGTTTGACCCTATTTCCCTTAGTAACATCCTTTATAAGCTTGTATTTAAGGCATTAGAAGACAGGCTTAAAAATATTTTACCTCAAATTATTTATAATTCTCAAAGTGTTTTCCAATCTGATAAAGCCATATCGGATAATATTCTTGCTGCATTTGAGACTCTCCATCACATGAAAACGAATATGGGTAAATTGGGGTTCTAGACTCTAAAGTTGGATATGAGCAAGGCAGGTGATAGAGTTGAGTGAGTTTCTATGCTAAAATTGATTGAAAAAATGGGTTTCATAATAGATGGATTGGTTAATATCATAATGCATTAGTACTATTTCTTATTCTGTTTTGGTTAATGGTGGGGAACCAAAAGGTAATATCAAACCTAGTAGAGGCATCAAACAAGGTGACTCTTATCACACTTAAAAAAACTCGTCCTACACCAACTTTTTTTATGCTATGCTCAAAAGGCTTAATTGCTATTATTAAACAAGCTATTCAAGAGGATATTATCAAAGGCCTTTCTCCATATAAAAGTGTTCAAAAAATCTCACTTACTTTTGGCCGATGATAACTTACTTTTTTGTTGTGCCCAAATGGATGATATTCAGACTATCCATGGAATTCTTGACTAACATAAAAAAAATAAGTTTCCGGGCAACAGATTAACAAAGATAAGACTACCCTCTTCTTTAGTAAATCTATTTCTATTGCTACAAAAGAATTTTGTTAAAAATTTGTTTTAAGTTCCTAAAATAAAAGAGTATGAAAAATATCTTGGCTTATCAGCAACTTGGGGGGGCGGGGGGGGGAAGAGTGTGGAAAATGGAGGAAAGACTACTATCTCAAGCTAGCAAAGTTCTTTTAAATGCTATTGTGCAAGAAATTTTCACCTTTGGCATGCGCTACCATAAGTTACCTATGGGACTTTGTAAGGACATCGCGCAAGGTGATGATTCATAAATTTTGGTGAGGTTAACCGGGAAATTATAGGAAAATTCATTGGAAGAATTGAGAAACTTTATGTAGACCCAAAGCTACTGGATGTATAAGTTTTAAGGATCTTTGCAAATTTAATGATACTATGTTGGTAAAACAAGTGTGGTGACTTGTTCATGATACTAATTCTCTCTTTTATAAAATCTTTAAGGATAAATATTTTCCTAGTAGTATTGTAATTGAAGCTAAAGCTACATCAAGGTCTTATGATTGGAAGAACAATTTGTGAGCTTGAATTGCCATCTCCATGGGAGCTAAATGGCGGATTGGTGATGGGAGAGATATTCAGATTTATTAGGACGATTGGTTACCAGGAAACTATGGTGGCAGAGTACTCTCGCAACTTCTAGACACTTCCTTTCTGCGTTTCTATAAACGGCTACAGGACCCAATATAAAAAAAATAAAAAAAATAGCCCTGAGTTCTTCGAACACCCTAAGCCACTCTCTGTCTAAGCCCTTCGAAACTCTCTGCTTCAGCGCTTTCATGGCTCTCCATCTTTCTACACCGAACCTGCACCGGTCCACCACATAGACCACCGCGAGCCGCCCGCTGAGAGTCTCCCTCATTGGCTTCTCTTTGTTCCAGCACAAGCCCAGCCATGGCCTAAGCCATACGGCCAGTACCAGTTGGTTGTAATCCCCTCTCTACTATTTCATTTTCTCCTTATTTTTCTGTTTTGTTTTTGTTCGAAAATCTCCTTCTTTTCCCATTGTTTGTTTGATTTTTTGTGGGTTTGGGGATTTGTTGGATTGGTGGTTGTTTAGGGTTTGAAAAGAACGGATTTTTGGGGGTTTATTTAGATCTGTGGGTTTGGCTTTGAGGGTTAGTGTTGATTTTTGGTTGGTTGATCCGAGAAAAAGTGAGAGAGAAAAGTTTTGAGAGTGTTGGGGGTTGTGGAGGCGAATGTGTGTTTCAGAGTGTTTGGAGCCTGATGAGCAAGTTTAAGTTATTGAGTACTTTCAATCACTTGTGATTTTTTTTAAAGATTTATAAGAGAGGTTTGCTCTTTTTGTTTCTATCATTTTTTTTTTTAAGAATCATTCTGTTTCTATCACTTGATTGTTGTTAGTTTAATGCCTTTTTTTTTTTCTTCCATTCCTTTCATTAACGTGTTTAATTGATTTTAGCTTATCGATGATTTCAAGTTCTTATAAACCTTAATGTTCTCAATAATGCAGTGGTGGGCTTGGTTCCCTATTAGAGCAAATGGTAGAGGTGTTGTGTCAACACGTATCAGATGAGTCTCCAACTGTTAGACGGCTATGTTTGAGAGGACTAGTACAAGTTTTATATTTTATACAAACTTTAAAATTGTCATGTGGCATTGATTTTCTCACAAGTAGATAACTGTCAAACTATTTGTATTGTTCTTTTCCTTTTGTTTTTATTTTTTATTTTTAAAAATTAAAAATTGGTTCCTATCACTATTTTTATTTTTTTAATTGTTGAAAACTTTTCATGCATTGTTGTCTGATCCCAGTTCTGAAATAGGAACCTATAGTGTTGAGACAAGTATGATAACCAACTACACCATCCAGGCATTTCTATTATTATTTTTAATAAATTTTCAATGATCAAATTATTTCTTTTTGCTGAATAGTTGAACTCTGCATATACACTTGCTTGCAAATTTTCTGGCAGGCCACACAGAATCATGGACGGCCAAGTACACTCACATGCCTTTTCTAGGCTCCATTTGTTTTGCTCTGTTTTATATGAAAATGGGCTTATGCAGATAACTTTTTATGATGTAAACTGTTTTGTATTGAGAGAAACAGAACCTTAAGAGAACTGATGCGTTAAATAAATTAAGGTGTTAATTATTTTTAGCGACAAGACTAGGGAGAGAGAGAGAGAGAGAGAGAGAGAGAGAGAGAGAGAGATTACTTTCTATTCACAAGTTGGAGATTCTTCTGAGCTTTTTTTTTTTTGGTTTTTTCAGTGGGTTTTTGGGGCTGTTTCTAGTTATTTTTCTGGTATGATTTACAGAGGGTAATTTGAGGGTCGTTGTGAGGTTTTGTATATAGTCTTGTAATTAACCTCTAAAAATGAATAAACTGTTCGTTTTTGAAGGAAGCCTACTTGCTTGTCTGTTCTGATCAGCTATTTTCTGTAAGTTGAATGAAAGTGCTATCTAAATAAAGGAATATGTAGGAGGAAAGCTGCTATGAGCCTACAAGCATTTTGTGTACTTAAGTTTTTTCTTTAACCCAGCTTTCCTACACAGAGTAAAAGCCTTCTAACAAAGGCTGGCACTACCACTTACTCCATCTCTAATCTAAGGTGACTTTATAAATATGGTAGTTCAGTTGCAAATTCCTGTACCAAATAGTTTGTCTCCATCATAAAACTAATTGTTACTTCTAACTCTAATACTTAAAAAAGCTATCTATTGCAATATGTAATTTTGAATGCGTTTAACTTTGTGCATTAGTATCCATTATAAACTATTTCTAACAGCATTATTGGGTGTTTTATCTCTATCTTGCAATTTTTTGCAGTATGGCTTTATTGCTTGGCTACTCAGCACTTGCGTTGGACTATTGCTTTCTTTCTTGAGGTATGGTCCATGTGTTTCAATAGATCATTGTTATCTGTTCACGTTCTTTCTACTGTGCTGATAATGTTTAATGGAGTGCATATCCTTTGATGTATAAACATAATGATTCTGTGCATTTATACAACTGTTTTAGAGGTTCCTTTGAATGGTTGATTGATGTCAATAGATCAGTGGCATCCAAAACTTGCTTCCCTTTTTTAATTAGCATGTAATTTGCTTTCATATTTCATTTTTAAAAATCTTAAATTTTGTGATGAGACGTGTGCAATGATAACATCAATGATATGAGACTGTCCATTTTTCCTGGTTAGAAGATTAGTTTCTTTATTTTATTGATTTTCTAGGTAATTGGCCTCAAATGCTACATATAATGTTAATGCTTGGTTAGAGAATTATTATTTTTTTTTTTTTTTGTAGAAAGCGGGAGGTTTTATTTAAAACAAACTGAGTTCATACAACACCAACAACTGTGTCGAGGGCACATAGCCGAGATTCCCCCAAGCCAGTCAAGTCCCTCACATATGATACATTAACAAAAGTGGGACATTCGCCATACACAGTCATCAGATTCTGGTGGTGGGTCCCCCACTTTGCTAGAGCATCTGCACAACCATTTGCCTCATGGTACACGTGTTGCACGTGTACTTCCCATTCCTGATCCAAGAGGTTCCTACAATCACAAATCAAAGGCAGCATGTTAATGGGATAGTTCATATTTCTATTTGTCAGAGGTTAGGACCACTTTAGAATCTAGCTCTAGCTGAAGGAGCTTCACGCCCATATTCCATGCCATTGCCAATCCCTGTCTGACTGCAGCCAACTCATCCATATTGTTTGTTGCGAGGCCTACATGCGCTGAGAATCCTAATATCCATTGGCCCTGGTGATCGCGAAGCACACCCCCTGCGCCGACCAGACCAGGGTTATCTAGGGCACTGCCATCGGTGTTAAGTTTGGGTAGGGGGCGCTTGCCAACTGATAAGCTGAGGAACCCGGACCGAGGGTCGTTTGGTGGTACCGGCAAGGAAATGAAATTCTGTCGTCGCTTGAACAGAGGAGTAGATAAGGCTATGTTGGGAGCGGGATTGTCTCAGCTAGTCTTGAAGCGCCAGTTGGAAGAAGGACATAGGCAGGATAACTGGGGAGTGGTGCCAGACCTCTTTCGCCCAAGGACAGTCACGAAGAATGTGTATAGTTGTTTCTGGTGACTAGCATCTGGGGCAGCAGGTATCCACAGACGGACGGCCGAAGGATAGGTAAGTTTTGGTGGGGAGTCGGTCACGCAGAGCCTTCTAGAGGAAAATTTGGATCTTTTTAGGGCAAGGGGAATCCCAGATCCAATTCCAAAGGGCTTTGTTCCAAGGGGCCTACTGGCGATGATAAAGAAATTTTGACGCGGATTTGACGGAACTCGTGCCCTTATTGTGGGGCCAAAGAAAGGAGTCATTAGGCTAGCAAAGTGGGCCACTGGAATACCTTGAAGAAGGTCTTGGAGTTGGGGGGAGAGAGGGAGGTTAAGAGAGTCGAAAGACCAAGCTTGGTTTGACCATAGTGAGTTGACTCGGCGGTCTTCCTCCTGGGGGAGGAGAGGACCTTCAATATAACTATGCAGAGAGGACGCTCACATGCTTTGTTCCATCTCTTTAAGTTTATGAATAAATTTTTTAACATTATGTCTTTAAAAGGTGGTACTAATAAGCACATTCACGACCACATCCTGAGCCATCAAGTTATATCACTTATATATACTGATTATTTTTCTAAAATTTCTATTCATAGCATATGTTAATTAGAGTTTTCATTTTCTCATTATTGTATTGGTTCAATACATGGGGTTGAGGAACTCTAAAAGGACTAAAGGTGGCGAAGAAATTTAGTGGGAGTAATGATGGCAAGTGCGTGTCTTTTACATGCAAAAATTTGGGTAGGAAAGATTAACTATACAATGCTTTTGGAGGGTTTTGATGTTTCCTTGAGGTCAATCCAACCTTCACATGTTAGCCCTGTTTTTTAAAATTCTTATTCTTATTATTATTAAAAAAATAAAAAATAAACACCAATTGTGAAGTATCTAGTTTCTATAGCTTCTTAGTTTGAGAGGTTTATTTCGTTGGGATGATGAGAAGAATTTAAGAATATAATGACGGTAACCTACCAGAGCTTGATATAATTTATCCTATAATCTTGTGCACACTTGTGTAAATTGCACATATACCGATAATGCATGTCTATGTAACAACATAGGATACATGACATCACTATTCGACATAAAATGGTGGGCACTAATCATTTACAATATTATAGAAGGCAGAAAGGATGACATGATACATGGATGTGGAGGGGAAAAGTATTTTTTTGAGTATAACAATGATGAGTTTTGGCTTCTATCTATATTGAAAACCAGTGTTTGCATGTGTGTATTTATAGTTATCTATGCATAATTTCTTGTCAGTTGATGTTTTATTTTCTAAGGAATTTAAATTCAGAATGAGGACAATAATGTTTGTGACTCATTGTTTATAATATGAATTATGTTTGCAAAGGAAGATGATACTGAGGAGCAAAAAATGGCAATGAAAGTATTGTGATTTGGCAAGGATTTGTGATGGTACAGGAAAAAAAAAGAAAAAAAAAACCTATAGCCGCGTTTTTAAAATCATGGCTATAAAAATTCCTTTGGGAGGTCGTAGCCGTGTTTGTAAAACGCAGCCCAAAACGGGTTTATAGCCGCATTTTTTACAAAACTCAGCTATAGGTCTCAGTCTACAGGTAGTGGAAGCACACAGCTATAGGATGATCTGTAGTTGCGTTTCCCCGCAGGGGCTATTGTTGCATTTGAAAACGTGGCTATTGTCGCATTTTAAGGTCTATAGTTGCATTTTGTAGATTCATTTTTGTCCTTTAGATGAGAGAGAGAGACTAAGATCACACCACATAATAGTGGCAAAGGGTCAAGAATCAGGAATATACTAATACTATAGCCCATAGAACAAAATTTAGAAATATTTTTTGGGAAAGAATAAAAATCGCCTATATTAGTACCTATTGGATGGACAAAAGGCAAATCTATATTTTTTTTTTAAAAAAAAAATTTTGAAGAACAGACAAATCTATAATCTGTGCTTTTGACTATCAGACCAAACGTACGGGAGTAGATAATACAAAGGAAGAAAAGTAATTTCAAAGACTCTTCAACCCAACACTACAATCCTGTATCTCTCAAAAGAGTTTAGAAATGAATTTACAAATGTATAGTGGTTTCTCTTCTAGAAAATAAAAAAGAGAGAAATTAATCAGATTTGATGAACATAAGTCATACACATATATTTCTCATTTTTTCTTTGCTTCCCTTACCAAAAATGGAACGAGTCCCTCGTTTAATTTTGTCAAGAGGTAGAAAATAATTAAAATTGCGTGTTGAATTTTTTATGAAAATGTGTGTGAAAATGTTAAGATATTTTGTTGTCATTACAATATTTCCAAAACTGTTGAGTTATTAATTCTTTACAAATCAAAATAAAATATTACAAAATTATAAAGGTAGTATGAAAATGTTGTGTCATTTTGTTGTGTTTCTAGAAATTTTTTATTGGTTTAGTCAATGTTGTTGAGCCAAAATTCATTGTTTCACATACAATTTTCCTGGGTTCACTTTTTGTATATTTTTTTTTCCTTTATGCACCATTTTAAATAAAAATACATAGTTTTATACCCAAAAAAGAAAAGAAAAAAGAACTTCAGATAAAAACACTTTTCATTATAACTTCAAAATCAAGCAATTTTTTTCCTTAATATTTTGGAAAATAGCAAATATTTGATATTGTGATTCTCTCAGGTAAACCCTAATAAAAGTTTATGATTATTAAAATATTTTATTATGTAATTTCTAAAATACTCCCACTATATTTCAACATCCCAAAGATTTTCTTTACATATTTTGAGTTTTAGATGGTAGTAATGCTTGGAAAGTTAGAATGATAATATAAGGTGTTTTATATGTTATTTAAAGAACATTGATTTTCTAGGTTTAAAATTTTGAAACTTATAATTTATTTAATGAAAAATTTGATGACACACGCCATTTTTTTTCCTTAGCAAAACTCAGTTGCTTATTGTTGGAAGATGATAATATTCGTTATCATTTTTAGAAGTTTTTATTGAGTGGATATATTGCTTTTAGCAAATGGATACTAAAAAACTATTATAGTAAAATAGATATCTATATGTTAAATAACTACTCTAACTTTGTGTGTGATCAAAATTCTTACACGAATGAGATTAACTTTTTATGAAATAACTATCAAAATTCTTAAAATTAATGTCTCTTTTGATTAATGTAAATCTTTATGTACTTAAAAAATCAAATGATTTATATCTTTGTCTTGTGATGTAAATAAAATTTAGAATTGACCTTAAAACACTATTCTTATTTCACGGGAAGCACATGATACCCTAAGTAATTCTTATTTCACGGGAAGCACATGATACCCTAACTAGTTTTAACATACACATGGCTAATTAATTATGTTGGGATTTCATGGACCAGGGTATTTCAACAGCTAGCTCAAGAGTGCTGCTCCTAGATTTTAGCTTTGCTGGGCTCATTTTGCTACGATTACAGCACATAATAGAGGCAAAGGATCAGAAATCAGGAATACTATAGAGCGAGAAATATTTTTGTGGAAGGAAGAAATATATATATATATACACACTTTTTTTTTTTTTTAAGAAACAGTTCAACTAAGTTTTATTTATGAGCTGGTAAATAAGCTATCACAATGTTATGAATGTTAGGAATGAATAGATTCCATCCAAACTATAAAAGTAGAAGAGAAAATCTTACCCTCCTAGTTAAGGCATCTACTATAGCATTGTCTTGTCTATGAATATAAGAAAATGATCAACTTTGACGTGAATTTACAAAAGACAGTGTCTTTTATCAGGTGTCCAAGAGGGGAGTAGAACATATCGCTTTTCTGTAGAGAGTTTATGATAGTTTAAAAATCTCCTTCAAAGATGCATGGAACTACCAAGGCCAACTTCTTGGACAAATAAAGCTGCTAGCCTTGCTGCTAACAGGTCAAAGATTTCCACTAAAGAAGGTTTTTCTATTTTATTTGACAGAGATGCCATAACCTAACCCTGAGAGTTACGGATAACCACCCTTATACTTGCTTGAGTTGCTTCCCTAGATTCTTCAAACACTACACCATCAAGACTTATTTTAAAATTATATGTTGACGGAGGCTTCCATATCAGTTTAGTAGCTTGGGGTGTCTTCACCAGGTTTGTATTACCCTTTTTATAAACTAAGAGATATTGACTAGCATTAACAGCTACTCTATCCAAAAGCACAACAGCCTCTAAAAGGCAAAGTTTGTTTCTTCTGCTCCATATCGACCAAGCTATGACAACAAAATGCTCAAAAGATCGGGGTTGGTAGTGAAAAAAACCGACCAAATCACTAAATGAACCCCTTGAGACTTTAACACGGTCAACCTAGTTAAAGTCATAGTATATATGTATATATAATCTGTTTCTAGACATTTTGGGGTCTAAGACAAAAACTAAAATGCTGTTTTTATTATATTTATACAATAATTAATATTTATCTAATATTTTTATATTGTAATATATTTCATTTAAAATATATTTCTTTTGCCTCTTGAGGTGCAAATTGAATAATTAATTTTTTTTGTATTCAAGTTCTTCTAACATCTCCATTTCAATTGATAATATAACTAATCTACTAAATCTTTTTTGGGACATTGTTGATTTTAGATATGGTTTTATTAATTCTAGTTTTGAAAAACTTATTTTTGCAGAAGCAAGTAACATGTATTGCCAGTAAAATTCTATAAGCAATGCATGTATTTGGAAATGAATCTAACATTTTTATATAATTTAATATGTTAATTGGAGTATATTATTTTATTTGTAAAATTTCTTTTAAAACTTTTAATTCTTTTATATAATTAATTTTTATTCTTTTTTTATGTTTTTCATATCCAAATGCACATTTTCTAGTATATATTTCTAATCAAACAATATTTTCAAATAAAAATAAACACTATCCGTAATATATTTACAATGACTGGAATAAAAAATAACTTTCAAGTATAGAGCAATAGAACCTAATATATATATATATATATATATATATATATAAAGAACTATTGTAAGTAGCTTCACCGAACAATAATAATTATCTAGCAATCTCAACCTACATAAATAAAGACATATTCATTATATTATTGAAAGAATTAACACTAATAAAAATTATATATACATTTATTTATTCTAAATATCCATTTTGGTACTGGAATGTACAACAACAAAAAATTGTGCAACAACGTGTGTGCGGTGTTCTTCATTCATACATGTATAATGTTTTATTTTATTTTTTCTTTTAGTATTACATTTGTTTTTTCTTTTAGTTAAACGTTTTTTTTTTTTTTTTTTTTTGGAAGTACATCTCCACCCACAGCCACACAAGTCATATTAGATAAGACTCGACCCACAAAAAGAAGAAGAAAAAATACAAAAACAAAAAAACAAAACGGGTCTTATTACCTATAACCAAAAAAAGAATGAGAGAGGCAGAGAGCAAGAGTGAGAGAGAGAGAGAAAACGTATAAGCAAATTTTAGGGATTTGAGATTTTTGATTTGTGATTGTTTTGTGGGTAAATTTTTTAAATTAGATTTGTATTTTATCTTGTTGAATTCTGGTATGTCTAGATATTAATGAAGGATGTTATTTTTGGGAAAATTGATTTTGTTTATGTAGGGACACGATTCTTTTGGGGCCCAACAGAGATGTTGGGCTCACGCATGAAAGATCCTTCACAATATGATTTGTAGAGAGTGGGCTCGAAAAGCTTGCCTTTGGTCGCGGGGCGATGTTTCGGTCCTGATTTTAGAGGAATTCATGTTGAAAAAGGAGTTGGGCTTGAACATTTAAGTCCTACGGCGTCGCATCCTATGGGGTTGGACTCCTCGGACTTGATCCGAGGACCATTAAGGTCTTACCCCGGTTACCCAACGATGGGTTTTTTCTGTGATTTCAGGTGTCGTTGAGGTGTTTTCACCCCTGTAGTCCTTTTTTCTGGAGGTCAGATGGGAGTCCCCCCTCTAGGTTCACTTGCTTTTTCTTTTATACTAGCTTACGTCCGCTGTCCTTCGTTCACGTGTAGGGTCAACCTTTACAAGACTGATATTTGTCCCATCAGTCTAATCCCAGAATTGTGGGGGATGGTTGATAAAGCTGAAGAATACGGCTCTGTTAGGTGCAGAGCCTTATCTGGGAAGGGTAGTGTAGGGATAACTCTCCCAAGATATTTTAGATCTCCTTCCACCTTTATTCCCTTATCTCTTTTTTACCCCTACCCTCAATGGAGCTTTGGGTCTGCCGAGGACGAAACTGTGCTCGGCTGCATCTCCGGTCCATTACCTTTTTCGGCTTGGGCTTTTGGACTCCCCACGAGTAAGTGGGCCTGGCCCACAAATTATTGGGCCCCACAATAGCCCCTAAAAACCCTACTGTCCAACATCCCGGTTGGAATGGGGGGTTTTGGTAATACCAGGCCTTTATTGTGACTCACTTAATTCAGCCTTTGACTGACGCTGGCGACTCTTCACCTGCCCAAGAAGTGTACCGGTCTACAAGATGCTCCTCTTAATTTCTTCATGATGCGCTTAGGCCGTTTGGTTATCCGAAGCACGTCTTTAATATCTTCCCTTCACGAGACCCCCATATTTGACGGTTATTGATGGCGTGGGGGAACGAAACGGGTGTATTCTTGTCTGCAGATTTCCTTGGGGATCTGAACACATTAAGTATTCTCCTCTTCGTCCCCTATATAAATAGGAGAAACAAGAATCGTTTCTCCCATAGATGAATCCCTTTAATCCCTCCAAGATTTGAAAACCCTTAAATTCCTTCCGGAGTTTACTTTTACTCTCCGGTTATTCCTTAACCTGAAGTACACTCGCCATAGCAGTAAGCAATCAAAAAACCATTCCCCTCCCAGAAACGCCCTGTCCTAACGAAGCTCGAAATGGCTCGGTCAGGGCAAGGATGGCGGAGACTTAAGATTTGTCCCCCCTTCCTTTCAGCCAAAATCCGAAGCAGGGGCTCATCACGTCAAACTTTCGGCGTGACTGAGTCGAGAATTCCCATCATCGTAACCAACCGCTCTCTTACGAGCATACCTAATATGGCCCCAGTGTGTTAGGAGTCAGGAACGAGGCAGGGACTAAGTGTCTCTGCTTCTTCCTCTCTTCGTTCACTGGTTGCCCCCTCCGCCTCCATTTCTTAGTCTTCCCAGCACTAGATCCCTCCTGGTGTTTTCACTTCTCCCTCTTTTGCTCCTTTTTCTTTCTTTTCATCTCCTCTCTCTTCTTCTCCTCCTTCTTTACTCATGTCCTCCATCTTCCTCATTCATCTCCTCCATCCTCTTCTTCCTTCTCCTTCAAATTCTTCTTCCTTGTCCTTCAAATTCTTCTTCCTTCTCCTTCATCTTTTTCCAAAGAAGGTTCTTCTTTCGATATGAGCAATACTGAGGCAGAGATTGGAGAGACTTTGAAGACAAGTTTAAAAGACACCTGACTGCTTACTTATCTGTACTGCGGATGTTAGTGTTAATTCGGCAGTTCACCTTTTGTATAGGCCTGTTTGAGCCCCACTTTGTACGTTGTAATAATTTTTCATATTAATAAAAGTTGTTGTTATTTTACTTCGTATGTTCTGTCTATGTTTTTACAAATTTGCAAGCGCTGCTTGGCACAATAATATATCATTTGAATCAATGATAACTAAAGCCAAAATACTTGCTAATAAAAAGACGTCACCATAACTTTAATAGAATTGTTTGACATAGCAATACGTACTTGTAAATAGCGATACTTGCCCGAAACAAAGCCGAGATTAGAACTGGATGTTCTATGTGGTGTAGGAAGTAATTATTCGAAGACATATCACCCACAAAAATGAACAGCCCCCTTAGGCTACCGAATTGCGGAGCGTCCCGCCATCATCCTAACACTCTTATTGGCCTTAACATTTTACAGTATTTGAGCCGAGGACTTTCCCTATCCGAGCAGTTGGTTTCCCCATAGGCTTGAGTCCGAGGACTATGCGAGGCCTTGGTACTGTCCAACACTTGTAATTTTTCTCTGTTTTTTTTTTTACTTGGTTTCCCCATAGGCTTGAGTCCGAGGACCATGCAAGGCCTTGGTTCTGTCCAAAACTTGTAAGGTTTATTTTTTGTACTTGGTTTCCCCATAGGCTTGAGTCCGAAGACCGTGCAAGGCCTTGGTTCTGCCCAACACTTGTAATTTTTATTTTTTGTACTTGATTTCCCCATAGGCTTGAGTCCGAGGACCATGCAAGGCCTTGGTTCTGTCCAAAACTTGTAATTTTTATTTTTTGTACTTGGTTTCCCCATAAGCTTGAGTCCGAGGACCATGCAAGGCCTTGGTTCTGTCCAAAACTTGTAATTTTTATTTTTTGTACTTGGTTTCCCCATAGGCTTGAGTCCGAGGACCATGCAAGGCTTTGGTTCTGTCCAAAACTTGTAATTTTTATTTTTTGTACTTGTAATTTTTATTTTTTGTACTTAGTTTCCCCATAGGCTTGAGTCCGAGGACCATGCAAGGCCTTAGTTCTGTCCAAAACTTGTAATTTTTATTTTTTGTACTTGGTTTCCCCATAGGCTTGAGTCCGAGGACCATGCAAGGCCTTGGTTCTGTCCCTGGGCCCCTATGCTGAACGGGCCTGGGCCGCGAACCTACTGGGCCCACAAATTAAGAGGTATTCCCGTAGTCTTTGGTCATGCGGTACTTTTTGGCGTCCCAGTGTTCGAGGTGCGCCTCACGAGACTCCTTTAATCTCAGGGTTGCAGATGGCGTTGGAAATCGAGCCAGAGACATTTTGTCTGTAGCGTTCCTTGGGACGCTGCGTGAATTAAATGCCACCACCTCATCTTTTTAAATAAATAAGAGAGAAAGTTGCTTTACCTACGCACAAATCCTTTAGTTTCCTCCCTTAGCACATCATGTTTGAGGCGAGGGTTGGGGAAAAGGAACTCTCTCCGTCACAGAGGCGCCGTGTCCTCCCAAGACTCAAAAGAGTGGTGCACGGGCAAAGGAGGCATAAATTCAAGAGAATATTCCAGTTCGATAGAGGGGAAAGGATGTTTCTCCCTCTTTTAGTCAAAATCCGAAGCAGGTTCTGTTCATGCCAGAATTTTGGTGTGTCAGAAGAAAGATCCTCCGCCACCAGCGCCTCTGCCTTGTCGCAGGCAAACTTTTGGTGAAGGCTCCTCAGCTTTCGGCTCCCCGCATCTTTCCTTCCGCGGTGTGAGGCTCAAGTTGAGTTCTTTTGCTGCCTGAGTTATGGGCGTGCAAAAGTATTGAGAAGGAATAAGGTTTCGAAGCAGTAGCCAACCTCTCCTCTGTGCTACCTCCTCGGCTTTATCTTCACTCTCTTGTATTTTTCTTTAATTACATAGTTAGCTTTAATGTAAGCTTGTTTCAGCTTTTCACTGTACACTGTATTGTTCCTTTATCTTAATAAAAGATATGTTTACTTCTTTATACATGCTTTTCTTCTCTGCAACAACTACTTTGTGCATGAATATTAAATGTAAGCTTGCCCTTAATGATATTCCGGGCAGAAAAATGCCTTAACGCAGATTCCTACTGGTTTAAACTCACAAATATTATCAAGTATAACAAGGGTAATCCTTAATAAATTAAACCCTTGGAGCTAACCGGGATAACCGCTGAGTGCCGCGTGCTGCATGCTAGACCAATGTCCGAGAACGATAAACTCGAAATAATTCGTCCGAGAGGGTGGCCGAGTAGCGAGGGACTTTGATTGTGCTTTTGGGTAATACGTTGCACCGTATCGCATCAACCCCTTTGGTACTGGGGATCAGAGAGTAGACCGGGGAATCCGTGCAATTAAGGGATTAACCCAACTGTTAACGAGGAGTTCTCTTCGGATGGATTTTGAGGCTTATGTGCAATAGTTTTTTTTTTTTTTTTTTAAATAGTTGGTTTCCCCATAGGCTTGGGTCCGAGAACCATGCAAGGCCTTAGTTCTGTCCAAAACTCGTAAGATTTATTTTTTGTACTTGGTTTCCCCATAGGCTTGAGTCCGAGGACCATGCAAGGCCTTGGTTCTGTCCAAAACTTATGAGATTTCTTTTATGTACTTGATTTCCCCATAGGCTTGAGTCCGAGGACCATGCAAGACCTTGGTTCTGTCCAAAACTTGTAATTTTTATTTTTTGTACTTGGTTTCCCCATAGGCTTGAGTCCGAGGACCATGCAAGGCCTTGGTTCTGTCCAAAACCTTTTTGTACTTGGTTTCCCCATAGGCTTGAGTCCGAGGACCATGCAAGGCCTTGGTTCTGTCCAAAACTTGTAATTTTTATTTTTTGTACTTGGTTTCCCCATAGGCTTGAGTCCGAGGACCATGCAAGGCCTTGGATCTGTCCAAAACTTATGAGATTTCTTTTATGTACTTGGTTTCCCCATAGGCTTGAGTCCGAGGACCATGCAAGGCCTTGGTTCTGTCCAAAACTTGTAAGATTTATTTTTTGTACTTGGTTTCCCCATAGGCTTGAGTCCGAGGACCATGCAAGGCCTTGGATCTGTCCAAAACTTATGAGATTTCTTTTATGTACTTGGTTTCCCCATAGGCTTGAGTCCGAGGATCATGCAAGGCCTTGGTTCTGTCCAAAACTCGTAAGATTTATTTTTTGTACTTGGTTTCCCCATAGGCTTGAGTCCGAGGACCATGCAAGGCCTTGGTTTCGTCCAAAACTCGTAAGATTTATTTTTTGTACTTGGTTTCCCCATAGGCTTGAGTCCGAGGACCATGCAAGGCTTTGGATCTGTCCAAAACTTATGAGATTTCTTTTATGTACTTGGTTTCCCCATAGGCTTGAGTCCGAGGACCATGCAAGGCCTTGGTTCTGTCCAAAACTAGTAAGATTTATCTTTTGTACTTGGTTTCCCCATAGGCTTGAGTCCGAGGACCATGCAAGGCCTTGGTTCTGTCCAAAATTTGGTTTATTTTTCAATCATAAGCCCTTATACTAGGGCAGGGAGAGTTGGCTTGAGGCCGGAAGCCCCTAGAGACGCCCGCGCCCTTGGCACCGCAAGGCGTAGCCCCTAACAGAGGTTTATGCCGGAGCAACAACTGTATGTCGTTGGAGACGGAGGAAACCCCAGGAATTTCTGCTTGCTAGAGAGTTGACTCCACCGCCACCTGCGCCAACGCGCAAGCCATCCCCACAGACGGCGCCAATTATAGGGACATGATTCTTTTGGGGCCCAACAGAGATGTTGGCTCACGCATGAAAGATCCCTCACAATATGATTTGTAGAGAGTGGGCTCGTAAAGCTTGCCTTTGGTCGCGGGGCAATGTTCTGGTCCTGATTTTAGAGGAATTCATGTTGAAAAAGGAGTTGGGCTTGAACATTTAAGTCCTACGGCGTCGCATCCTATGGGGTTGGACTCCTCGGACTTGATCCGAGGACCATTAAGGTCTTACCCCGGTTACCCAACGATAGGTTTTTTCTGTGATTTCAGGTGTCGTTGAGGTGTTTTCACCCCTGTAGTCCTTTTTTCTGGAGGTCAGATGGGAGTCCCCCCTCTAGGTTCACTTGCTTTTTCTTTTATACTATCTTACGTCCGCTGTCCTTCGTCCACGTGTAGGGTCAACCTTTACAAGACTGATATTTGTCCCATCAGTCTAATCCCAGAATTGTGGGGGATGGTTGATAAAGCTGAAGAATACGGCTCTGTTAGGTGTAGAGCCTTATCTGGGAAGGGTAGTGTAGGGATAACTCTTCCAAGATATTTTAGATCTCCTTCCACCTTTATTCCCTTATCTCTTTTTTACCCCTACCCTCAATGGAGTTTTGGATCTGCCGAGGACGAAACTGTGCTCGGCTGCATCTCCGGGCTATTACCTTTTTCGGCTTGGGCCTTTGGACTCCCCACGAGCAAGTGGGCCTGGCCCACAAATTATTGGGCCCCACAATTTATACTAAAGAATTTTTTGGGTACCAATGTTTATTGAGATGTACCAGCTTTTTTGTTTTTTGGTCACAAGAATGTACCATATTTTTTGGAGTTTCATCTGAAACTATTTTTTTTTTTCTACTACCCCTTTTATTCCAAAATTTTAAGGCCCCTTCTATTTGGAGGCCTTAGACAATAACCTAATTAACCTAGTGGAAGGGCTCGTCTTGCATATAGATTTAATAGCTTCATAATCCCAATGAGCATGGATGGTGAATTTTGATTATTTGGAAAAAAAAAAATGGCAGATATCATCAAGCAATTTTTTTCTCTTCTTCAAATTTACTTTTTTTTGTTAAAGCATCAGAGTAGGCCTTCCATATAAAATGTTCTAGTGCTTTGGCTTGCAGCTTTTGAATTGTCAACTAACGGTCTAACCTTGAGGTGGTCATATCTGATATTTCGTGGCCGGCAAAATTCACCAAATTTAAGATTTATTTAGCAGACCCCACAAAATTTTGTCTAAGGCTTGGTAGCATGCCACATCAACTGTTCAACTAGTTCAATTCACGTAAACATTGTGGTCTGAAACTTTATCGTTATGCCAATCAATCAAATTCATTGCAGTTGCCTACTTCTTCTTTAATTTCTAGCCGTTGAAATTAATGTTAAGCCTGCCCATGCAAATATCCAAATATTAGTCTTAAATATTAGGGACACGTTTGGTAGAAGAATTTAAGTAATGTTATTTGTAATTTTTTAAAATATATATAAGTAAAAAAGTGTATAGAAATATAAGTAATGTTATTTAAAATACGGGGCGTTTCCCTGCAGGGGCTATTGTCGCATTTGAAAACACGGCTCATAACCTATAGCTGTGTTTTTAAGGTTTATAGTTGCATTTTTTAGTTTCACTTTTGTCCTTTAGATGAGAGAGAGAGACTAAGATCACACCACATAATAGGGGCCAAGGGTCAGGAATCAAGAACATACTAATACTATAGCCCATAGAACAAAATTTAGAAATATTTTTTGGGAAAGAATAAAAATCGCCTATATTAGTACCTCATTGGATGGACAAAAGGCAAATCTATATTTTTAAAATTTTTTTTTTTTTTGAAGAACAGACAAATTTATAATGTGCTTTGACTATCAGACCAAACGTACGGGAGTAGATAATACAAAGGAAGAAAAGTAATTTCAAAGACTCTTCAACCCAACACTACAATCCTGTATCTCTCAAAAGAGTTTAGAAATGAATTTACAAATGTATAGTGGTTTCTCTCCTAGAAAATAAAAAAGAGAGAAATTAATCAGATTTGATGAACATAAGTCATACACATATATTTCTCATTTTTCTTTGCTTCCCTTACCAAAAATGGAACGAGTCCCTCGTTTAATTTTGTCAAGAGGTAGAAAATAATTAAAATTGCGTGTTGAATTTTTTATGAAAATGTGTGTGAAAATGTTAAGATATTTTGTTGTCATTACAATATTTCCAAAACTGTTGAGCTATTAATTCTTTACAAATCAAAATAAAATATTACAAAATTATAAAGGTAGTATGAAAATGTTGTGTAATTTTGTTGTGTTTCTAGAAATTTTTTATTGGTTTAGTCAATGTTGTTGAGTCAAAATTCATTGTTTCACATACAATTTTCCTGGGTTCACTTTTTGTATTTTTTTTTTCCTTTACACACCATTTTAAATAAAAATACATAGTTTTATAACAAGGAAAAAAAACTTCGGATAAAAACACTTTTCATCCTTTAATGTTTGAGGAAGTTTACAATTCCTCATTTAACTTCAAAATCAAGCAATTTTTTTCCTTAATATTTTGGAAAATAGCAAATATTTGATATTGTGATTCTCTCAGGTAAACCCTAATAAAAGTTTATGATTCTTAAAATATTTTATTATGTAATGTCTAAAATACTCCCACTATATTTCAACATCCCAAAAATTTTCTTTACATATTTTGAGTTTTAGATGGTAGTAATGCTTGGAAAGTTGGAATGATAATATAAGGTGTTTTATATGTTATTTAAAGAACATTGATTTTCTAAGTTTAAATTTTCGAAACTTATAATTTATCTAATGAAAAATTCGATGACACACACCTTTTTTTTTCCTTAGCAAAACTCAGTTGTTTATTGTTGGAAGATGATGATATTCGTTATCATTTTTAGAAGTTTTTATTGAGTGGATATATTGCTTTTAGCAAATAGATACTAAAAAACTATTATAGTAAAATAGATATTTATATGTTAAATAATTACTCTAACTTTGTGTGTGATCAAAATTCTTACACGAATGAGATTAACTTTTTATGAAATAATTATCAAAATTCTTAAAATTAATATCTCTTTTGATTAATATAAATCTCTATTTACTTTAAAAATTAAATGATTTATATCTTTGTCTTGTGATTTAAATAAAATTTAGAATTGACCTTAAATACTATTCTTATTTCACGGGAAGCACGTGATACCCTAACTAGTTTTAACATACACATGGCTAATTAATTATGTTGGGATTTCATGGACCATGGTACATGTTCATACTTCATAGCAAGATATTACTTGCGCTTGTTTTCAACAGCTAGCTCAAGAGTGCTGCTCCTAGATTTTAGCTTTGCTGGGCTCATTTTGCTACGATTACAGCACATAATAGAGGCAAAGGGTCAGAAATCAGGAATACTATAGTGCGAGAAATATTTTTGTGGAAGGAAGAAATATATATATATATATATATATACACACTTTTTTTTTTTTTTAAGAAACAGTTCAACTAAGTTTTATTTATGAGCTGGTAAATAAGCTATCACAATGTTAAGGATGAATAGACTCCATCCAAACTAAAAGTAGAAGAGAAAATCTTACTCTCCTAGTTAAGGCATCTACTATAGCATTGTCTTGTCTATGAATATAAGAAAATGATCAACTTTGATGTGAATTTACAAAAGACAGTGTCTTTTATCAGGTGTCCAAGAGAGGAGTAGAACATGTCACTTTTCTGTAGAGAGTTTATGATAGTTTAAAAATCTCCTTCGAAGATGGAACTACCAAGCCCAACTTCTTGGACAAATAAAGCTGCTAGCCTTGCTGCTAACAGGTCAAAGATTTCCAATAAAGAAGGTTTTTCTATTTTATTTGACAGAGATGCCATAACCTAACCCTGAGAGTTACGGATAACCACCCTTATACTTGCTTGAGTTGCTTCCCTAGATTCTTCAAACACTACACCATCGAAACTTATTTTAAAATTATACGTTGACGGAGGCTTCCATATCAGTTTAGTAGCTTGGGGTGTCTTCAACAGGTTTGTATTACCCTTTTTATAAACTAAGAGATATTGACTAGCATTAAGCCATTAACAGCTACTCTATCCAAAAGCACAACAACCTCCTGAAGGCAAGCAAAGTTTGTTTCTTCTGCTCCATATCGACCAAGCTATGAACAAAATGCTCAAAAGATCGGGATTAGTAGCGAAAAAAACCGACCAAATCACTAAATGACCCCCTTGAGGCTTTGACACGGTCAACCTAGTTAAAGTCACAATTTATATGTATATATAGTCTGTTTCTAGATATTTTGGAGTTTAAGACAAGAACTAAAATGCTGCTTTTATTACATTTATATAATAATTAATATTTATCTAATATTTTTATATTGTAATATATTTCATTTAAAATATATGTCTTTTGCCTCTTGAGATGCAAGTTGACTAATTAATTTTTTGTACTCAAGTTCTTCTAACATCTTTATTTCAATTGATAATACAGCTAATCTACTAAATCTTTTTTGGGACATTGTCGATTTTAGATATGATTTTATTAATTCTAATTTTGAAAAACTTATTTTTGCAGAAGCAAGTAACATGTATTGCTAGTAAAATTCTATAAGCAATGCATGTATTTGGAAATGAATTTAACATTTTTATATAATTTAATATGTTAATTGGAGTATATTATTTTATTTGTAAAATTTCTTTTAAAACTTTTAATTCTTTTATATAATTAATTTTTATTCTTTTTTTTTTTTATGTTTTTCATATCCAAATGCACATTTTCTAGTATATATTTCTAATCAAACAATATTTTCAAATAAAAATAAACACTATCCATAATATATTTACAATGACTGGAATAAAAAATAATTTTCAAGTGTAGAGCAATAGAACCTAATATATATATATATATATATATATATATATATATATATATTGTAGGAGCTAGATTTGGAGCCCAACTCCGGATTTTCTAGTATCTTGGCCCAAAAAGCCCAATACAATGAATTTATGTAGAGTATGGGTCAAAAAACTAGGTTAAAATGAGTTGAACTATGGTTTGCATGGGGTTTAAGGTTAAATGAATACGAAATAAGATCTGTCACGGTCAAAAGACCATTTTTCTGAGGAGGTTGGAATTTTTAGGACCATAAATCACCATATTAGGGTTCTTTTACATGCTCTCGATCTCTTCCTCTCTCTTTCTTCCTTTTTTCTCTCTGTCCTTCTCTTATGGGAGCTTTTGTACATTATATAGGCTATCTCTGATCATCTAGACCCTATACTTATTGGTCACCTTGACTCAGACTTGAGCATCTATCCTATCAGACACCCCTTTCAGTCCTTTGTGAGTTGCGGCAGTTAAGGTAGTACTGTTCAGGGGTCTTCTCCACATTAATGCGGCCAGAAAAGCAGCTGTATTCTATTTAATTAATGTGGTAGTGGCAGCCTTTCCTTAGATATTTTGAGTTTTCTTCCTTTTCACGTGTTTAGGGAGTGTGCCTCAATAGTTTGAACATACATTTGCTCCGGATTTTTAGTGTCTGAGGAGAAGTTCCTCCTTGGACCTTCTTTCTTTGTCTCCCATGATAAGGCTTGTAACGTAGATCATCTAAGTCATGTTGTCTCCTCGGACTCGCTAGTGTCCTCGAACAAGCCCAAGGCCCAACTCGTTACTTTGGGCCATAGCCCTCACATATATATATATATATATATATATATATAAAGAACTATTGTAAGTAGCTTCACTGAACAATAATAAGTATCTAGCAATCTCAACCTACATAAATAAAGACATATTCATTATATCATTAAAAGAATTAACACTAATAAAATATATATATACATTTATTTATTCTAAATATCCATTTTGGTACTGGAATGTACAAGAAAAAAAAAAATTGTGCTACAACGTGTGTGGTATTCTTCATTCATACATGTATAATGTTTTCTTTTATTTTTTCTTTTAGTTAAACATTTTTTTGTTTGTTTGTTTTTTTTTTTTTTGAAGTACAATTCCACCCACACCCACACAAGTCTCTTTGATTTGTGATTGTTTTGTGGGTAAATTTTTTAAACCAAATTTGTATTTTATCTTGTTGAATTTTGGTATGTCTAGAGGTTAATGAAGAATGTTATTTTTGGGAAAATTGATTTTGTTTATACTAAAGAATTTTTTGGGTACCAGTGCTTATTGAGATGTATCAGCTTTTTTGTTTTTTGGTCAAAAGAATGTACCAGATTTTTTGGAGTTTCATATGAAACTATTTTTTTTTTTCTACTACCCCTTTTATTCCAAAATTTCAAGGCCCTTTCTATTTGGAGGCTTTAGGTAATGACCTAATTAACCTAGTGGAAGGGCTCGTCTTGCATATAGATTTAATAGCTTCATAATCCCAATGAGCATGGATGGTGAATTTTGATTATTTGGAAAAAAAAAATGGCAGATATCATCAAGCATTTTTTTTCTAAACTTAAAATTTACTTTTTTTGGTTAAAGCATCAGAGTAGACCTTCCATATAAAATGTTCTAGTGCTTTGGCTTGCAGCTTTTGAATTGTCAACTAACGGTCTAACCTTGAGGTGGTCATATCTGATATTTCGTGGCCGGCAAAATTCACCAAATTCAAGATTTATTTAGCAGACCCCACAATTTTTTTTTTTTTGAGAGGAGACCCCACAAAATTTTGTCTAAGGCTTGGTAGCATGCCACATCAACTGTTCAACTAGTTCAATTCACGTAAACATTGTGGTCTGAAACTTTATCATTATGTCAATCAATCAAATTCATTGCAGTTGCCTACTTCTTCTTTAATTTCTAGCCGTTGAAATTAATGTTATGCCTGCCCATGCAAATATCCAAATATTAGTCTTACTAAGAGCATTTACAGCAGTGTAGCTATAATGCTATATTACTAAAATTTAGCTCCACAAACACAAAAAAATCCCTACAGCAGTGGAGCCATAGTTAAAAATTTTAGATGAATGGCTACAGTGCACATCTATATATAGATGTGCACTGTAGCTTGGAGCAAAAACAAAAAAATATTTTTTTATTCCAGACCGTGCTTTTTTTATTCATTCCCTCATTCCATCTCTCTCATTCACTCACATTCCCTCTCTCTCATTCACTGAAGCTCATCGTTGTACCTGGCAGAGAACATCCATGGTGTTCTGACGAAGACTCCGACAGCAACTTGACCCGAAGCTTCTGGACCCCACTCTTCACATCTTGTTGAGTTTCGGCCTTAGGGACAGCCCTCACGATCTTGCTCGAATTCGAAGTCACCGTCGAATCCTTTCCGGAACCGAAACCGATCGACCTCATAGTGGTCGAACGTGGGTGCCCACGTCGAAGACTTCGGCGCGGTGCCCCGAGCCCCGTACAGCTCCACCTTACGACCTTCATCGCGAATCGAATCGTAGTGCGGAGACTCCTCCGATCACTTCCCATACAGATTGGACCCCAAATCGGACCGGCTCCGACCAAACCCTCCGTACTTGTCGTCGAAATACCCAACGGCGTGGTTGAATTTCACTGGAGATTTGGGATTTTTTTTTTTTTTTCTTTCTGTTGTGGACTAGTGGTGATGGTGTTGTGGACTGGTGGTGGTGGTTATGCGTGACTGGGTGTGGCTGATGGTAGATTGGTTGTGGAGCTGTGGTTGGTGATGTGGTTGTTTTTTTTTTTTTTAGTATATATTATTTTATTGTAATGTATATATTATTTTATTGTGTTGAAAGTTAAAATAGATCCACTGCTGCAGCATGTGTATAGGTAAAATAGATAAAATGACTTTTTGAGTAGCTAAATAGCTAAAATTTTGCCTCCACTGCTGTGAATGCTCTAATTAGGGGCACGTTTAGCAGGAGAATTTAAGTAATGTTTTTTTTTTAATTTTTTAAAACACATATGAAGGAAAAAGTGTATAAAAATATAAGTAATGTTGTTTAAGAACTTAAAATAAGTGTTTAAAATGCCCAAACAAACTGTCCCAGATATTACGTACCTGCCTCTATATATAACCCAAATACCCTACAAAGTTCTTGGCAAACACTTAACACAGCCTTCCTTCTAAGTTTGATTATTAAGCAAGAAAATGGCTGCTCATTCTACTTCTCATTCTGCTTCTTCTTTCCTACTCATAGTTTCGTTAACAGTTCTCGTGATTTTCACTGGGAGCTCCTCTGGTAAACTCTCTACAGATTTCTACTCTAAAAGCTGTCCAAAGGTGTTTAGCACCGTTCAATCAGTTGTTTATTCTGCCATTTCGAAACAACCCCGCCAGGGTGCTTCTCTGCTTCGCCTCCACTTTCATGATTGTTTTGTCAATGTAAATTCCTCATTCCCTCTATCTACTGGGTTTCTCGTAGGCCTCCACTTTTTTTCAATTTTTTTTTAAGGAACAGCATGCAACAAATATAATATTGTTTATATGTAGAGTCCTTTCTTTCTTCCCTTCTATTTTTTTTTTACCAAAATTGATGACAAACATATTTTTCATGATATATGAAGGTGATAATTAAGTTCCAATTGATGCAACGATATTTTTATATAAGGAAATTAATGTTAAAAGTATTACAAATTTTATTACTAAAAGTTTATAAATTTATATCAATTTAAAAAGATATAATCAAAATTAGTGTTTGAATTTTTTTTTTTTTTTTGGGCTTGTGATGTGATACATCAATTTATAAGATTCATATGCTAAAATTTGTAATATCTCTAATATTGCTCCTTTTGTATACACCGACACTAATTTTACTAGGTTACCATCAAAATACGCCATTTGGTATTTGATGTCTAGTCTTGTTGCTATTCAAGAACCAAGAAAAATATAAAGTAGTCATGTGAGTATTCAAGAATCAAGATAAGATGGAACATGAAATGGCATAATACATATGACTTGACAAGAAAGCAAGTCCGTGCATGGCATACAGAAGTAGTCATGAGAGTTGATAAGGAAAGTCATAAAAAGACAGCCTATTTTGGCAACCTTGTCAGCATCATTAATTTGGTGGGGGACCTGGGGGCTAAGTCCATCTAATACAGTTAGTAAAATCAATGATTCTACAAGAGTTTAAGGAAGCATGTGAAGAACGCAAACAATTATATGGTATCCAGATTTTTCAAGCTTTATGAGTGATCACGGTCAAATAATTCAAAGCTTCGTTGTATTTTGCTTCTTGACAGGGTTGTGATGGGTCGGTACTCTTGGATGACACTCCAACTTTCACAGGCGAGAAGACAGCAGTTCCCAACAAAGGATCAATCAGGGCATTCGAGGTTGTTGATGAAATAAAGTCCAAGATCGAGAAAGAATGCCCCAAAGTGGTCTCATGCGCTGATATCTTAGCTATTGCTGCTCGGGATTCTGTTATAATTGTGAGTTAATTATTAACTATGCACCTAAAAAAAGGAAACTTTTAAAATATAGAATTAGTTTTTACACTGTAGATTGACATGCTTGTTGCCTTTTTTTTTTTTTTTACATGCTTGTTGCTTTATCATGAGATATGACACCTCTCTTTTTTTGTTGTTGTTAATATGATATGACACCTCTCTAATGAATTAATATTTTGTAAATTTAATATGAAACATGTTATATTTGATTTTGACAGTAAATATATAGATATATATATATATATATGCGCGTGTTTATTTGTAATAGAAAATTTTAATAGGATTTATAGTAATATTTATAATAAAATTGATAATAAGTTTCTGGATATTACATTTTGGTCCTCTTTAATAGCGTCTATTATGCAGCTTGGAGGGCCCAAATGGGATGTCAAACTTGGAAGAAGAGATTCCAAGACAGCAAGCTTATCTGCTGCCAACAGTGGGGTCATTCCTCCCCCCAATTCTACCCTTAGCAATCTCATTAATAGATTTAAAGCAAAAGGTCTCTCTACCAAGGACATGGTTGCCTTGTCAGGTATGCCTCTCTCTCTCTCTCTCTCTCTCTCAGACTAAAAATATGGTGGTTTTCTTTTCCATTTTTTGTGTTTACACTTTTTCATTATCAAATAGGACAAATAGATTGAATTTAAGTTACTTTATCTGTATATTTGGAAACAACTTATTTAGATAAAATTAAAAAAAAATTATTAAAAATACTATAAATAAAACTAAAAGATAGTTGAATAGTACAACGAGATTCATGAATAGTATAAAAAAATATAGTAAAACTTATAAATAGTAACAAAAATAAACTAAATAAAAAAAATAAAAATAAAAACTTACTTTTTTAAGCTATGCCAAAACGCACAATAAATATAACATTAGTAAATGTTATAATCTTCAATAACCTTCTAAATAAACATATTATATTACAATCCTATCATTAGATTATATTGCTTTTTTACACTCTACATTCTCCATGTTTACAAAGTATCTAGAAAATGTTTAAATTTCACGTTCTGTTTTCTTTTTCACTAGTTATGAATAAAAAGTATGAGTTAATGGAAAAGATAATAAATGACAATCTACACATACAAAATTTGACAAGCATAATAATTAAAAACACATAGAACCTATAATCAAATGGTACGAGTTTCAAAACTTCAATTTTTTATTTTTTTTTAGAAATAAACACACACACAAGGGAGAGGGAAAGAGATTCTAACAAAAAAATACATCACAACTTCACTCAAAAGCCATGGTTATTTTCAAAACTTCAATTAATTTGTGCAATGTTGACAAATAGTTGTACCAAAGGTAACTTGATCATATTCTAAATACATAAATATCTATGTTAACGTGTATAGTGTTGTGGACTTTAGGCCCAACTAGATTACTTGTCCAACACACATTTTTGTACTACACTCTTACTTGTACTGCACTCATATGCCTTCTATATAAATGCACTCATGTATATTCTTTCATTTTGAGAAATACAATACCATTGCATTCAGTATTTCTAACAATCTAATATGTTTTTTCCCCCTTTCTTTTCTAAGATAAATTGTATGCATTATAATGCTCCTCATCATTTTTTTTTTTATACATGATGGCAGGAGCCCACACAATTGGGCAAGCAAGGTGTACAGTTTTTAGAGATCGCATGTATAAAGATAAAAATATTGATAGTTCATTTGCCAAGACTAGGCAGAATAAATGTCCAAAGACTACTGGCCTTCCAGGAGATAACAAGATTGCACCTCTAGATCTCCAAACTCCTACAGTTTTTGACAACTATTACTACAAGAACCTTATCAAGCAAAAGGGTCTTCTTCGCTCTGATCAACAATTGTTCAATGGTGGATCCACTGACTCATTGGTTAAAAAATACAGCCAGGATACTAAGACCTTCTATTCTGACTTTGTCAACGCAATGATCAAAATGGGAGACATACAGCCCCTCACTGGATCAAGTGGTGAAATTAGGAAGAACTGCAGGAAGGTGAATAATTAATGGGGGTAAATTTCTAGAAAAAAAAATATTATAAATGAATCAGTGAAGATTTATTTCTCTTTCAATTGAAAATAAATAAATAAATCAAATTCTAGCTCCAAAAGAGGGCAATTTATTTGTTTGTGCTATGGTACTTTGAGTGAAAAATTGTGAAATTATTTATTTGTAGAAGTTTGCAAGTTGTTCGGACTTTGGATTATTGTTAAATTTAATAAATTCCCTTTTGCCTTGGTTACTTCTTTTGTGATTTTCTATTCAATCTGGAGTCATGGGGGAATGAGCTCTATATTTTTATAAGAGCGATTTTTTTTTTTTTTAATTCAATAATTACAACAATTAGTAAGGGAGAATTTGAGTTATGAACATCTCCATTTGGGAACATCAAAGGGTATAATTAATCAATTGTAATTGGTGCAACATCGTTCTTACATAAGTCCACCAGTGACTTTTATTACATATTAATCACAATATAACAAATTAATAATCATGAAAAAATTTACTAAGTGTTTTTTATAGCCAAACCTATTGTAAATATATTGGATATTTCATTTTATTTGGCGAATGAAATATATTGGGTAATATTAGATTAATAAAAAATCAAACTTTTTTTTAGAATTAATCAAATACTACTATATTAATCACTTGAAAAATATCGGGCTTATATCTCAAACTTTTCAAAAAAAATATGATCTTTATACCCTTCTAGTATTAGCTATAATTATATAATTTTTTTTTCTCAATAATCAAATATAATTATAGATATTTTTTAGAAGCTACAATTATAGAATTTGGTTAGAAGTTTCACAGCTAACTATTTCTTTACTATAATCCAACCAAGATTAAATAACCTAGAAACTTTTGGTTTTTTTTTTTTTTGCATTTACTTTAATATATTTTGCTAAGAGCCTCTTTAGCTCAACTAAGGTTATAAATGAACTAAGCTGTTTATCAATGGCTGGAGCTCAACTTGAGAAAAATCTTATTTAACAAGTCAAGCTCAAGCCTTAAGTTTAGACTCGATTATTATATGAGTCAAGCTCAAACATAGCAATGTGTTCGTGAACAAGCTTGTGAACATGTGGGCTCGATTTAACTATATATAATATTATATTTTTATATGTATACTTGTCTAAAAATATATTTATATAAACATGAAATTGGATAGTATAAATTTGTCAATAGGTTCATATGCTATTAAATTATTATTTGTAGCTTATTGGTGATCTAAACAATCTATTCATAGTAAAAACTACATATAATTACGAAAAGGTAGAACATTTTAGTCTTGATTTTGCAATATATAGAAGAAGAATAAATTAACCAAGTGGCTTGTGAACAAGCTCAAGCTTGCTTGACAAGAAAGTGAGACAAGCTTGAATATAAAATCTTATTTGTTGATAAGCTCAAACTTGACTCATTTATAGGCATAAGCTCAATTAGTTGGAACCTATTGATGGCTTCAAATGAGGCATTTAGGGCTCATTTGGTTTAGGGCTCACTCAGTTTTCATAACTTAAACTCAAAACTCATTACTCATAACCCAAACCCCACTATCACTCAAAAAATCCAACACTTTTGTTTGGTCACAAAACTCAATCATGTATCTCAATATTTAACTCCACTTTTTGCCAAAATGATGGACCCACCCACTGACACTACACATCCAATACTTTTGTTTGGTCACAAAACTCAGTCATGTATCACATTTTTTAACTCCACTTTTTGTCAAAATGATGGACCCACCATTGACACTACACAGAAGATTATGGTTGCTACCCACGTCCCTTTTCTTTTCTGCTCTTCAAACCTAGGTACACTGAAACCTAGCTCCACCACCACCAACAACAAATCCAGAATCCACCACCATCAACCAAGCTCCACCACAACCAACGGCAAACCCAAAAATCCACAACCACAACCTCCACCACCAACAGCCCTCAACACAACCACAACCTCCACCAAAAAAATCCAAATGAATAAAAAATCCAAACCCACCAACAGCCCTCAACCAAAACCACAACCTCCACCAAAAAATCCAAGCAAACAAGTTCCACCACAGCCCAAGCCTCAAACCACCACAACCACAACAAAAAAACCCAAACCCAAATCCTTAGATCGGATACCCAAACTCAACCATCTTTGCCATCACTGCGTGGAAAAAAAAAAAAAAAAAAAAAAAAAAAAAAGAGAGAGAGAAGAAACTAAGAGCAAAAACCCAACTTGAAGAAGAAAAGAAACAAAAGAGAAAAAAGGAAAGAAAAAGAAAGAAGTAAAAAAAAAAAAAAGAAGAAGAAAGCATCAGACATCACGTTAGGAGATAAAAAGTGAACAAGAAAAAGTGTGGTGGAGCACATGTGTGGTCTGACCATGGGTCCCACTAATTGTATTTTATTACCAAACTACCATTAAACTTGAATGCTCAAAAAAGTGTTAAAATACAAGAGCTGTTTAGACCCTCAAATTCAAAAAATACGGCTCGATAAATTTTACTCCAACTTATGCTAAGCACAGAATAGAGTAAATGCAACGGATAAACAAACAAACTACTCTAAGCCATATTCAATATAACACAGCAGTAATATAAAAACTAAAAGAGTAGGAAAGAAAAATGCAAACATAAGATAACACGTCAATGTGTTATCGAAGAGGAAACCGAAGTATTCGGCGTAAAACCTCTCCGCTGCCCTTCAAGCGATAATCGATCCATTAGATAATCAGTTGGGATACATGGGTTAGTAAAAGACCCTCCAAGCCTAATCTACTCGATGCACCTAAGCCCTCCAAACTCCTATTCTAATAAGGTTTCTTGGAACCGTGTCTTGTCTAGTTCTCCAGATCCCGTAATACACCCGATTGCATCTGCCAAAGCCTGGCTTCTTCAAATGCTTCCCAACAGCACCAAAACCTCACTGAGCATTATGAAAGGGTGTGGTAAGTGTTTGAGCTATCAACCTCTCAATAGTATGGAAATAGAGAGGTAGGAGTTGAGGAAAATTCACAAGCAATTGTGTAGAGAATTATGGGTATAACAATCTCTAACTCTTAAGGTTTGTGGCTAGGGTTTTCTCTCTGAAGCACTCCTCAACATCTGTGGGTAATGTGGATATAAATAGTGTAGGTACAGAAAGTGTGTATCAGAAATGACTGTCTGGCAAAACAGAATGTTTTGCGGGTATCTCTCGCAGGAAGGCCTTACCCGCGAGATACTCACAAAAACTAGTTGTCTCCATCTTGTCCTGACTCTTCGCATTCCAGTCATGTTCAGAGCACATGCATCACTTCACGGGATGCTTACTCGCGAGCTACCCACAAAAACACTTCAGTCTTCAATGCCTTGAATCTTCACACTCTCTCTCTCTCTCTCACACAACCCTTACAAATAAATCCCACGTGAAATACAGGGTACAAAAGATTGAATATAATTACAATCAAATTTGGCACGAAATAAAAGCCAACAAAGCACATAGTTGTAAATTACAACTTTACAAAACTCATAACTCAAGCATCTAAAAACACTAAAATTGTGTTTTCAGTTTCCATCATCCAAACTCAAATTTTTGAGTTTTTTAGTGATGGAAACAATCATTTAAAATCAAACCAAATAATCATCCATTTGTGGGACCCACTTGTTTTGGATGATAGATCATGAAAACTGAGTGATAGCACTCAATTTTTATGCCATCCAAACAAACTCTTAGATTCAAACCCCGTCTTCAACTATTGAACTAAAAATAAATAAATAACTCTAACCTATTTTATCTTCATATTGATTATAATTTCTTTATATATATACAAAATACTAATATATAGTAAAATATTTCCAAAAATTAGTATTTCATCTCTTCTTATTCAAGTCGGAGATTGTTCCTCAAAAAAAAAAAAAAAAAAAAGAGTTGGAGATCTTCATTTTTTTTTTTTTTTTTTAATGGTTACAAATCGTGTTGGCTCATTGAAGTCTGGGATCCAACTACTTTTGGGTCAAAAACTTAGTGGCCTTATGGGCTCTACGTGTGCAGCTCGCATTAGCCAGAGAGTATTTATATTTTTTTATCGTCCCAAAAGTAATAATAATAAATAAATAAATAATGGGTGAAGTAATAATAATAAATAAATAAATAAAATTTTAACCAAAAATAATAATAAATAAATAAATAAATAAGCTCCCAGATATCATTAATTTAATGACACTGAAGTAATGCGTGATTTGTAGTCTCCTCTTCCTGCCGTCATAAAAAAAAAAAAAAAAAAGGACACAATGGGTGCACCCTATTAGAAAAAGTTTTTTTTTTTTTTTGGAGAAACTATTAGGCTATTACCAAAAGATAGACACAGCATGTGGTAGTACTAGTGCCTATTGCCTAGTTTGCACTGGAGTACTCTGTGGCAGCTAGCAAAAATGGGCCTCGTCTATTCGCATTTTAAGTAGTAAATGGACATGTAGAAGGTAACCAGGACCATTGCATTTAACTGACTGGACTTGTATAAGGTAGTAGGACCATTGCATTTTAATTGGACTTTTAGTTTTCAGCAAAAAAAATAATTGGACTTTTAGTTGTAGAGTGTCGCTAAGCACCGGGAAATATAATTTTAGGTTTAAAGAATAAATTTTATTATATTCAAATAATTAATATATTATTATTATTATTATTATTATTATTATTATTATTATTCATTTTTCTCACGTTCTAAGATTCAGAATTAATACTTGATGATACAAAAAATCACCAAGTTGAGGACCTTGTCTCATTGGGTGAATGATCTCGTGGTGGGTTGTGTCTCCGATCCAAACTTGCAAAAAAGCTTGGAAAAGAAGTGTAATACACTGGTGTGATGTTTACCAAAAACAATCTGATGCTTAAGTCAGAAAGGGGAGAAAGCTGTTTAGAGAGAAAAAAATGACTTAGGCGGTTTTTGGGTGAGTATTTGTGTGTACCTTTGGATTATGTTGTTCCTTTCTTTTATGGGCTAGACTTAGGTACAGTACTTAAGTGTTATTCCTTAGGTTCCCCTCTTAAAATTCTGCCATGTAGATTTTTTCTTATGAGATAGAAGTATATTTTTTAGATATATATTCATGTGGTAGAATCTTAAGAGAGGAACCTAAGGAACAGCACTTAAGATACTGTACCTAAGTTTTGTCCTTCTTTTATAGTTGTTTCCTATCTAAATGGGTAATGAATCTCAGTATTTATAAGCAATGACTAGTATGTCATTAATGGGAGCTCTGAAGTATACAACTCACTTGTTACCGTTGCTCTGTCTGTTACTTTTCATTATCAATGCACGCAATAAATGTGCAGCGCTCGTTTGGGTCGTCATTAACATGGAATGACGATCTCATGTTATTTTCGGCTTATAAATTTTATCTATTCTTTAAATAAAAAATAAATAAAAAAAAAATCTATATTGAAGTATTTTTAACAGTTTTTTTTCAATTAATACTATACTTAATCTGCTTAATATTTCTTATGATGAAGTCAATTTTTGGTAGGCTTTTATTAATTTTAATTCTGCAAAAATATTATTATAACTTCAATTAACATATAACCTCAATACTTTCAATTAATTACAATTTTATTTTTAAAGATTGGTACTCATACCTTTTTCCCCCTTCTTATAGATTGGTACTAATATTACAAAAACCACAAGCCAATTCTACTACAGATGAAGGGACCCATTTCCAGAGCTTAGCCATGCCTACACCAAGAGATGAGCATTCACATTTGGAAGTGTAAAATAGAGTTTTCTCCATAGACATGGAGAGTCTAAAGCTAGCCCCTGGACATGTGTTATTTCAAATAGAGTTGCACTCCTCAAATTGAAAACTAAACCCATGTAAAGCATCTGGTAGATATGATTAATTTTTTGAGCAATCCGATTTTTGTAATAAGAAAAGCCTTTTCTTTTTCTTTTTTATTAAGAAGAAAAGTTTTTTTATAAATTATAGATTTGTCTTTTGTCTGACTAATGAAGCACTAATCCTTTAGGCATCCCTGAACAGAGGCAGAAACCTTGGAGGTTTGAACAAATATGGCTTGAGGAGGAGGGCTGCCATAACATTGTAGCTTCGGGTTCCCCGAAGGTAAGGGTTGATGCAAAGATAAGTGACTGTTAGTCCAATTTGCGACAATGGAGCAAGCACTCTTTTGGAAACATTACTCGTGCTTTGGTTGAGAAGAGTTTTTTTTTTGAAAAGAGCATAAGAAGAGGCCCGTGGAGGAGGCAAATATGACAAAGTACTCCAAATGAAGAAAGAGATTAATGGTTTTTTCATTCAAGAAGAAAAAATGTGACACTAATGGTCTCAATCACACTAAATAAAGTCTGGGGATAAAAATTCTAGATATTTCTATAGTAGAGCTTCCCAAAGATTTCGTAGAAATCAAATAAGTGACCTTAGGAATCAAAGGGATAAGATGTGTACTAGAGATGATAATATTCTTCATTACTTGTAGATTACTATCAACAACTATTTTCTTCTTCTAAATTAACCTACTAAGATTGATCATGTTTTACAGTGTCCTCTTCAAGTGGTTATGGATGACATTAATTCTCTGTTGATTGATGATTTTACAAAACAAGAAGTTGACATAGCTCTAAAACAGATGGCCCTCTTAAAGCCCCTCGCCTTGACGGTATGCCTAATATATTTTTTCAGCATTATTGGCATTATCTTTCTTAAATTTGGGTCAAATTTAACTTGAGATTAATTATACATATATCACCCTCATCCACAAGGTGAAGAGTCCAAAAAGAGTAACGAAGTTTGACCTTATTTTCCTTTGTAACATCCTTTATAAACTTGTATTTAAGGTATTAGCAAACAGGCTTAAAAATATTTTACCTCAGATTATTTTTAATTCTCAAAGTGCTTTCCAATCGGATAAAGCCATATTGGATAATATTCTTGTTGCATTTGAGACCCTTAATCACATGAAAACAAAGAAGTTCGGTAAATTGGGGTTCAAGACTCTAAAGTTGGATATGAGCAAGGTAGGTAATAGAGTTAAGTGAGCTTTTATGCTAGAATTGATTGAAAAAATGGGTTTCATAATAGATGGATTGGTTAATATCATAATGCATCAATATTGTTTCTTATTCTCAGGGCCGGCTCTATAGTGGAGCAAAAAATGCAACCGCCTAAGGCCCCAAGTAAAAAAAAGGCCCCTAAATTTTAACCAATAGGATTATTTATAATCAATAAATAAAATAATTTTTTTTATTAGATGAAAAACAAATAAAAAAATAGAGAAAAATGCAACGTCGTCCACAATATTTTTCACAACACTTTTACAACTAATGCTAAGTAGCAAGTTATTATAGCCTATTGTTGATGGCAAAAAAATAATTATAGTGATATTTTCAAATAAAAAACAAAAAGCAGTTTAAAATCTAGGATTTGTTGTAAAAAATATTGTGAATGTTGCACTTCTAAAAAAAAAAGAATAATAATAAGAGTTTAATTAGCAAACTTTTACTAGTTTTCATCTAAATCTACCACTAACACCACTGTTTTACTTACCACTATCAATCTACCACATCAACAAGTATGAAAAATTTTGTCAAATTTTTTTTGTCTTAAAAATTCAAAAAAAAAAAAAAAAATTCTATGTAGTTCATGTTAATTAGTAGTAATTTTGCATCTAAATAAGATGATCAATTTTCGCCTTAGGCCCCCAAATGCATCAAGCCGCCCCTGCTTATTCTATTTTGGTTAATGGGGAACTAAAAGGTAATATCAAACCTACTAGAGGCATCAAACATGGTGACTATTTATCACCTTAAATTTTTATGCTTTGCTCAGAAGGCTTAATTGGTATTTTTAAACAAGCTATTCTAGAGGATATCATTAGAGGCCTTTCTCTATGTAAAAGTGGCCTAAAAATCTCTCAACTATTTTTTGCTGATAATAGCTTGCTTTTTTGTTGTGCTCAAATAGGTGATATTCAGACTATCCATGGAATTCTTGACTAATATGAAAAAGTTTCCGAGCAACAGATTAACAAAGAGGAGGCACTATCCTCTTCTTTAGTAAATCTGTTTCTATTGCTACAAAAAAAATTTGTTAAAATTTGCTTTAAGTTCCTAAAATAAAAGAGTATGAAAAATATCCTAGCTTACCAGCAGTCTGGAGGGGGGGATAGACTTAATTTTATTAAAGAAAGGGTGTGGAGGATGGAGGAAAGACTACTATCTCAAGCTAGCGAAGTTCTTTTAAAAGCTATTTTGCAAGCAATTTTCACCTTTGGCATGAGATGCTTTAAGTTACCTGTGGGACTTTGTAAGGACATCACACAAGGTGATGATTCGTAAACTTTGGTGAGGTTAACAGGGAAATTATAGGAAAATTCACTAGAAGAATTGAGAAACTTTATCTAGACCCAAAGCTACTAGATGTATAAGTTTTAAGGATCTTTGCAAATTTAATGATACTATGTTGGCAAAACAAGTGTGGTAGCTTGTTCATGATACCAATTCTCTCTTTTATAAAATCTTTAAGGCTAAATATTTTCCTAGTAGTATTGTAATTGAAGCTAAAGCTACATCGAGGTCTTATGATTGGAAGAACATTTTGTGAACTCGAATTGCCATCTCCATGGGAGCTAAATGGCGGATTGGTGATGGGAGAGATATTCAGATTTATGAGGATGATTGGTTACCAGGCAACCATGGTGGTAGAGTACTGGTGTTAACTATATCTCATCTTCGAAGAACAACTACTGTCTCAAATCTCACTGATACTGAATCTAATTGGTGGAACTCGCAAATTCTAGACACTCCCTTTCTTCCTTTTAGTAGATAAAAGCAATATCTCTATATTCAACTGTGTAGCAGGATTACTTATTTTGGCCAAAAATCAAGAACAGTTGCTATACTATCAAATTGGGATACCAGTTTCTTTGTGAGGAAGATGGTTGTGATGTAGCTTCCATATCTAATGTTGAAGCGGGGAAACCTTTTAGAATAGGATATGGAATTCGAAGGCACTGGGAAGGTTAAACATTTTATATGGAAGGCCTAGTCTGATGCTCCACCCAAAAAAAAAAAAGTAAATTTGAAGAAGAGAAAAAATTTGCTTGATGATATCTGCCATTTTTTTTCTTCCAAATAATCAAAATTTACCATCCATCCTCTTTGGGATTGTGAAGCTATCAAATCTATATGCAGAGCCGGCCCTTCCACTAGACCAATTAGGCCATTGCCTAAGGCTTCGAAGTGGAAAGGGACCCAAAATTTTGGAAAAGAATGGATAGTAGAAAAAGAAAACAAAAAATTAGTTTAAGATGAAACTCCAAAAAATTTGGTACATCCTTGTGACCAAAGAACAAAAAAGCTGGTACATCTCGAAAAACACTAGTACCCAAAAAATTCTTTGGTTTAAACAAAATCAATTTTCCCAAAAATAACATCCTTAATTTACCTCTAAACAAAGCAAAATTCAACAAAATAAAATACAAATCTAGTCTAGAAACTTTACTCACAAAACAAATAAAAAAAATCTTAAATCCATAAAATTTTGATACTCATTCTCTCTCCAGTCCTACTCTTAAATCCTTTTATTGGTGGCCCAGGCTTACTCTGATCTGATCACGTTTGAACTCTAATGCTCTCCGAAGGTATCCGCTAGGCCTGGGAGTTTTTATTTATTTATTATTTATGGTTATAGGTAATAGGACCCTTTTTGTTTTTGTTTTTGTTTTTGTTTTTGTTTTTTTTTTTTTTTTTTGTGGGTTGAGTCTTATCTAATAAAACATGTGATGCTGTGGGAGGAGTCGTACTTCAATCCCCCCAAAAAAAAAAAAAAAAAAAAAAAAAAAAACAACAACAACAACAACAACGTTTAACTAAAAGGAAAAAAAATATGTAATACTAAAAGAAAAAGAAAAAACAAAATAAAACATTATACATGTGTGAATGAAGAATACCACACACGTTGTAGCACAGTTTCTTTTCTTGTATATTCCAGTACCAAAATGGATATCTAGAATAAATATATATAATTTTTATTAGTGTTAATTCTTTGAATAATATAATGAATATGTCTTCATTTATGCAAGTTGATATTGCTAGATACTTGTTATTGTTTGATGAAACTACCTACAATAGTACTTTGTATATATATATATATATATATATATATATATAAGGTTCTATTGCTCTACACTTGAAAATTATTTTTTATTCCAGTCATTATAAATATATTATAGATAGTGTTTATTCTTATTTGTAAAGATTGTTTAATTAGAAATATCTACTAGAAAATATGCGTCTAGATATGAAAAACTTAAAAAAAGAAGAAAAATTAATTATATAAAAGAATTAAGAGCATCCGTATTAGATGTGCTAAATGTGCCAAATGCCAAATATTTGGCACATTTGGCACACCAAACACCATTTGACCCCATTTATCAGATGTGTCATATCTCATATTTTTTGCAACATGCTACAGTAGAGTCACAAATTTGCCACGGTACGGATGGGTGTGGCATATGGATTTATTATTTGTTTTATTCCTCTTTCTCTCTCATCTCCCCGTCAGTCTCCTCTCCTCTCAAACCCCAATCCTTTCCTTTCAAACCCCAACCCTTACTGCTCTTCCACGCCGACGCCGACGCTGACGATTGAGTCTGGGATCGAACCTGACAACGAGTTGGATGCTAAAGACATGTTCTTCAGCGAAATCAAGTCTCCAAACGAAGTGGGTATTTCACTATCAAGCGCATTCGATGAAAGATTTAAAGACTTGAGGTATGCATTTAGTGTAACCAAAGTGGGTAAAAAAAAAAGTGGGTATCTTTCCTTTGAGCTTATTAGCTGGGTTCGGCTCCGACGGAGGTGGGTGGGTTCAGTTGGGAGTAATGTCGGTGTGGGTCTGTTGTGTGGGTCAGCAATGATGATGAAGGCAATGAAGATGGTGGGTTTGGAGTCTAGGTTGACTTGGATTATGAAGGTTTTGGGTTTGGAAATGGGTGTGGGTGTGGGTGAGGGTGTGGAGGCCTTTAAAATAACGGCTTTTAAAATAATTCTTGTATATGTCTAGGGTTGTGAGAAAAGAAATCCTACACAAATAGCTTGGATATGTGTGAAAAACAGATCTGGAAATTTGAATTTTGTAATTCTCGATAGATACAGCTTCTGTCAAGAGCTGTCGAGAATTACAAATTAAACCTCGACAGATTTATCTGTCGAGATTTAATGAACAGCACTTCTTCACTTGTTTCTTGGACAAACTTGCATGGCTTCAATACTAGACTTGAACTCTTGTTCCTTGAAGTCTTAAACACATCCTAAATCTACCAAATTACAAGTAAAGTGTGTTTTGTCAATTCTACATGATATATGTTCTAATAAGTTCCACATATGTCCTAACAATCTCCCCCTTTGGCAATCCGTGACAAAACCACAACAAATAAATGAAGTATGAGAGAAGTCATAAATCACTCAACTCATAATCACTTGTTGAATACAATAAAATCTAATTTTAACGCAAACTCTTGAAAAACTTTGTAAGAAGAGAGTTCATGGCATGATAGATTTTGACTACCTGTCTTTTTGAAACACTTTAAACAAAACTCATCAAAACATCTTAGTGTGAGACAGAAATATAATATTACATATATAATAAGAAACATGTGTATAAAAAGAGAAAAGAAAAAATACATGGAGAGATAGGTGAAATGATAACATCATCATATATATAAAAGAGATATAAGTACAGTGTTTGCTATCACTAAATGGTCACAAGACTATACAAAAGGGATAATGTATCTAAAAAGAAAGAAAAGAAAAGATACATAAAGCCTCACTACATCCCTCAAAAGTAAAAACACTCCCCCTATCAAAAAGTCCTATGGTAACTCTCCCCCTAAGTACATGACTACTCTCAACCCAAAACTACTCCCCTTTTTTGTCACGAATGACAAAGGGCAAGTCACTGAGAAGCAGTTATCTCCTCATCACTGGAAGAGCTAGCATCCTCATCCTCATCCTCATCATCATCATCATCATTACCGGATTCATCATCATCGTTCTTGTCCTCTGAAGCCTATGGAGATGGAGAGGGAGATGGAGACGCGGTAAAGCCACCTATACGACTAACATGAGTGTTCACATAATACAACTCAGTAGTGAGTGTATCAAGACAAGTATCCATGCGCTCAAGCTGTGCCATGACGGCCTCTAGTGTCACACCACCTATAGAAGAAGAAGGAGCGGAGGTGGATGAAGCGAAATGGGTTGGAGGAGTCGCCGTCTCAGTCCGTGGCCGCTTTGGTCGAAGCTGGGCCTCGCTCTATCGAACAGACGCCACACTGACGGCATCCATAACGGTGAAGTGAAAAGACTCGGGATAAGGGATAAAAGAATGACGAGTGATCCTCGTGATAGCAGAATGATAAGCTTATCACAGGTTGCCATATCTCTATAGACATCTATGAGGAAGAGAATGAAATAAGAGGGAAAATCTATAGTAAGGTCCTCAATGAAGGAAAGCAAAAAGCAAGCACGACGCTTGGTAGTGGAGTTATAGTGAAACAAGGGATGCAGAACAAGTGTCATCACCATATTAAGGAACCTCGAACCTTTTGCAAAGCCCAAGCATGAAGTGTTTTGATGATCACCCCATGAAGAAGGTGCCTCATAAAAGAGAGACAGAAGTTCATCTTTGGACACAGTCCTCAGACATGGACACAAAGGATAATCAAGATGCGATACCCTTGGAACATGTAGTATCTCAGAACGATTTCCAGAGTGACTACAATATGTGTACCTCGAATGCACGTGGCAAACTGAGGTATAGAGGTATCGAAACCGTACATGTTAGAGTAGAACTCATGAATGATCACGATGAGACAACTCATGGGTATCTCATATAGAGATTCCTATCCCCTACTGTGAATGACAGTGGGTAGAGTAGTATCAAAAAAATCTGATAGAATTATGCGGCGCTTTGAATGAACACCACATCTGGAGAAGTTCTCCGAGAAGTACTTTTGGGCCTTTTCATACATGTTAGAGTAGAACTCATGAATGATCATGATGAGACAACTCATGGGTATCTCATATAGAAATTCCTATCCCCTACTGTGAATGACAGTGGGTAAAGTAGTATTAGAAAAATCTGATAGAATTATGCGGCGCTTTGAATGAACACCACATCTAGAGAAGTTCTCCGAGAAGTACTTTTGGGCCTTCTCATAACGGAACCAAACGTGAAGAAGAGTAGGATCAGAAGAAGATGCCCCAGAACAAAGAGGGTTCCAAGACGGAGTGGATTTGCACTTGGGTGCCATGCGTAGACTATTCGAGAGAGAGAAAGAGAAAGGGAGACAAACTGAAAAACACCATCACAAAGAGTACCAAATATGGAAATGCAAAGGTATGTATGCATGAACAATGCATGAGCATATGACATGCAAAGGAAATTGCATCATAGGTTCAACCCAATTCAATCCTAACTGCACACAAGTTTCAACATATAAACACACATCTATAATGCATGAAACATTGTGAAAATGCAAACGTAATGCAAAGCATGAGCATATAACATCATATAAGCAAAACCCAACCCAAAAATTTCACAAAAAACTAAAAGATTTTCAAAAACCCCAAAAATTTCAAGAAAACCCAAAACCTAGGTCTAAATGTGTGAAATGCATGAAGAATGATGGATAGAGAGATCATACCAAGTGATTTGGGACTTGAATAGGCCGAAAATCACGTGGGTTTGAGGTTGAGAGAGAAATGAAAGGAGTTGAGAGGTGAAATGACACGTTTCTATCGAGAGAGAAGAGAGAAATGAAATCTGAAATCGCGGTGAAGCTATTTAAAGAAAATGCGTCTCGATGGATCGATGATCTGTTAAGCACTAAAGCTTGACAAATAAAATCTATCGAGGTGCTGTCGAGAATCTATCGACGGCAAAAATACCTCAATGGATCAAACAGCTATCAAGAAGCTATCGACCAGGCAAAACCTTTCTCAATGGATCGAGAATCTGTTGAGAAGCTATCGAGTCAAATTTTAAAAAGCTTTGATGGATCGAAAATGTGCTAACATCTATCAAGAAAAGAAGTCCAAGGATCTTGACAGATAGCTATCTGTCAAAAATCTATCAAACTTGATAAAAACAATTTTTCAAAGAAAGGAAAAACATAGGTGTTAGGTTCTAAAGTTTAGGACTTTATGTATTTAGAACTCTAATTTGTATTGTTGGCAAACCATGATCAAAATAATGTGTTTAGAAGTGTTTAAAGCTAGCTCAAAGTTGTATGTCAATGTAAAGTTGGAATCGAGTGTAAAGCAGAAAGCACGATGGCTTTCGGCCTAGCTCGATCGATCGAAGCTTAGACTCGACCGATCGAAGCTCGGGCAGATTGCTTTTCTGCAGAATTTTCCAACTCAGCCCTAGTTGTTTCAAAACGTTTTTAGGGTTTCTTATTTTTCCTAAGTATAAAAGGCAAACCCTAGCCACGTTTTAGTGTTGCTCATATTGCGGTTTGTATAAATCTCTTATGAGATCTAGAGGAGCTTTCCTTTACACAAACTTAGGATTTTCAAGGAGGAGATATTCTCTACACCTTGATGATCAAAACAGTTGCTGCTATTAAAGCTTAAAGAATACACAAGCGGGGGTGCTTGTAGCTGGTGGGAATCCAAGAAAGAAGAAGTTCGTGGATTCGGAGCTTGCACGTGGTCGTGTCAGTAAGTTCTACTGGTTGGTAGCATTAGGAAGTCGAGCGGGGGTGCTTGTAAGTCCTTTTGTATGAACTTCGATTCTTTCAGATAGTGGATTCAAGTTTACCTTGAGGATAGCTAGGTCAAATCTTCCCCAGCTTTTTACCGGTTTGGTTTCCTGGGTGATCATATCGTGTGTCATTTATTTTCCGCTGTTTTGCATGATTTGATATTTATTATTGTGATAACCTAGACTTGTTTAATTGGACTAAGTAACAACTTGGCTAATTACCTAGGTTTAATCAGTTGTTTAAGGGGTCTAAAAACCATCAAGTGGTATCAGAGCGGGTAGCTCTTTTGTTGGTGATTCTTTGATCACTGAGCTGATCCTTGACCCCTGTTGTCATGGAACACGGATACTCTCTAGTTATTCCTCCTCACTTTGATGGGAATAATTATGCTTACTGGAAAGTAAGGATGAAAGTTTTCCTGAAATCCATTGATGAGAGAGTATGGAACTCCGTTGAATACGGATGGGAGAAGCCCACTACTCCTATTAGTGAGTGGCAAACTTCTCAGAAAGAAGCAGTTTCGTTTAATAGCAAGGTTATGAATGTGATTTTTAATGCTGTTTCTATGGAGGAATTTAAGAGAATCTCGAATGTTGAGATCGCTCATACTGCTTGGAATATCCTCCAGACTGTGCATGAAGGCACGAAGGCTGTCAAAATAAATAAATTGCAGCAATTGACTTCTAAATTTGAATGCATTAGGATGTCTGATGATGAATCTTTTGATGAATTCTATGCAAAACTGAATGATATTGTTAATTCTGCTTTTAACTTGGGTGAAATCTATGACCAACCTAAAATTGTTAGGAAGATTCTTAGATCTTTGACTGAAAACTTTAGACCCAAGGTGACTACCATTACTGAAAGTAAGGATGTGGACTCCATCCCTGTTGATGAGCTTGTAGGATCTCTTCAATCCTATGAGTTGGATCTACCCAAAACTACCAAATCCAAATCAATGGCTCTTAAGTCAGTTGATGATGTTGAAAGTGGTGGATTTGATGATGAGCTCTCTGCTACAGAGATTGCCTATCTTGCCAAGAATTTTAGAAATTTTCTCAGGAATAACAATAGAAAGGCAAGAGGCACAAACACTGCTGAACCTAGAAATTTTAGGAAGCATGATCCCACTAAGGTTAATAACAATGATAAACCTAGAGAAAGAGTAGGTCAATCTTCCAATAATTCTTTGGGCTCTCAATGTTTTGGATGTCAAGGGTATGGACACTTGAAATCTGAATGTCCAACCTATTTGAAGTCTATGGGTAAGGCTATGGCTGTAACCCTTAGTGATGGTGAAGTTTCTGATCATGATTCTGATTGTGATGAGGATGGAAACTTCATTACTTTCACTGCTACTGCTGTAGTTGATGAGAGCATATCTGTTGAAGAGAACCCTTCTGATGGGGAACTCTCTGAAGATGCAGATCTTCAAGAGGCCTATAACAAACTTTGCAAAGTTGCTGCAAAGGATGCTATGAATGTTGAACTTGGCCTAAAGAAAATTGAATCTCTTGAGCTTGAAAAGAAAAATTTGCTTGTTAAATTGTTTGATGCTAATGATCTTTTGAACAATGTGAAAACTGAAAACATGCTTTTACTTGATAAAGTTAAATCTTTGGAACTTGATTTATCTGTTGCTAGATCTGCTAGTTCTAAACTTGATCAAATGCTGAGTGTTCAAAAGTCATCTTCTGACAAAACTGGTTTAGGTTATGTTGATAGCATCTGTGTGTCCGCTCCCCATTCCACTAAGTTTGTTCCTTCATCTTCTTCTTCTGAACCTTCAGTGAGTGAGATAGTGAGTGAAACTGTCAAACCCCCAGTGAGTGAGGTTACTAAACCCTTAGAAGGTTCATCATCTAGGAAGATTAGGGTTGATCTGAAAGAATCTAAGCCTAAGAAGCCTACCCTATCTAAGGACAAGACACATGATAAACCTGCATGGGTTTGTCATTTTTGTGGAAAGACTGGACACATACGTCCAAATTGCTACAAGCTGTAAGCTGCAAAGAGAGCAAACAAACCAAAAGTACCTGTGCCTCAAGCACTTGATCCTATGGTACTTATTGGTGATTTGGTAAAGGCTTTAAACCTTTATTTCAATCTTGAAGTTGGTAATCATTCTCAAGTGAATAAGAACTCCAATGCTCGTGGTGCATCTAAAAAGTTTTGGATGCAAAAGACTCGACCTAAGTGAGTCTTTCTGACATGGTCCTTGTGCTTCATTGTTCTACCCTTTGTGACTATTGTTCTTTGGTTTTGTTTTTTTTGTCTCTAGGATTTGCATAGCATAACATTCATGCATTTCATTCTAGGTGTTTTTATTTTTAATAAAATAAAAAATAAAAAAAAAGGGAAAAAGGAAGCACATTTTGTTTTTGCACTATTCTTCTTGGTTTTTAAGAACAAGGTTGGTCAATTTATTTTCACATAACATGTTTTTTGTACCTTGTTTAGCTTTGATGAGCTTATTTATTGTACTCTACTAGTTGAAGATTTGTAGTACATGTTGTGTGGGAAAGATGTGTATGGTTTTTGATTACTATGTCTTAATCTTGAAGTCACTTGTTTTTTAAATGTTGGACTTGAACTTTTAGAGAAAGGCATAAATAACCATCTCACCACTGTTCACTAGCCAATCATGAACACCTTAGTGCATATCATAAGATTTTGTGCTCGAGAAAGTGTAGCACATGCACAAAAAGAACATAAGATGAAGTCTCGGTAAAAGTGCTTAATTCTTAAAATCTAATTGGTGTGTACTATTAGGCTTGATGCCAAACTCACATAAACTTAAAATTGGAATGTATATTATGAGGCATAAATACAAGAAACTTACATGATTGCAAGCTTATGATCTAGGAGATGTGGGAGTTATATGATGTAACTCTTTAGGTGATAGTCTCTTTTAAATTCTTTGTGATGAATTTTGTAGACTTTGTGATTGATTACTATTCACATATCACCTCACATGTATCTCATGTCTTTGCTAGTCGCACACACTACACGAGTTACTCTTTGCTAAACATTGTACATGTTATTGTGTGTGTTTATGGTCTGACCAACCAAGTTTTTGCAATCACTTTGAATTATGTGCAAACTAAATTTGTTGCTTGAAAATTTGTGGAGAATGCAAAATTTTTTTGGGAGTATTGGGCTTAAAATTCTTGTTTGGAAAATCATATCATCTCATACTCATGCATTTTTGGTCTTAAATTTTAATGCTTTGAGTCAAATCAACTTGTTTGTCAAAAAATGTGTTTTTCCTAAAAAATATGGTGAGCCTCTGCCTGATTCGATCGATCCATTCTGTTTTTCGACCGATCGAAATTTTAAAAATTTTTTAGAGAGGGAGTCTCTGTCTGTTTCGACCGGTCGAGACTGATTTTCGACCGATCAAAACTCGTGTATCTGGTTTTTTAAAAGGCAGAATTGGACTTTTTCAAAGTCACTGTTCAAACTTTTTCTTTTCTTTCTCTCTCCGCGTTGGCTCTTGGCTCCACCATCAAATTTTTGTCGTTTTCTTTCAAGATTTTTGCAAGGTTTTTGTCCATTGAAGCTGGTAAGACCCTTTTGCCCTTCTTTTTCAAGTTTATTTCTTGATTTCATGCATTTTTCATGCATTCTCATGGGTATTTTCGGCATCTTCAAAATTATTGGGGTTTTTGATGATTCAAGCCAATTCTTGTGTAATTGATCAATGGGTTTTTGTGCCGTGATGTTATATTGATGTTTCCTATAGTTTAATTTGATCAATTTTGTGGTTTTTGAAAAATTGAAAATTCTAGGGTTTTGAATTTGATCCGAATTAGGAATTTTGTCAAATTGGCTTAAATTGATGAAATTGGCTTCTCCAATTGATGTAATTGGTCATTATTGTTGTTATTATATCATGTGTAATGATCAATTCGTCAATTTTTAAAAAAATTGATCAAGTGGTTTCTATATTTTGGGGTTTTGTGTTAAAAACCTTTATGTGCAAGCCAATTTTGTAATTTGAATCTTTTTGACTTAATTCATTGCATTAGCACATGCATCATGACATTTAAACTTGTTCATGCATCATATAGATTTTGATTCTATTTTTTGTTTTTGTGCTAACTTGCAGTCTGCCTTTGGTTTTGGTTTTTTGGTTTTGTGTTCTTTCGCTCTGTGTTTTGATCCTTATCTTAGCACCATGCCTAGGAAAACTAGAGCTCATAGGACCACTTCCACTTCCTCTAAGTCTCCACCTAGAGTAGAGCTGTTTAAGAATGATAAGTGCAGAGAAGCCTATGACACCTTGAACTGTAGGCGTAAGATATGGTCTGAGCAAGCTGTTGTGTTAAATGCGCTTGATCCGGCCATTAGGGCCAATTTTGAGTCTAGGGGTTGGTTGCCTCTCGTAGAGATAGATCATCCACCTCCGACCGCCCTGATTAGAGAGTTCTATTCGAATCTCTTTTACCACGTCTATGATTCCAACACCCTTATTAGGAGTTGGATACGAGGTGTAGAGTTCATCATTACCCCTCGGGTGGTGGCTGAGGCTCTTGGGGTGCCGGTTGTTTGGGATGCTGACTATCCCTATGATGAGTCACCCTCTTTAGATGTTGTCATGTCTTACATCACTGGGTCATCTATCTAGTGGGGTTCTGATCCTCGGATCACGTCCGCTGAGCTTACCGAGACTGCCTATCTCTTCTTTAGGATTGTGTGTCATTCCTTGTGGCCTATCTCTCACTTCCACACCAACCCTTTAGAGTGATGTATGTTTTTGTACGCCTTTGCTTCTGGAGCGTCTATCAGTTTTCCTCACTTATTCCTTCGTTCTTTGAACAAGGTTCATAGGAGTTCTGCCGTAGGGCATGCGCTGATTCATCCTATTTTTATTCATAAGATTCTGCTCTATTTAGGTCTAGATGGTTTTCCGTCAGGTGAGCCTGTTCATATGATAGCTCCCATAGGTGCCACCTTTCTTCGTCAGAGGGCTGTTCAGTTGAGAGTTCCTCCTTCTCGTCCTATAGGTGCGTCATCTAGTAGTGTTCCCCCTCCTCCCTCTTCTACAGGTACAGCTGCTGCTGAGACTTCAGGTGCTGCTGCTGATACTGATGCTGCTGTTCCTCCACCGACTGCTATGGATGATTCAGACATTCGTCGCACGTTGGATCATGTCTTGACCGTTCAGGCGGCTCAAGGATAGATTTTGGTGGACGTGCTTGATGAGATTCGTGCCTTGCGTGCGGAGTTGGCGCAGTTTAGACCACCTCCCTTTTAATGATGGATATCTTGTTTGCCCTTTGGCATTCTGTCACAAAAAGGGGGAGTACTTATAGAGTTTTTGCTTTCAGGGGGAGACTTTTTGTTTTTGGTTGGAGCTTGTGGAGTTTTAGATTGTATCTAGGTGGTTCACTATGTACTTAACATTTTTAGCTCTTACCTTATTTTTGATGGGATATTCATGTTAGGGGGAGTTTTATGTTTTTGTTGGTACTTTATTTGTTTCTTGTTTCAAACTGCTTATTGATTTATATTTATGAGTTATTCATTGATATATGTCTTTATTTGTGTGTTGTTTGAAATTAAGAAGTTATTTTGTTTACTTGTATTTTTTCCACACATGCAGTTATGCATTTTGTTTAGTGTTTCAGGAAATATACAGGTTGATTCAATTGAGCTGCTGTCTACACTTGCAACTGATGGATAGTAGTTAAGATTGAATTTTTGTTTATGAGGATTATTTTGTAAAGGGCTTTTCATTTTGTAAACTTTGAGCTTCTAAGTTGTGTTTTGTCACGGATTGCCAAAGGGGGAGTTTGTTAGGTTCTAAAGTTTAGGACTTTATGTATTTAGAACTCTAATTTATATTGTTGGCAAACCATAATCAAAACAATGTGTTTAGAAGTGTTTAAAGCTAGCTCAAAGTTGTATGTCAATGTAAAGTTGGAATCAAGTGTAAAGCAGAAAGCACTGTGGCTTTCGGCCTGGCTCGATCGATCGAAGCTTAGGCTCGACCGATCGAAGCTCGGGCAGATTGCTTTTCTGCAGAATTTTCCAACTCAGCCCTAGTTGTTTTAAAACGTTTTTAGGGTTTCTTATTTGTTGTATAAAAGGTAAACCCTAAGTGTTGCTCATATTGCGGTTTGTGTAAATCTCTTGTGAGATCTAGAGGAGCTTTCCTTTACACAAACTTAGGGTTTTCAAGGAGGAGATATTCTCTACACCTTGATGATCAAAACAGTTGCTGCCATTAAAGCTTAAAGAATACACAAGCGGGGGTGCTTGTAGCTGGTGGGAATCCAAGAAAGAAGGAGTCTGTGGATTCAAAGCTTGCACGTGGTCGTGTCAGTAAGTTCTACTGGTTGGTAGCATTAGGAAGTCGAGCGGGGGTGCTTGTAAGTCCTTTTGTATGAACTTCGATTCTTTTAGATAGTGAATCCAAGCTTACCTTGAGGATAACTAGGTCAAATCCTCCCTAGGTTTTTACCGGTTTGGTTTCCTGGGTGATCATATCGTGTGTTATTTATTTTCCGCTGCTTTGCATGATTTGATATTTATTATTGTGATAACCTAGACTTATTTAATTGGACTAAGTAACAACTTGGCTAATTACCTAGGTTTAATCAATTGTATAAGGGGTCTAAAAACCATCAATAGGAATGAATGCAATCAAGCAAGCTACTCAACCAAAGATCCAAACAACATTTTAAGCTCTCAAAAACATCTCTCAACAAGAAAAATGCAAAGCATTCATGATCCAAAACACACACACACACACACACACACACACAAAAAACAGGTCTAACCAATTTAATATTTCAAAAATAAGTCAAAATAGTTTAGTGAGCATACATTAACACATATATCTCTTATAATGGCCAAAATTACATTGTACTTGCACATGTATCAAAAATAGTAAAGAATTTGCATGTTGTGTGTGAAAACATCACAAGAGTGCATAAGTGTCTCATGTTATGACGATTTGAGATATGAGAAAATCAATTTAACTCACATACAATCATAAATGCTTAATGGGGACTGTCACCTTCGAGGTACATCCTATAACTCCCAAATCTCCTAAAAACAAGCTTGCAATCATATTTAAAAGTATTTTTATTCTTTTTGCTTTTACATTCTTTGCATTTTTTTTTTCTTTTTGAGTATATCATGCATGAGCGTACGAGAGAGAGAGAGAGAGAGAGAGAGAGAGAGAGAAGAAATACCCAATTATGTTAAGCTACAAACATCACAATTTTGCTATCTCGAAGCATACAGATGTTATACATGATTAGTGGGCTTTAGTGGTGAGATGGTTATTTATACCTTTCTCTTAAGATTTTTAGTCCTTCCCGTCAAGAAAAGTGGTATGAATGTTAAGTACAAAAGATTACTTAATCGTACTCATCACAAACACGAGTTACAAAGCTCACTTGTTTAGTTATGCATTAAGATGCTCATCTAAACTACAAAAGATACAAAGTTTAGAAAACTTTGTTTCAATGGCCATACAAGGTACACAAGTACCAATGTACACAAAATACACATTGTTTTTGTATTTTTCTGATTGTTCAAAAATTTTTTTTTTATGAAACACAAAATAAAGCAAAACTGAAAACAAACAAACAAAAACATGTTAAGCAAAGCACAACATAAAACTAGACTGACTCAAAACAAGAAAGTAAAACACACAAGTAATGCATAAATAAAAAGAGAAAGGGAAAGAAAAAGTGACTAAATCACTTAAAACCTTTTTCTTTCCACACCTTGGAAGAACATTTTCGTTTGGCAAACCCTTGATTTGACGGTGAGGGGAAAGAATTGAAACCGTTCAAGTTCAAAAGGAACATGAGGGCCTTAAGAAGATATCCAAGAGGAGCAAAAGAGGATGGAAACTGATTCTGGTTTTTAGATGAGATCATACTGTTGCTTTGTTGAATGGCTAACCACTTGTAGCAATTAGGTCGAGTATGTCATGTAGCTCCACAATGATGACAAAGATTCTACTCCTTCTGTTTAGACTTTTGATTATTTCCCTTCTTAGTCCTAGGGTTTCTAGTCTCTTTTTTTTTCTAGTCTCTCTAACAAGTTCCACAAAAATATTTCTAAATTTAATTCGTTCTATAGTATTCCTGATTCCTGACCCTTTGCCTCTGTTATGTGCTGTGATCGTAGTATCTCTCTCCTGTCTAAAGGACAAAAAGGAATTAGAGAAAGGCACTTTTAATTCACTACGTGCTCATATACGTTTAGAAGTGCAAGCAAAATGAGCCTAGCAAAGCTAAAATCTAGGAGTAGCACTCTTGAGATAGCTTTTGAAATTAAGCGCAAGTAATATCTTGCTATGAAGTATGAACATGTGCCATGGTCCATGAAATCCCAACATAATTAATTAGACGTGTGTATATTAAAACTAGCTAGGGCAGCATGTGTAAGGCACGTGCTTGCCGTGGAATAAGAATAGTGATTAAGCTCAATTGTAAATTTTATTTATATCACAAAACAAAGATATAAATTATTTGATTTTTAAAGTACTTAAAGATTTACATTAATCAAAAGAAACATTAATTTTGATAATTTCAATAATTATGTCATAAAAATTTAATTTCATTCGTATAAGAATTTTGATCACACACAAAGTTATGGTAACTATTTAACATATAAATATCTATTTTACTATAATAATTTTTTAGTACCTATTTACTAAAGGCAATATATTGACTCAATAAAAATTTCTAAGAATGATAATGAATATCATCTGTAGGGACACGATTTTTAACGACCCAAGGATGACGTTGGACTCGTATGTAAAGGGCCCGAACCATACGATTTGTAGAGAGTGGGTTTGGAAAAGCCTGCCCTTGGGCGCTGGGCAGCGGTTTAGTCATGATTTTCATGGAAACCCATACGAAGGTAGGTTTGGCCTGCATAACTAAGCCTTACACGGATGTGGTTTGAGAGGTTTGGCTCCTCGGACTTAGTCCGAGGAGCGTCTCATTCTCACCATTCTCCTTGTTTTTCTCCTCCCCCTCTTTCTTTTTAGCTCTCTTTCCCTTTTATACTAGTATTCACTTCTCGTTCTTCATCTACGTGTCAGTTTTTCCTTGTTTGGGGTAACTACTCGTCCTATCAATTCTTACGTCAGAGTGGTTGGGAAAAGCTGGATAGCATGGTATGGAGTATGGGCTTGTCAAGCACTGGGCTCCACGTTATGGTGTTGGCAGCTTTCTCGCTTGTACTGCTCTTGTACTGAGTTTGTCCTTTTCTTCAGGCGTTTTGTGAGGTATTGAGCGTGAGATCGTCCTCGGCCACATTCTTAGGCCTTTAAGGGACTTTCATCATACGCCCTTGGTAGTGGGGCTCCTCGGCCTGGGCTTTGGGCCTTTAATACAAGGTGGGCTGGGACCGCAGATTTTGGGCCCCACAATAGCCCCTCAAAATCCTACTGCCCGGCCTTGTTGTTGGGGAGGAGGGTTTTGGTGAGATAGGGCCCACATCATGGCTTACTCAAATTCTGTACTTTTGCCAATATTTGTGTTTTCCCATTTACATGTGAGACGTGCCAAATTAAGAGGCATTCCTTTATTCACTCACACGGAGCCCTTTGATGCTCTAGTATTCGAGGCGCACCTTCACGAGGATCTTCAGATCCTATGGCTGCGGTTGAGGTTGGAAATTGAGCCAAGTCTGCCTTGTCTGTAGCGTTCCTTGGAAACTTGCATGGATTAAATGCCACTGGTTTGCTCTCTGTATAAATAGGATAGGGGGTCACTCCCCTTACATATAAACCCTTCTGCTTCCTTCAGAATCATAATCCTTCCGCCATACCCACGATCTCCATCTCCAGTGCCATTCTGTCTCAGAGCAATATGTTTGAGGCGTGGGTGGGGATGAGAGGTCTTCACCCGCTTCAAAGGCACCGAATCCTTCTGATACTCAAGGTGATGTGGTCTGGACAAGGGAGGCACAGATTCAAGACAGTCCTCCGTTTTGACAAGGGGGAAATGGTATTTCTTCCTCTTTCAGTCAAAATCCGAAACAAGTACTGGTCGCACCAGATCCTTGGCACGTCAGAAGCAAGGTTTTCCGCCATCAGCGCCGTCTGCTTTATCGCAGGCGTGATTACGTGGAGGCTCATCAACTTCCGGCTCCCGGCGCCTTTTCTTCAACGGTGCTGGCCGCAAGATGGGTTCCCTGCACCTTTTCTTCAGCAGCGCTAGCCCGGAGTCGAGCTCTCTGCACCTTTTCTTCAACGGTGCAAGCCCCAAGTTGGGCTCTTTTGCTGCCTGAGTTATAGGCATGTAAAAGTACTGAGGAATGGCTTCCTTAGACAGAATTTTGGAGCGGCAGCACGTCTCTTCTCTACATCTCCTCTTCGGCTTTTTCTTCATTCCCTTGTATCTTTTCTTTTCGCTTGTGTAGTTAATTTCAGTATGAGCTTATTTAAGCTCTTTCATTGTACGCTGTACTGTTCCTTCGTCTTAATAAGAAATGGATTTGCTTACTCTTAAATACTTTTCTTTTCTGCAATCATTACTTTGTGCATGAATATTAAATGTGCATTTTCCTTTAATGATGCTTAGGGCAGGAAAAACTTTGAAACAAATTCCTACTAATTTGAACTTATTGACATTATCAAGTATAGTAATGGTAATTCCTAGTAAATTAAACTCGTAAAACTAACCGAGATAATGACTGAGCGCTTCGTAATGCATGCAAGGCAACCGTCCGAGAACGACAAACTTTAGATAATTCGTCTGATAGGGTAACCGAGCAGCGAGGGGCTTTGACTGTGTTTTTGACAACATGTGGCCCTATATTGCACCAATCCTCTTGGTATTGAGGATCCAAGGGTAGACTGGGGAATTCATGCAGTTTAGTGATTGGCCTAACTATTAATGGGGAACTCTTCTCCGGGGTAGATTCTAAGGGCCATATAACGTCCAGGTCGTGTCCATAGCTTGTAGTTTTTTGTTGAGTAGTTGGTTTCCCCATAGGCTTGAGTCCGAGGACCTTCCCCATGGGCTAGAGTCTGAGGACCATACAAGGCCTTGGTTCTGTCCAAAACTTGTAATTTTTCTTTTGAGTACTTGGTTTCCCCATAGGCTTGAGTTCGAGGACCATACAAGGCCTTGGTTCTGTCCAAAACTTGTAAAGTACTTTTTCCCCCTTGAGTCCGAGAACCATACAAGGCCTTGGTTCTGTCCAAAACTTGTAATTTTTCTTTTGAGTTCCCCATAGGCTTGAGTCCGAGGACCATACAAGGCCTTGGTTCTGTCCAAAACTTGTAATTTTTCTTTTGACTTGGTTTCCCCATAGGCTTGAGTCCGAGGACACAAGGCCTTGGTTCCCAAAACTTGTTTTTCTTTTGAGTTCTTGGTTTCCCCATAGGCTTGAGTGAGGTCCGAGGACCATACAAGGCCTTGGTTCTGTCCAAAACTTGTAATTTTTCTTTTGAGTACTTGGTTTCCCCATAGGCTTGAGTCGAGGACCATAGGTTTTTGGTTCTGTCCAAAACTTGTAATTTTTCTTTTGACTTGGTTTCCCCATAGGCCGAGACCATACAAGGCCTTGGTTCTGTCCAAAACTTGTAATTTTTCTTTTGAGTACTTGGTTTCCCCATAGGCTTGAGTCCGAGGACCATACAAGGCCTTGGTTCTGTCCAAAACTTGTAATTTTTCTTTTGAGTTCTTGGTTTTCCCATAGGCTTGAGTCCGAGGACCATACAAGGCCTTGGTTCTGTCCAAAACTTGTAATTTTTCTTTTGAGTTCTTGGTTTCCCCATAGGCTTGAGTCCGAGGACCATACAAGGCCTTGGTTCTGTCCAAAACTTGTAATTTTTCTTTTGAGTACTTGGTTTCGCTATAGGCTTGAGTCCGAGGACCATACAAGGCCTTAGTTCTGTCCAAAACTTGTAATTTTTCTTTTGAGTACTTGGTTTCCCCATAGGCTTGAGTCCGAGGACCATACAAGGCCTTGGTTCTGTCCAAAACTTGTAATTTTTCTTTTAAGTAGTTTTTTCTCTGTATTTATTTATTTTTCAAAGGTCAGCCCCTAGACCAGGGCGGGGAGAGTTGGCTTGAGGCCGGAAGCCCCTAGAGCTGCCCGCACTATTGGCACTGCAAGGCGTAACCCCTAGCAGAAGTTTATGTCGGAGTAACAACTGCATGTCGTCGGAGATGGAGGAAACCCCGCGAACCTCTGCTTGCTAGAGACTTGACTCCACCGCCACCTGCGCCAATGCGCAAGCCTTCCCACAGACGGCGCCAATTGTAGGGACACGATTTTTAACGACCTAACGATGACGTTGGGCTCATATGTAAAGGGCCTAAACCATATGATTTGTAAAGAGTGGGTTTGGAAAAGCTTGCCCTTGGGCGCTGGGCAGCGGTTTAGTCATGATTTTCATGGAAGCCCATACGAAGGTGGGTTTGGCTTGCATAGCTAAGCCTTACACGGATGTGGTTTGAGAGGTTTGGCTCCTCGGACTTAGTCCGAGGAGCGTCTCATTCTCACCATTCTCCTTGTTTTTCTCCTCCCCCTCTTTCTTTTTAGCTCTCTTTCCCTTTTATACTAGTATTCACTTCCCGTTCTTCATCTACGTGTCAGTTTTTCCTTGTTTGGGGCAATTACTCGTCCTATCAATCCTTACGTCAGAGTGGTTGGGAAAAGCTGGATAACATGGTATGGTATGGAGTATGGGCTTGTCAGGCACTGGGCTCGTCAGGCACTGGGCTCCACGTTATGGTGTTGGCAGCTTTCTCGCTTGTACTGCTCTTGTACTGAGTTTGTCATTTTCTTCATGCGTTTTGTGAGGTATTGAGCGTGAGATCGTCCTCGGCCACATTCTTGGACCTTTAAGGGACTTTCATCATACGCCCTTGGTAGTGGGGCTCCTCGGCCTGGGCTTCAGGCCTTTAATACAAGGTGGGTTGGGACCGCAGATTTTGGGCCCCACATCATCATATTCCAATAATAAGCAACTAAGTTTTGTTAAGAAAAAAAAAAAAAAAAAAGATAACAAAAGGCATGTGTCATTGAATCTTACATTAGATAAATTATAAGTTTCGAAGATTTAAACTTAGAAAATCCATGTTCTTTAGATAACAAATAAAACACCTTATATTATCATTTCAACTTTCCAAGTGCGAGAGACCATGCCCCCGGCTTATTTTTATGGTGTTAGGCCAAACCCACGTAAATGAGTGGAGTCATGTTATTGCCTCTCAAAATGGAGGTTCGACTAGTTATATTTTCCTCTTTAGATTAAGGGTTTTACAATGGAGTCGTCACTTATTTAATTATTGGGATAAATAAAAAAACCAAAATTGAAAAATTCCTCATTTTATTAATTTTCAATTGAATTCACATTGATCATAGGAAAATTACATGTCTTTAGTTCTAGATATAATCTAAGATAAAGTACATAGCTTTGTTTCCTAGTTACAATCTAGAAATTGAAAATTATAAGGTTAAGCATTGGTCTATCAACTCTTGATCTAAGCTCGGAGGCTATATTACAATGTGAGAAAGTGTTAAGCACTCATCTTGCCCGGTGAAACCGGTCTTCTAGACTATAGTGGCCAACATTCATATCACATCACCTAATATGTTATCAATCAATTTGCATGTTGAATTTAAAGTATGTGCATGTGATAAACCCTAATTCAATTTATTAAGCATTGCATTTGGATTGAAAGATAAATTCTAGTGAATGTGTGTGAATGGTGATATCCTGGATTTAAGAATTTAAAAGAATTATTAAACAAACATGTTTTTCATGTAGATTTAAGATCAAAACTAGTGTTATGCATGAACATGTGATGAACAACCAGAACGTGTGAAGAACATATAAGAACAATTAAGAACATTCAAACATATTCAAAAGAATTTAAATGATTATTATCACGCTTTAATCTTAAACTCTCATCATGGAAACACAAAAAAACAATTAGGGAAAGTGATTATACCTTCATGCAAGATCCATATGGTGGAGGATGAGACTCTTGAAGGAGGTCCTAAGGGTGGAGGAAAAGAAGAGTTAGGAGAGAAAAAGTGAGTCTCACTTAATACCTTGAGTCTCAAGAAGATCAAGATATAACAAGACTACTCAACTTTTTAGAACTCAAGAGATGAGAGGAGAGGGGGTTTTTCTGTGTCTTGGAATGGAGGAGAGAGGTGTTTAAATAGTAGTGGTGGAAAACATATGAATAGAAGGTCATTTAAAGAGGGTTGAAAAAGGATCATGAACCTAGACCTTATTTTAGCCTTTAGGGAAATCTGGTGTATTAAATATAAAGATTGGTGGGAGTAAGGAGTAAGCCAAAATTCGATTTTCCCATAGCTTCCGTAACAGCCTGTAGAGCCAACTTCAAAAAATCATATCTTACTCAATTTCGATTGGAATTGTCTCATTCTTATACTCAAATTGAAGCCCCGGATGTCTAGGTTTTGGAAAAATTAACCTCATTCACATATTCAAAATATTATGAGAGATATCAACAAAATGGTTAGCAGATGTCATTTGTTAGAAAACAATTTCAGCACCATTAACATTAATAGGTCTCAAATTAGCTCCCAATTAACATTAATAGGTTCCAATCACTCTCATTTCAGACTTAATTAGTTCTAAATTTACCCTAATTAAAAGATAATTGCATAAATTACTCATTGAATAATTAATGTTTAATTATCTAATTAATTAGGTGTATGCAACCTTACCATAAAATGTTGTCCTAACCAATCAAATTATGACACATTACTAATCTTAAATTGATTATAATTATAACCAATTGGAATTAATTATTCATAATCACATATAGTCAGACTCAATTTGTGATAGTGCATCTCGGCCATTAAAACTTGATTTGATGATAACTTTCAATCTGATGGTCCAATTAGAGCTTATGACCAGTCGATTTAATCGTTACAACATTAAGATCATTTTAGTGAAGTGAGATTAGGGATCTAGTGACAAGAATCAGGATGCATATTTCCAAGGTAAAATTACCTTTTATCCTCTATGTGAGGTTAAATGCGGGTTGCAAAATGAGGTGTCAACACCAAGCATTACTACCATCTAAACTCAAAAATATGTAAAGAAAATTTTTGGGATGTTAAAATTTAGTGGGAGTATTTTAGACATTACACAATAAAATATTTTAAGAATCATAAGCTTTCATTAGGGTTTAACTAAGAGAATCACAATATTACATATTTGCTCTTTTCCAAAATATTAAGGCAAAAATTGTTTGATTTTAAAGTCAAAGGTGGAATTGTAAAATAGCCCAAACATAAAGGATAAAAAATGATTTTATTCTAAGTTTTTTTTTTTTTTTTTTTTTTTTTTGTGTAAAACTATGTGTTTTTACTTAAAATGGTGTGTAAAGAAAAAAATACAAAAAGTCAACCCAAAAAATTGTAAGTGAAACGATGAATTTTGGCTCAATAACGTTGACTAAACCATTAAAAAATTTCTACAAACACAACAAAATGGCACAACATTTTCATAATACCTTTATAATTTTGTTATATTTTATTTTGACTTGTAAGGAATTGATAGCTCAACAATTTTGAAAATATTGTAATGATAACAAGATGTCTTAACATTTTCACAAAAGAAATGTTATGTCCACAACAATTTTATAAAAAATTATAAGTAGTAGATTGTTACAAGTTGTTATTGGTAGGGAAAAAAATAATTTCATTAGCAAGTTTAAATTAGAACTTGTAAGGACAAGATTCGTAACGAACCATAACAGTGTTGGGTTCGCACGTAAAAAGGCCCAAACAATATCATTTGTAGAGCGTGGGTTTGGAAGGCTAGGCCTTAGTCACCTGGTGGTGGGTTTTTCGTGGTGGTCATGCGTGGTTAAATTTTCTTCACCCCTGGAACCTTTCTCCTGGAGGTGGGCTGGGAGGCTCTGGTTTTTGGCAATTTTTCCCAGCCTCCTCCCTAGGTCACTCATTTTCCCTTTTATACTGACCTGTGTTCGTTGTCCTTCGTCCACGTGTAGGATCAAACTTTCCAAGACTGATACTTGTCCCATCAACCCATACTCAAAGTCGTTGGGAGTGGTTGTAAAAGCCAAAGAATGCAGCTCTGTCAGGTGCAGAGCATTGAATGGCAGTAAGGGCAGTTTTCCCCGGATATTTTAGATTTTCTTTCAAACTTAGTCTTATACCCCTTTTGCCCCTCTCTTCGGTGGGACTTTGGGTTTGCCGAGGACTGAGCGGTCCTCGGCAGTACCTCAAGGCTATCCTATGCTTTACGTTATCGGGCTTGGGCCACAGCCCTCTTCGGCTTGGGCCTCTGGACTTCCTACGACTAAACGGGCCTAGTCCATAAACTATTGGGCCCTACAAAACTAATAACAATTTACCACCTATGGTTTGTTATGAAAGTGTTGTGAAAAATGTTGTAGATGTAACACTTTTTTTGCACAATAACTTTATTTTTAGTTGTGGTTGCTTCCAATATGATATTTTATTATTTTATTTTAACCTATTAGAAATTAACACCTCAACAATTATGAAAATATTGTGCCAATTTGTTGTGTTAATATTTTATTATTTTGTGAAACATTGCGAATTGAACAAATACCTTTCTTGGCCTTTCGGCTAAGATCAAGGTATGTATGTTGAAATGTCAACCAATTTTTTTAGTAATAATCATATGGCATGTAACTTTGGAATTGTCAACTCACGATCTAACGTTGAGGTGGTCGTCTAATATTTCATGGCCGGCAAAATTTTGGTAGACTTGGTAGCATGTTACATCAACTGTTCAACTAGTTCAATTCCCGTAAACGTGTTTCTGGAAGAAACTCTATCATTATACCAATCAATCAAATTCATTGCTGTTGCTTACTTTTTCTTAAGTTTCTAGGTGTTGAAATTAATTAAATGTAAATGGCCAAATACTAGTCTTAACGATTAGGTATTACATACCTGCTTCTGTGCGAAACTTTCTCATTTAGACCTCTATATAACCCAAATACCCTACCAGGTTCTTGGCACACACTCAACACTACCTTCCTTCTAAGTTCAATCAAATTAAGCGACGAAATGGCAGCTTCAATTTCTCACTCTGCCTCTTCATTCCTATTCATAGTCTCATTTGCTGTTCTCGTGATTTTCACGGGGAGCTCCTCTGCTCAACTCTCTAAAAATTTCTACTCTAAAAGCTGTCCACAGGTGTTTAGCACCGTTCAATCGGTTCTGCATTCTGCGATTTCAAAACAACCCCGCCAGGGTGCTTCTCTGCTTCGCCTCCACTTTCATGATTGTTTTGTCAATGTAAATTCCCTTTTCCTCTATCTACTGGGTTGCCCGAAGGCCTCCAGTTTTATTTTTTATTTTTATTTTTTTAACAGCATGCGATAAATATAATATTGTTCATATGTTCATATAATAAATTACTTTAACAATATAATAATAACAATGTTATAGATACAATTTTTTCACAATAGATCATAAGTTATAATCAGTGCAACATTATATTTATAAGAAAAATGTTAAAATTATTATAAATTTTATTAAAGTGATAAATTATAATTGATTAAACAATATTTTTATATGAAAAAAATATTAAAACTATTACAAATTTTTTATATAAAAAAATTAAAAAAATAATGTGGTAATGAATATGATCAACAGCACTTCAATAAAATAATATACGTGTTTGATTTTTTTTTTTTTTTCTTGGTGATTGATGACTCATCGGGTATTAAATTTTGTAATATCTCTAAAATTGGTAAAGTTACGTAATGAATACAACAAGATTCAAGATATTATATAATATTAATAAAATATAAAAAAATGCAGCCAATCTAATTAACCGTGGTTGGTTAGGAAATGGAACACGAAATAGCAGCATGATACATATGACTTGACATGAAGCAAGTCCTCGTGCTCAGATCTGGGGCACATGCATGGCACGCAGAAGTTGTCAAAAGTGAGTTGATAATGAAAGTCATAAAAGACTGCCTCTTATTTAGGGCTAACTTAAGTCCATCTAATAGTGAAATCAATAATTCTACAAGATCAGTTTAAAGAAGTATGTGAAGTACACAAACAATTACATGAATTCAAGGTCAAATAATTCAAAGCTTCGTTGAATTTTTCTTCTTGGCAGGGTTGTGATGGGTCGGTACTCTTGGATGACACTCCAACTTTCACAGGCGAGAAGACGGCAGCTCCCAACAATGGATCAATTAGGGGATTCGAGGTTGTTGATGAAATCAAGTCCGAGATCGAGAAAGAATGCCCCGGAGTGGTCTCATGTGCTGATATCTTAGCCATTGTTGCTCGGGACTCTGTCAAAATTGTGAGTTCATTATTAACTATGCACTAAGATAAAGCAAACTTTTAAAAAATAGTATTAGTTTTTATACCGTAGATTGACGTGCTTGTTGGTTGTTGCGAAATAATGTGACATGACACTATCTAATGAATTGATATTTGTAAATGTTGAAATGTAGCAGGAATAAGAGTAATTCTTGTGCCATATAAAGTGACATGACAAATGTTGTAATTTGTTTATGTAATGAGTTGTGGTTGGTGAGAAGTTGATGGGTCCATGTAATTAATCCTCCACCAACCACAATTTGTCACATGGATAAGTTATGGTATTTATTGTGTCAGTTTATGTGGCATAAGACTTATTCTATGAACAACTATTAACGATCACCGTATCATGTTTATTAAGATTAAAATAATTTAAGTTTTATTTAATAAAAAATTAAATAAATAAATAAACGACTATAAAGCCGATAAAACACTGATATAAAAACAAAATATCTAACACAAAATTTGGTTTTAACTGCACCTTACAGTCCCGTTTATGAGAAACTGAATCTGAATTTGTGATTGAAATCAGAATTTTGTTATTGATAGAATTGATCTGTACATATATATACTCAAAGACCCAAAAACAGAGCACGTGACTAACTAAATAAAAACTGCTCTGCACGTGTGAACACATACCAACATACGTAACTAACTACCACACGTGAGCTACTAGCCTACCCTTAGTTATATACAGAACTACAAGTAGCTTACAACACAACTCCAACTATGCTACATCCCTACTCTGTCGTTTAGGTGTGTCTGTACAATTCTTGATTCTCTTCAACTGTGCAACACTAGATTCAGTTACTAAACAATCACTCAACTCTTCAATCTTCATACTTGTTGCTTTGGCACCTGCTGTGACATCATCAAAATGTCTTGCTTGATCTGGCACACATTGATGCTGCCCTGGTGCACTATCTGCTGCACTGTGTTGCAGCCTGAGCTGCATCAGTGTAGCAGCTGATGCACCTGCTACATGCTTGTGCTGCCTTGGTGCACTGTCTGCTGCACTGTGTTGCAGCCTGGGCTGCACCAGTGTGGCAACTGATGCACCTGCTGCAGAACTGGGAACTACATCTTTAGGACTTTGATACCGTTTGATAGTATATATGTACCAAAAAGATATTTGTAAATGTAATATCAAACATGTTATATTCGATTTGACAGTATATATGTACCTGTTTATTTGTAAAAGAAAATAATAGTAGGATTTTCAGTACGCTATCATTACTCAGAAAGAAATCATAAGTAGCAATGGTTTAAATTAGCAACCTACTCTTTAGTCTATACTATAGAGTGAATGTTACAAATTCTATTATAAAGTTCTTACAAACTTTTGTGGCATAAATCTTCTTCTTCTCAAAAAATAAAATAAAAAATAAAAAATACAATAGCTTTTAATAGAAGTTTATTCTTTATGTTCTACATCAATCATATTTATTACCATGTTTAGATTCTTATCCAAGACTTGTACCATTTAATAATGCCATGTGAATCGATAGAATCATGTGAAGTGTATGGCTAACTCAATAATGAAATTTTATATAATAAAATTGATAATAATTTTCTAGATTTTACATTTTGGTCCTCCTTGATGGTGTCTAATAATATTAATTACTGGAAACACGTTGAACATTATGCAGCTCGGTGGGCCCAAATGGGATGTCAAGCTTGGAAGAAGAGATTCTAAAACAGCAAGCTTTTCTGCTGCCAACAGTGGGGTCATCCCTCCCCCCCTTTCTACCCTTAGCAATCTCATTAATAGATTTCAAGCAAAAGGTCTCTCTACCAAAGACATGGTTGCCTTGTCCGGTATGCCTCTCTCTCTCTCTCTCTCTCTCTAACATTCATATATGTTATAACTCTCAATAACTTTCTAAATAGCCATATTTTTTGACAACCCTACTTTTAGATTATATTGCATGTTTACACCCTCCATCTTTACAATGTATAATCTGGAGAATGTTTGAATTTCAAGTTTTGTTTTTCTTTTTACTGGTTATAATTATAAACAAAGTATGAGTTAATGGAACGGATAATAAATGACAATCTATACATACAAAATTTGACAAGTAGTGTTAAAGATACAAATTTTTTTACAAACTATTAATGTGGTAAGTAGTTATTGGTAAATAAAAAAAAATGATGTTAGTTGTGGCGTAAATGAAAATCAATAAGAAGTTGGTTACAGCATTATTTTGTAAAAATATTGTAAAATAGTTTATGGATGTAACACTACTCAAATTTGACAAGCGTAATAATTTAGAACACATAAAACTTATAATCAAAAAGTGCAAGTTTCAAAACTACAATTAATTCGTGTAATATTGACAAATAATTATACCAAAGATAACTTGATCTATTCTAAATGTTGGAAATGTATACCTAAATATCTAATATGCTCAAAAAAAAAAAAATATATATATATATATATCTAATATACTTTTTTTTTCCCTTTTCAAGATAAATTGTTTACATTATAATACTCCTCATCGTATTCTTGTATACCTGATGGCAGGAGCCCACACAATTGGGCAAGCAAGGTGTACAGTTTTCAGAGACCGCATATATAACGATACCAATATTGATAGTTCATTTGCCAAGACTAGGCAAAATACATGTCCAAGGACTACTGGCCTTCCAGGAGATAACAGGATTTCACCTTTAGACCTCAAAACTCCTACAGGTTTTGACAACTATTACTACAAGGACCTCATCAACCAGAAGGGTCTTCTTCGCTCTGATCAACAATTGTTCAATGGTGGATCCACTGATTCATTGGTTAAAAAATATAGCGAAGATACTGAGACTTTCTACTCTGACTTTGTCGAGGCAATTATCAAAATGGGAGACTTACAGCCTCTCACTGGATCGAGTGGTGAAATCAGGAAGAACTGCAGGATGGTGAATAATCAGTGGAGGTGATTTTCCAGAAAAAAAATAATTTAGAAATGAATTACTGAAGATTTATTTCTCTTTTTATTGAAAAAAAAAATTTTCCAATACTAGCCCCACTGGAGGGCAATTTGTTTGTTTGTGCTGTAGTACTTTGAGTGAAAATTTGTAAACTTATTTATTTGTAGAACTTGAAATTTGTTTGGATTATTGCTAAATTTAATAAATTCCCTTTTGCCTTGGTTACTTCTTTTGGGATTTCCTCTTCAATATGGAGTCATAAAGAATAAGCCCCATGTTTTTATAAGAGCAATTTTTTTTTTTTTTTTTTTAATTCAATAGTTACAATAATTAGGAATGTGATATTTGAACTATGAAAGTCTCTATTTGGAAACAAGAAAATGTGTCAGTTGAGTTATAAAACTCATAAATTTTAAAAAAGTAATTCTACAAGCAATCAATTTTACCATATATTTCACAATTTATTGAAATTATTAGTTATATAGATGCAACATATTATTCTCATATAAGTTTATCAGTGACTTTTATTATGCATTAATCACAATATAACTAATCATGAAAAAAGTTACTAATTTTTTTATAGTCAGACTTACTGTATTTATAAATAGATATAAATAGATACGGTTAGCACCTTGACAAGGAAAAAGCTTCATTTTATAGAGGAAAAAAATGAAATTGAAGAGAAAAATCCCTTTGACTTTTAGCAATGTGAGAAAAGGCTAAATGTCGTGATATATTGATATAAATAATAATGAGACATAATATTACAGTTTAAATTCTCTTTTCCTCACTTAAACCATATAATATATAGTGAGACTCGAAATTTATATGTTTAATTATTATCTAAATATATATTAACAAATATTATCAAAATATTTGGAAATATATAAGAGTCTTACAAAAAAAATTATATTACTAACTCATAAAAAAAAAGGGGGGGGGGGGGAATCGAAATACACGCTATACAAATATTGGATATTTTATTTGATCTTTGAGAATCAAATATATTGGATAATATCAAACTAATAAAACAATCAAGTTTTCTTTTTTAATATCAATCAAATACTACTATATCAGTCACTAGGAAAACTATCGAGCTTATGTCTCAAAAATTTTGAAAAATATGAACTTTATACCCTTCTCGTATCAGCTATAATTATAGATTTTTTCTTCTAAAAATATATCATCTATAATTATAGATTTTTTTTTTTTTTTAGAAGAAGCTATAATTATAGAATTTGGTCTAGTGTTTCACTCCCCACCCTAAAACCTAACATGGCTAACTATCAATCCAACCACAATAAAATAAATGCCTAGAATTTTTTTCCCCCTTATGTGCCTATTCTCAAAGAAGATATTTATGTTCAACCCCCAGTGTTGAATTAAAAACCAACAAATAACTTTAATTTATTTTATTTTCAGATTGATTATAATTCTTTTTTAAAGAAAATATAAATATACTATAAAATATTTTCAAATTAAGTATTTTATCTCTTCAAATTCAATTTGGAGGTCTTCATTCATATTTTAAAAATAAAATAAAAAGAAGAAGAAAGGAAGAAAAAAAAAAAAAAAATTATAAATCGCGATAGGTTCTTTGAAGTATGGGGATCCAACTACTTTTGGGTCAAACACTTAGTGGGCTTATGGGCTAGGTGTTCGGGCTAGGTGTTCAGATTACATTAGCTAGAGAGTATTTATGTTTTATATTGTCCCAAAAATATAAATAATTTTTTTTTTTAATTCAAAGGTTAAAATAAAAGAAGGAAAGATTTGAAGCTTATTCTCCAAATAAAAGAGAATAGTGTGTGTATATATATATATATATATATATATATATATATTTATTTACTGGTTTATGTGAGTTTTTCGTCATTGACGTTGTAGCCTAGTGGCACCCAGTTCTGTTGTAACATTTATCTTAAGGGTTCTATCATCCGCACTTACCAAGCAAAAAAAAGAAAAAAAAAGGTTTATGTGAGTTTTTCCAACTAGTTGAGCTATCACACATGACAATAAAAATTAAAGTGTAATTATTGAGTATCCAAATTGGGTAGCAACTGACATTATCTTCCAAGCTTCAAGATATCTAATGCATCAATTTAAGGACACTTTATAGTCCATTTGGATTAAGGGGTAGGAGAGGAGTAGAGTAGAGTTAATTGAAAATTAATCTATTTTTGGTCAACTTTAGTGTGCGTTTGAGATGAGCTGAATTTTTCAGTTTATCTTCACTTTCAGCATATTTTTGCTACTATTCATGAGTCACACTTCATTTTTTGATACCATTCATAGGTCACACTATACTATTCTGCTTATTTTTAACCTTTTTTTACACTTTCAGAAAAAAGTTTTCAACTTCATCTAAATAAACTGTTCCAAATAGACACTTATTCTACTAACCACCACTCCCCCCTCCCTCCCCTTAATTCTAACGGGCCTGAAATAATGATTTGTGGTCTCGTCCTCCTGCTGACATGATAAGGGGCACATTGGGTGCACCCTTTACCTTATTAGCAAAACATAGGCAATGCAAAGTAAGATCAATGTGCTACCACACACAGCATGGTAGTGCCCACTGCCTGGTGTGGACTGGAGTATTCTGGTGCAGCTAGTAAAAATGGGCCTTGTCTATTCGCATGTTAAGTTGTAAATGGACACGTAAAAGCTAACAGGGACCATTGCATTTAATTAACTGGACACGTACGTAGAAAGTAATAGGACCATTGCATTTAATTAATTGGACATGTACGTAGAAAGTAATAGGACCACTGCATTTAACTGGACATGTAGAGGGTAACTAGGATAGGTAGATATATATAATTTGAGGTTTAAGAATAATTTTTTTTCTTATATATTTCATTTAAAATTCATTTTTCTCACGTTCTGAGATTCTAAATTAATACTTAAACGTTTTTATTCAAGTACTTTTGACATTTTGCAATTACTAATATAATTAATTCACTTAATATTTCTCATGACATAGTTAATTTTTGGTAGGCTTTTATTAATTTTAATTTTTAAAAAAGTTAATTATGTAAAAACAATTATAACAAGTATTTTCAAAAATCTTTTGTAAACGGTATATGCATTTAGAAAAGAATATACTCTTCTTATCAAAGTATTACTATAACTTCACTTGACATCAAGATCACCCAATAACCTCAATACTTACAATCAATTAAACTTTAAAATATATATATATATATATATATATATATATATTGGTACTAATACTTTTTTTTCTTATTAGATTGGTACTAATATTTGAATATTACATAAATTGGACAAGACACTTCCACTAAACATGAAAAGACCTTTTAGATTTCAGACAATTTGGTTAAGCCACAGTGACTTTCCAACTGTTGTGAGGGATGCTTGGGCTGGTAGGGAAGAGAATTTAGCTAAGGCAATTACTAACTTCACGACCAAAGCTCAAAGATGGAACAGAGAAGTGTTTGGGAATGTTTTTGTAAGAAAAAAGAAAATTTTGGCTAGGCTATTAGGTACTCAAAAAGCCTTAGCTACCTGTCCAAATGGGTTTTTGATTAATTTACAAGAGCAGTTGACTGAAGAATATAATTCAATCATCCAGCTAGAAGAGGAGCTGTGGGCTATGAAATCCAGAACTAATTGGATCATTTTGGGGGAGAGGAATACTTCTTATTTTCACATATCCACACTCTGCAAAAGAAGTAAGAATAAAATTACCAGTGTTCAAAATAAAGAGGGTGAATGGTGCCATAATATTGAGGAAGTGAAGGAAATTTTCAGTACAAGTTTTAAGAAGCTGTATAAATCCGAACAAGTGTTTTGTCCTATGGCCCCTCAATGGAGATCGGATTGGTGTGCCAAGCTCAGCCATGAAGATGCTATTAGTATGGATAATATACCTTCGGATGGGGAAATTTGGAATGCTCTCAAATCAATGAAGCCTTACAAAGCTCCAGGTGTTGACGGGCTTCATGCTGGTTTTTTCCAGAGGTTCTGGTTAGTGGTGGGGGCATCGGTCAAAAGGGAAATCAAAGAGGTGTTTATGAAACATAAAGTTCCTGAGTACCTTAATCAGACCCTAATTGCCCTGATTCCTAAACAACCTAGTCCTAAGACTGTCAGCCAATATAGACCCATAAGCCTTTGCAACACGATTTACAAGGTTATTTCAAAAATTATTGTTTTGAGGATTCATCTGCTGCCATCCTTGATTTCCCCAATGCTGGCAGCTTTTATCGAAGGTAGAAGGGGTACAGATAATGTCATAATTTCCCAAGAATTAATTTACTCTCTTAGGAAGAGGAAGGGGAGGACAAGGTTCATGGTTGTGAAAATTGATCTTGAAAAGGCCTATGACCGCCTAGAGTGGTCGTTCATCAAAATGGTGCTTGAGCATTTTGGATTTTCGAAGAATATGATATGGTTGATAATGAGCTGTGTGTCTTCCACTACCACAGCTCTATTGTTCAATGGAAGAAAACTTGAGTCTTTTCAACCATCAAGAGGAATAAGGCAGGGAGACCCCATCTCTCCCTACCTATTTATGTTGTGTATGGAATTTCTTGGAACCCAAATCACTGGTATGTGTGAGGATAGAAGGTGGGATAAAGTAAGGGCTTCTAGAAGTGGTCCGAGCTTTTCTCACGTATTTTTCGCGGATGACTTGATGCTGTTTGCTAAAGCAGACTACAAGAACTGCGAAGCTATCATTGAAGTTCTTGACAATTTCTGCAACCTTGCTGGGCAGAAAGTTAATTATACCAAATCTAAGATCCTTTTTTCTTCTAATGTTACTAGAGGAAGGGTGAGAGGCATTTGTAGGAGATTGGGCATTGCTGCAACCACCAACTTAGGTAAGCACCTTGGTTTTCCCATCTTTCACCAAGGAGGAATGGGGAATGCCTTTAATTTTTTGGTTAATAAGATGCAAAGTAAGTTGGTTGGCTGGAGATCAAAACTGTTATCAAAGGCTGGTAAGTTGGTTCTTATTAAATATTTTGCGACTCCTGTGGCAGAATATTATATGCAATGCCAATCGCTACCTGTTAAAGTTTGCAATCAAATTGACAAACTAGTAAGAGACTTTCTATGGGGTTCAACTGAAGAAAAAAGGAGGCTACATCTGGTTAGGTGGGAGACTGTGACACTGCCCAAAGAGCTTGGGGGATTGGGACTGCATAATATAAGGGATAGGAATTGTGCATTGTTAGCTAAGCTTTGCTGGAGATTAGCTTGTGAACAGGAAGCTCCTTGGGCGAAGATGATTGTGGCTAAATATCTCTCACCCAGTAGATTATCTGAGGAAGGTAATAAACAACCATGCTCTTCTATTTGGGCAGCTTGTAAGAAGGGTGGCCCAATCTATGTCAAGGGGCTAAAATGGTCAGTGAGAAATGGGGAGAAAGTAAAGGTCTGGAATGATTTTTGGCTTCCTTTGGGTCCTTTGAAAACTCTAATTGAAGGGCCTTTAGACCGGGATGAAAATCTCATTATTATGAAGCAATGTTTTGACCAAAATCATGAATGGCAAGCTCAATGCCTTTCCTTTGATCTGCCTGAACATATTCTCAGTGTCATCAAAGCTACTCTGCTATCATGCAGTCCGGAAGCAGAGGATTCACTTCAATGGGCCTTTTCCAAAAATGGTTTTTTCTCTTTGAAATCTGCATACTTATTGGCAAGGGGTTTAAACCTTTTGAACCTTGATACTATTACGGTGGATTGGGTGTGGAAAGCTGAAACTTATCCTAAGATTCAATTTTTTCTATGGTTGTGTCTTCACAATAGCGTGCCTACCGGGGAAGTTTTGGGTTCAAGGGGTGAACCCATTTGTAAATTATGTCTTCAAAGCATGGAAACAATTGATTATCTCTTAAGGGGCTATTGGTTTGCTCGAGATTTTTGGCAGCAAACTCAGTTCCCGATTTGCATGAGGGATACTTTTAGTTTACTAGTTAGTAAATGGCTTGAAGTCAATTGTAAGGCAGATATCAACTACTGTAGAATGGGCATTCCTTGGAAGATTTTGTTTCCCATGGGAGTGTGGCAACTATGGTTGCATAGAAACAATTTTATTTTCAAAACCGGCAAGGTGAACCGGTCATGTTTCAGGAAGTGTATTAAGGATAGTGCTGAGTTCTTCTCTATTGGGTTGAATGCTAAATTGCCTAAAGTCAAAACTGTTGTTGCCGTGGGATGGGAGAAACCTCCATTGGGTTGGGTGAAGCTTAACTCTGATGGTTTTGCTCTAAGCAATCTTGGACGTGCAGGTGGGGGCGGTGTGATCAGAGACCATGAGGGGAAATGGTTGAAAGGCTATGCTCGGTCACTTGGTAGCACCAACAGTTGTATGGCTGAACTATGGGCTCTAAGGGATGGTCTTTTACTAGCTAAGGAAATGGGGCTGCATAACCTCATTATAGAGTTGGATGCTTTAAGTGTTGTTCTACTCTTGAACAATAATACCACCAACTTGACTTTGGAACCATTGCTAAATGATTGCAGGAACCTGGTGAGGGAGTTTCCCAACATGCAGATAAAGCACATATTTAGGGAGGCCAACCAATGTGCTGATGTAATGGCCAAACTAGGTGCAAGCAGTGTAGCTTCTTTTGTTGTATTTTTGCATCCACCGCCTGTGGTGGAAAGAATTCTAGCTAATGATAAAGCTAGATTGTGTTGTAACAGACTTGTTAATTCCTAGTCTAATGATATTTCCTTATTGACCAAAAAAAAAAAAAAAACCCATTTATAGACTTAGCCTCCACGTGCCTACACAAAGATGAGCATTCACATCTGGTAGTGTAAAATAGAGTTTTCTCCATAGAAAGTACTATAGCTAAAAAGAGGGGACAAAAAGACATGCTACTCCATGTTCTCAATTTTGCAAAATGCTAATGTGCTTCTCTAAATATACACAAGCTACCATACTTGTGTTAAACTTTTGTATTTTTTTTTGGTTACTCCTCTCTTGTGCACTCTCTCTCCTCTCTAAATAATATGAAAATAGTTTTTTACTTATTTAAATTATTTTAATATAATGTATTATAAAATGAAAAATTGGATGTAGGGTTTGTTGTAAAAGCGATTATGTAAAGTAAAAAAAGTGACTTTTTGATAATGTTTTTATTTATGCAAAAACCAGATGGAAAAGCTCTGGTAGAGGAGAAATTATTAAATACATCAGGAGGACTGCTGATGTGATCCTCCCAACCAATGAAATGATGTCATTTATAACAAATGTATGAGTGAGCTTCTAATCAACACAAGGAATTGTTGATGCTCATTTTGGGGAAGCCCAATAGCAAGAAGAAGCCCAACAAAATGGGCAGAAAAGAGTTAGTGGATTGATAGAAAAACTATTAAGCCCGAATGGCAGAAACAATGGATCATAGGCCCATAAAGTAAATAAATGGGTCTTAAGGAAAGCAAATGGGCTAAGGATGCCTAAGGAGAAAGAAATGGGCCAAAGGAGCCCACAAGCAATCTAATGAGTCAAGAAAGCACAAAATAGCATGAGTATAAATCCAATAACCATACTAGGTCATTGTAACCAATTGAGAGAAGAACATGCAACAGGCCCAAAAGAGGTCCAACAAGCACGGGTTAAATAACACCACAACAGGAATAACAGAGTGGCCTGGCAGAAATGGCAGCAAGATTACGGAAGGAGCAAAAAGTGGGGTAAAGAGAGAAAAACTCACAATCAAGCAAGGCTTAGCCTTTAAAAGGAGCAAGCCAATAAAGAATGGAAAATCATAAAACAATTCACGCCATAAGAGGTCAAGGATGAGTGGTAGAATGCATAGATGAACCTCCAGACCATGGTGAACGCATGATAAGTGGACAAGCTTTTGACGTACACTAAAGTGGAGCACGCACAAAGCCCACACATTACCAACCTGTACCCAGCCAATACAGGAGTGGTGGGTCATGGGTCAGAGGTAAGAGAGAGTATGGTCTGGCGGTTGGGGGAAGGGAAAGTCTATTCTGGGGTTCCTGCTCAAATTCTTTTAGGAGAGCTGTCCTGCTGGGATGACATACCACCCAAAAGAAGAAAGGATGAGTTGGAACTAGTAGGTGCATGCTATGAGAGATAGCAAGAGAGAATACCCACACTATGGTGGATAAGAATTTCACAATGAACAAGCAAACAAAACAGTCTTCTTTGTCTGGTAATAGGGAGTGGCACAGCCAGCACAAGTAAGTGGTGGTGGTTGGGCAGCTGACAAACCAGTGGATGGTCGGGAAAGACACTCAAATCCAGACAAAAGTAGTTAAAGGGTAAAATAGTAAAAACCAATTATGGCAGACAGTATAAAAAGGGCCCTCACCGTGCTCAGTATCATCATCGCAATAGTAGCAACCACGAGGAAAGAGTTACAACACCACCATTACCATAACACTATACAAGTAAGCACTAAGAAAGAGAGAAAAGAGTGGGAAAGAATAAAAGTAACAAGACGGAGAAAAAAGAAAAGAAAAAAGAATCAATAAAAGAAATAGAGAGGGTAGAATGGTAGACATGCATCAATAGGCTAATCACTTCTCTCTCTCTAAAAGCCTACCTTCTGTTAAGGATAAATGATTTGTTTGGGCATAAACCATTTAGGTCCGTTCCCTCAAAGTGGATAATTTCTACAGCAGGATTCTCCTGTGAGGTTGTCTACGTTGAGGAAGTGGTTTCCTCCTTGGTCTTAGTCTTGTAACACAACTAAACACGGTAGACTAATCCTTTTTCTTTGATCTCATTATTATTTCTTTTCTTGTCTTTGCAATTTTACTTATGATACGAATCTTGTTGTTGTGTTGTCCTTTTCATCCTTATCTATCTTGCCTGGTAGTAAGCACATCTCTTTTATTATTGTTTTATTAAATTTATCTACTATAACTCTTTTGCAATAGTTTTGTTTTGTCTAAGAGCAAGTGTGTCGCCTTTATTATTGCCCCATTGTATCTGCTTGTCATAATTCTATTGTAATAGTTACACCTGCCATGAGCATGTGAGCAAAATTTCAACAAAAAAGGGGCATAATTTATGCAGAAGCTGGACTAAGGTGAATTGCAATTGGACTGGTCCTGACTCTCCTACCCAGAACACTTGGACCTCAATGTAACAAAAGGCAGCCCAGCCCAACATCTCAAAAAGGCTCACTACAGGAATAAAAAATAAAAATTACTATGTGATGTCATATTTATATAAATAACAGCATTTTATTGATTGGAAGATCTGAGAAGACCACGTCAGCAGTCCTCCTTTGAACCTAATAATTCATCGAGGTAGAGATTAAAGAGCACCTTTTTTCCCCCCCTAATTTTGAGTGAATATTTTTTCCCTAAAAGTTAAAACTATTCCGGTAGATCTTGAGTAAATATGGCCCTAATTTATTACCAATATACACAGATAAGGACTGGGAAAGTTTTACCTGGATTCAAATTATAGTACCACTGCCGACTGATCTGTCATATTCTTAATTAGGTTAGTACTTTTCAAGCAAGATTTTTGGTTTTCTAGGAGGAGGGTTTCATACAAGAAAGTCAACTCGTTCTTTGGACTATGAATGATTTTCTTAGTTCGATACTTCGATGGAGAGAAGACACAATTACAATATGATAGAGGGTTTTAAAAAAGGATTTTTTTTTTTTTTTTTGAAAGGTTAAAAAAAAATCCCATTTTCCTAGTTCATCTCGGAATCCACGTAACTGATCATTAATTTATATATTTTTATGATTTATAGCTAAAAATTGTGACTTGCTTATAAGTCAAAGCGAGGACTTCTTAATAACAGTCGAAGTAATTGTAAATTTGTAATAGCACTCCTCAAAATTGAAAACTAAGCCCACGTGAAGCACGCATCTGGTAGATACATTTCATTTTTGGAGCAAACAGATTTTTGTAATAAGAAAAGCTTTTATATTTTTTATAAGAAAATTTTTTAATAGATTATTATTATTGTATCTAGGAACGCTCATAGGCAGTAAAATTTTAATCAACCCCACATTAATGCAACATTAGTCAAAACCTTTTTTTTTTTTTTTTTTTTTTGGAGGATACTAAAATGCTTTCAATTTTAAGAACGACTTGTGTCCAATGACCAGTTTTACTGAACACGTTAAAATGCAGATACGTTGAAAGATGAGGCTATGTGGAGACAAAAGAAAGGTAGTTCACATTCATGTATACAACCTTTTATACTAAAGAAATATGGTAAGGACAAGCCTAGATGCGGGTATTTCAAGCAATTGTGACGTGAAACCAAATTCCACCATAATTCTATAGGCTCTCTGGAATTGAAATTGATTATATAACATACACGCAATTATTCAATTTTTTTTGTTGTTGAATATTTAATAAATCTAGTGCGTAATTTGGTTCCCTCTGTCACTGAAGTTATCTCCACACGCCAAGAAAACTTAATAATTCGTACAATTTAAAACTTGTTGGCATTGTCATTGACCGCTCAATGAATTGTTTTATAAACACCAAAACTTAATCAAGTGGGAAAGCGGCTTTCAACATTTTTATTTATTTGTTCTTGTTTTCTTTGATTCCGGAGAATAAAATCCCTTAAGAAAGTGTTTTCCTAGTTGGACGACATATTCAGAGCTAGTACTTCAGAAAAAGTTGAATTTGAGTACTTGAGAGCCTGCCCATTCTTTAATCCGTGATTCAAAAATGCTTGCTCTTTATATGCAAAAGTGGAAAAGTGAAAAATTATTTACAGTACGTTTATTTGAATGACCTTTATGGATTATAGGTCCTGTAAAGGGCCATGTGATATATGCACTATCATTTACCTCATAGTGACACAACTTGATGGTTTCCATTTTCCAAACAAAGTTTGCGTTTTTTGAGTTTTTGTTTTAGTTAAAAAAAAAATAAAAAATAAAAAGCTTCTTTAACTTATTTGCTTATGTAGAAAATTTTAAAATCTCAATTTTTCTTATTATAACAGTAGTTTTATCCACTTCCAGCAATTAAACAATTAAATTAGTAAAAAAGCCAAACCAACAAAGCAAATACACACTTAGTAGATATAAAGCTATGATAGTTTTGAATTGCATGAGTTGCATATGTAGAAGTTCAAACTAGGCAAATGACTTTTTGGCATCACATTTTGATCAGGCAAGTTGAGTTGATCCTCATACATGCACTTGTTTTAGATTCTGACGTATATTAGTCATATTAAAGTTTCTTTACGTTACTAAGCTATAGTGTGAATTGATACCAAGAGGAGAAGGAAAAAAAGCAAAGCCCACCCAAACAAAACCTAACACTTGCTTGTGTAAGAAAACAAATGGGAAAACAGATCGAAGATTATTACATGGAGAAAATAAATGCAAATCTATAGTATATGCTGGTCACTGACTTTTTCAGTATCAAACTACAGACTGAAAACCCCACCCCCTTTTTCAGAAAAAAAGGCTAAAACTACAAATTGGGGTAAATACTGATAATGACTAATAATTTCAATGCATAAAGTTTTCAAACTTCACATGGGGAGATTCAATTGTGTCCCCCGAAGTTCCTTTGTAAGCTTTTAATTAGGTCCTTCAAATCTCCAATTGCACAGACTAACATGTACAGGGACTAAAGGTTTAGTCAAATTTAGATATTTCCCACACGTGCATTTAGTCAATGACTAATTGTGCAAGATTGTGTTTTTGCATGTGCACACTGAACCCTACCGAAATTACAGCCTTTATGTGATGACCAATTAGCCAATCCAGACTCTGATGACACACCTCTTTTGGGATGTATTTTGAATCTCAAAAGTTTCTAGATTTCTAAATTTCTTCCTTGGAGAAAATGAACAAAAATAAAGCAAAATGGCTCATCATGCAACAGGACACTTTTGTGATCTAAGCTTTATAACTTATTATTAATTTTCAGCCAGTGCCTTTGATGAAGAAACCATGGAAGAGACTACTGGAGCATGTATTGGAATAAAATGATAAAATTAAATTATCCCATAGAAAGGGATTCATGTTAAAAAAACAAACAAAAGGAACAAAATTTTGGAAACTTTTATACCCCCTCCAAACAAGAAAGGAAGAACTGAAAAAGAATCGCATAACGGGTATGGTGGGGATTGGAGTGACAATTATAGACTCCAAGTTTTCTTTACATTTTTCAATAACTTCTCAATCATAAGGAATAATAAGAGAAAAACAAATAGATCAATCCTAATATATCAAATGGTCATTCTAATCTACTAAACATGATTATTCTTCCAAAAAAGAAGAAATAAGGACTAAATTCTATGAGTTCAGTTAAAATATGAGACATTACCACTCAAAATGGAGCTGTAACTAGTTGTGCTTGTTGGTGGTATATAGAAAGAAGTAGAAGACGAAGAAGACAAAGAAGTGACAACAATAGGTGGAGATGAAAAGACTGGTGGAGGTGGTGGTGGAGGAGGAGGAGGTGTCGGCGGTGGAGGCCGAAGAGTTCGTTGTGGTGCAGCAATGGAAACAGCCCCAAAAGGAACTAAATCAGCAGGACTTGAAGAAATGATGTTACTAGTTGCTTCTCTATATTTGTATTTCAATATCTCAGTCCTTACTGAATTAAGTTCTGCTTGTAAAGAATGTATTTGTTGTTGCAAAGCAGAAATTGCACCCATGCACCCGTACACTGGGTCTCTCAGCCTCAAGTTTGCTTCATAAACCAGACTATTTGCTGCATCAGCTCTTTGGCTCTCTGGCACCTCCTAGATAAACCAAAATGGACAAAAAATCAGAAGCTATTTCATCAAAAGCTAAAGTAAATTGTTAGAGATATTTTGGATACCATTAACATCTTGGAGACGTTGCTTGCACCAAAAACTTTGTGAACAGCTGCAAATTTGTGGGGTTCATGTGGAGAGAAATATGGGGAGAAAGGGCATTCTTCAGCACACCTTCTTCTCAAAAGCTTACATGCAGCACAAGGTGTGATAGTGTTCAAGGTCCCAGAAGGACCAAGTAAATGCCTCCTACCCATTTGAGAAGTTGCATCTGTCTCTCTTTTGATCTTTTTTGCTATCTCATCCAATCTCTCCCTAATTAACAACAAGATGATTAATTAAGATAGAAGATGAAGATGAATAATACACAAGATATTGAGTTTCTTGAGCATCCTGTAGTCAAGAGAAAAGTAAAGTTTTTTAACTTTCTTAGATATAATATTTACCTGTCTCTGGACATTAATCAAGCATGCCAGAATTGGTCAATTGTATGGAGCAAAGGCGTGTTCACAGAGAAGAAACAAAGAGAAGACGTAACCAAAAAAATAAGGAGAAACAAAGAAGTATAGGACTAAGGAAGGAGTGCTTATAAGGCAAGGTAATTGGAGGAAGTAGTAGGTCAATGTATTTTATATATATAAAGAACTAATCAAAAGAGTCATGAGAAAAGGTTGAAGAGAGATTCTGATTTTTTGTTATCGATTGGTAATATCCTTAGATTATGTTCAAGGATCCGATTTTGTTGAGTGAGATACAGATTAGCTTTGGTTTGTCATTTAGCGAGAGAGCGAGAGAGAGAGAGAGAGAAAGAGAGAGAGAGCTCTGTCAATAACATGCCACGTGTGAATCTTGGGTATTTGACTTTTGAAAGCAAGCATCTGACCTAAATGTCTGAGCTTGCTTAAAGTTTTTTATTTGGATAATACTGAGCTTGCTTTTGATGATTGTCATAATAGGCTGCAAAAAATTTTCATTGTTTGGGTGCCTCATATTTGTTTTCCAAATTTTGTGACTTTGTTTTTTGTTGAAAAAATTGCAGACAATCTTTTGATAATGTTGGTGGACATTGTGTAATGCATAATTAAAAGGAAAAAAACTGTAGAACGAAGGGAAAGATTAGAAATTAATTATTAAAAAAATTAAGAATTAAGGATATTGATGTAACTAGTATTACAGTTCTTTTGTCAATGTCAATCATCCAAATCTTATCCCTAGATACATTTAGATGTTTCCTCTTACAACATTCACTTGATGGCCACTAATTAAAAGTGGTAAAAATAAAAAATAAAATACATAATTTTCACTCTATAAATTTGGTAAATTTTCATTTTCGTTCACTAAGATTAAATTTTGTCAATTTATAGTCGGTTAACTTTGACAATATTGACATTTGAGTCTTTCTATACATAGCCATCTGAATAACATCATTAACTCTATAAAAATTACACTACAAGAAAAATGAGCTATTGCGGCAAGTTTTTTGCAATGGTTTCAAAAACTGTCATTATATGTCACATATTGCGACGCTTTTTTAAATTGTCCCTGTACATGAGATATATTGTGGTATACCATTAGACCACCACAATAGATATAGTTTGAATAACATCATTAACTCTATAAAAAAAAAATGATGTCATTTCACATTTGTAGCATTAAAAATTTGATGTAAAATAGTGTCATATTAAGAGAGCTTAAAAACATTTTTCAAACAACTACAGACAAATGACTAAACTGATAGCATTGCTAAAGTTAATAGACTAAAATAACAAAATTTAAACCTTTTTGTATTAAGGAATATAACATCATTAACAAAATAACTAGTGAACTAAGGATATTGATGTATCTAGTATTATAGTTCATTTGTCCATGTCAATCATCCAAATCTTATCATTTAGATGTTTCCTCTTACAACATTCACTAAACGGCCACTAATTAAAAGTGGTATAAGTAAAAAATAAAATATATAATCTACACCCTATAAATTTGATAAATTTTCATTTTAGTTCACTAGGATTAAATTTTGACAATATTGACATTTGAGTCTTTCTATACATGGTCATCTGAAAAACATCATTAACTCTAAACAATTATGTCATTTCACATTTATAGCATTAAAAATTTGATGTAAAATAGTGTCATATTAAGAGAGTTAACAGAATTTTTCAAGCAACTATGGACAAAATGACTAAATTGTTAGCATTGTCAAAGTTAATTTCCTAAAATAACAAAATTTAAACCTATTAAACTACAATGAAGATTCACCAACGTTAAGATGATTGTATTTTTTTTCATTAAAACAAAATTATCTATGTTAGGCTTTTAAACTAGAGAGTTTATTTCAAACTTAAGATTTAGTACTTTATATATTGTGTGTGTGATATTTATCAAATTCGCTTTTTGAGAGGACATGACAATGCCTCATCCCCTCATATTGGTTGAGGGGAAATTATTGTGTACTTCCGGAGTACCATAAATGCGTACTCCCTCCTCTCACATGAATGTTGGGTCCCATTAATTAAATTCATAGTGGGACCCACCATTTATGTAAGAGGGAGGAGTACGCATTTATGATACTCCGAAAGTACCTAATAATTTTCCGAGAGGACATGTTCCTAAATTACTCTCCTGAAAGCTATATAGTGACGAAAAATTATTAGGTACTCCCGGAGTACCATAAATTCGTACTCCCCCCTCTCACATGAATGGTGGGTCTCACCATAAATTTAATTAGTGAGACCCATCATTCATGTGAGAGAAAGGAATACGAATTTATAGTACTTCGAAAGTACACAATAATTTCTCGTGATGACGACTTGTCTCGTTGCAATTAAGGCAAAATGGATGCCCACATAATTATGGCAATTAATGTTGACATAGCGGGATATGTGACATTTTTCATGTGCTTCTTTTGAGGTTAGGGAGCCCGGTTACCGAGCTCCAGGCATTCCCAACCAATAATGCCTTGGCCTTGCCCCTATGGGTGTTCAATCGTCCTGTATCATATGCTCCTTGTTTGAGAGGACCTTGCTTAGATACCAACCTACATGTGAATAGTGTCATTTGACGGAATGAATTAAGATTAACATGCGGATGTGTCCAGGGAGCTTGTTTATTAGGGTCCATTAGTCCTAGTTATTAGGTGTTTTAAACCCCTTAGTTGATTTTACATTGGAATTAATCAACTTTAAATATTTAACTAGTTATGAATTTAGATTAATTTCTAAATTAATTGTCACAGATTAAATATACTACCAATAAAGTAATAAATTAGTAAATCCAGTAGACATAACAAAAGATAGCAATATGATGACCTTAGAAAACTTGTGAAATTGTGGTTTCTCATTAAAAAAAACTAGAGATGATTTAACATAAACAATCTTCAAGACAACATATCAATTAAACAGAATCATTGTTTATACAACAGACCTAACCCTAAATCTATATCTACCTTATGTAGTACTTACTGGTCATAATTGCAAGTAGCTTCGAATCCATAGACTCTTCAATAATGGACTATTGCATACAAACTCCCTATTTGTGACTTTGAAATCTCCTCTCGAAGGTATTAATCAGCAATTGTGGTTAGTTGATTACACACAAACTTCCTTGTTTGTGAGTACAAGAAATCCATTTGATGGTTTAGACCAACAACTGTTGTAGAATGGATTTCTCTGTGGCTTCAAACAAGATTTGCACTATGGTAGCATCAACACCATGTTAATTTTTCTCTATATGCTCTAAAGCTCTCATTGGTTGAATAGACAGAGGCTTGGATCTATTCTCTTAAAATTTTTGGGTTTCTGCCTCTCTAAAACCTCTTAAGTCTTGCTTAATGGACTTTTATATACACTCTCCATTACGGTTACAAAAGCTCGTATATACAACAGACTTTATAAATCACATCAAATTTGAAAAATCAATATGTGATTCTTGATTAGTCGAACTTGCAATCGAATTGGAGTTGAACTAATCTCAATCGGTCAAGCTTGTAGTCGAATTGATAGATTCTTGGTTTTCTTCAGCAAATCTTCAACAAATCTTTAACTAGACTCAAAACCCTTTTCTTTTGTTTTTTTTTCTTTTTTTTTTGTGTGTCATCGGTTGCGAACACCTAGTCTATTGGACCTAACACTAGCCTCAAAGTTTTTTCCCTCCAAGTAATAGTGTGATATAAACAAATCATATTAACTAGCCTACCTTGTGTATAAACGTTAATTACTACATCTCTCTCTCATGGACACAGAATTATTGTCTTAATTATATATAATGCAAATAGAAGGAAACTTTGAGTTGTTTAATCATTCAAATTAAGTAAACATCTTGGATACTAAAATTGTTCCAATATGAAAATATGCTGAACTACTCATGAGCCCGTTAGAGAAGCAAGTTAATGAGGATAAATGGTTAATTATAGACCGTCAATATCCATGTGTTCTAGTTTTCTGACTTTGTCTCAGTTAGTCTACATGCATGTTTGACTTTTGACGCAACATAGTCATTGATTCATTATGTACCGACAACTAACAAGCTTTGTTGTATAGAAAAGAGACATAAAATAATTACCCTGCTTCTAGCATTCAGTTCACGCGGCGCACTCTTTCAAATGTTACTTTTCCCTTTTTCTGTCTTTAGACTGGAAATTACCAGTCATAGGTCCAAAGATCTTTGCTGTGGGTTTTGCCTATTTGTTTCAAATTGCTTCAAAGAAACGGCGTTGTGATGTGCTTTACAGGTGAAGGCCAAGTTGATGAAGTTGAAGCCTATAAGCTTAACAAGGCAGGTACTGTCTTTGTGAGTTTTAGACTTTGTAGTATATATCTTGGTAGGTGAAGAAAAGGAGGGAAACCTAAAAAGGGTATATTTGGAGGGATCTTCCTTAAACTAATAATAAACTAGCTTAAAATGCAAGGAGATAGACCCATCAATTATGTTATTGTTCTTCCCCCCAACCCCAAGAGAGAGAGAGAGAGGACTCTTGTTTGACCCGTATTTTAGGGCTAAAAAGTAGCACCCTTTGCACCCTTATCTATAACCTAATCATTTTTAACTTAACATTTTTACTAAAACAGTCTTGGTTTCGCCTAATCATAATAACAAAGAGCATCCCCTCAAAGCCCTAGGTAAAATCATCATCTCATGTGATGGGCTAATTAAATTAAAAAACCTGATGTTTCCAAGCATTATAACTTATCATACGCTTTTACAAACTAACTCAGGCAATTATAAATTCCTGCTAAGTACTAACAAATATTCTTTCTGATATCTAACAGTCAATGGAGGCCAAAAGCGAAACCTAAAGCCGTTTTGTGTACAAAAGAAAAGTCCTAGTTCTTCTGAGAATTAATTAATGCATAAAATATTATATGGTAGCTAGGCACATAATTCTATATTATTATTATCGTATTCCGACAATTAAGGCTCTTGTACGTTGGTTGATACGATTAGATGCCAAAGTAGCAACTTGCAAAATGACCTACGCAAACATACCAAGTCCAAACTGATTTGGCATTTTCTGGGTGATTAGTTTTCCTTTCTCTCTCTTTCTCCCTATACATTGGAGGACCTCTCTCTCTCTCCCCCCCTTTCTCCTTATCTATTGGAGGCTCAGATGGGTCCCTAGGTGACCAAAACTGCTGGATGTGAAAGCAAGAATTAAAGGAATTGACCAACAATTAAGGATTGTTTGGGATTTATTATTTTGTTAAAATTAAAAACTTTTTATTGAAAGTATGGTAAATAAAAGTAAAATTTAGTTGAAATAGTACGGTGAGATTCATGAATAATATTAAAAAGTATAATAGAATCTATAAATAATAGTAAAAATAAACTAGATAATAAAATAAGCTGGCAAATATAATCTATTCAAACGCAACCTTAATTTGTGGCTATGAGGGGCAGAGATTAATGCTTTCCTTAATTAATGTGTTATTTATTTTTTCCCCACTAGCATTTGATAAAGGGCTGCACGACAAATCGCTTTTAAGTTACAAACAGGTCTTTTTTAAAAAGAAAAATAAATGCAAATAGCAATTTCAACAAGCTTCATGTCCCTTTTGGATGTTGTAGGTTACACGTCTCATATAAAATTAATTAATTTACGAACACATTTAGACCCAAATATTTTTTTTAAAAAAAATTTATGGTTTAAGTGATTTCCCCATATTTAATATTAACACCTCAATTGCAATATCAATAAAGTTATCCCAACGGAGATATCATCATAAATTGACATTTCAATAAACTTTCATATTTCTCAATTAAAATATGTTTATATGGAGATCGAATTTTGAAAAATTCTAATTCAAACCCTGATGAAGTACTTAAACTGCGGATTAATTGATTGATGGAACAAATACTTATTGATTCCAAAAGATAGAACAAATGGATTTACTAACCAAAGTTACAAATTACCAAATTTAAGAGCAATAAGAATTAAAATAGTAAAATCATCACAAAGATTTTAGTAACAAAGTGGAAATCAAGTGAAAAACCATTCAAAGGAAAACCACTCAGGGGATCCAACTTCAAAGAAAATTCACTATAGAAAAAATAATTATAATAGCATATATTTACAAAACCTTTGCAATCATAAACTCTCTTTGTAAGCTCAACAAACTCATCCGCAATAACCTGAAATTCTAGTACTCTAAATATAACTCCTTAGTGGATTTCCATCAATTAATTAACTCATTGGCAAAGGCTTAAGTTTGATATGGTTTGCATGAACAACACTTATGGTGTTTTAAACTTTCAACCTCACAGTTAAGGCTTACGGTGAGGAATTTTCAAAAAAAGACTTTAAAAACTTCTCACAATGAGAAACACTTCAAGGAGAGTGTTGTAAAATATAAGAAGCAAAAAATTTCAAAATTGATTGTGAAAATATTTTGGGTTTTAGAAAGATCTTAAAAATAAGTAATTATAATTACGAAAAATTATATGGTTTAACACAATAGCCTATGTCTACTAGTAGTAGAGGATGAATTCACTAGATCAAATAGTTTACACACTCAAAGGAGCACTCATAAATAACAAAGATGGTGTAAATATTTTGGATTTTAGAAAGATCTTCAAACTAAATAATTATAAGAATGAAGAATTATATATGTGGTTTAGTAATAACCTACATCTACTAGTAGTAGAGGGTGAAGTCACTAGATTAGAGTTTACATACTCAAAGGAGCACTCACAAATAACAAAGATGGTGTAATGGCACTCTCGTATAACCCAAAACCCCAATATACCCAAATAGTGTTCTTTCACAAATACAGAGAATAAAGAATAAAATCTCTCTAAGGTTCTTTCAAACTAATCCAAAGTCTCTCTCCCCAAGTGGGGGGACCTTTGGTCCAAAGTGACCAAACCTTTTGTGCAGAGACAGATCCAAGATTTTAAGTTAGCGGGGGCTGGAGTAAAAAATAAATAAAAAAACACTCCAAATAGGCATCTATATTGTATTAAAAAATTATAAATACACAAAATCGTTGTTTCTAAACACATTAAGATACAATCATTTATCAACAAAAACAAAATAATGTTTTTTTTTTTTTTAATACTAGGCTGGCTAGGATTGTTTTTTCTTTGTTGAAATTAAAGCATTCACAATGGTATTACTAAAAATTTTAGCTTTTAACACCTCAAAAAATTACTTTATCTATTTTATCACCTCACTTTACAATACATCTAATATCAAATGTTCTATTTTTTATTTATCACTTTCATTTAAAATAATATAAACAACTCGTTAAAATAATAAAGGAAGAAAGAGAATTTGAGTTTTTAATTGAAGGAAGAGATATAATCTTAATAAAATATTGTATTTTATTTTTATCAACTGGTTACAGTCAACTGGTATTTATACCAGTTTACTGTAGTTGCAAAATTTTAGCTTTAGCTTCTCCAATAATACATGTTTTTTTGGTTTTTTAGTGGTAAAATAGTTTTTTTTTTTTTTTTTGTGCTAAAATACAATCACCATTGTGAATGTTTTTATTGTTTTTTTTAAGTTTTTGGATTGGATAGTTGCTATTAAAGTTGGTTTTGGAAGGGGGCCCTAAGGTTTTGGAAGGGGGACCCAACTACAAAAATAAAATATATAATAACTATAAAAAAAGAAAAAAAAAAATTTTGGTCCCGGTGGGGGTGGAGGGGAAGCCCCCTTGGGCCCCCACCTATGTCCGTCCTTGCTTTTGTGGTATTGTTTATTTAGAAAACTACAATACATAATTACATATTCCATGGTGGACAATGAATACCTTTCTTGGTAGATAAGGAATATTTTCTTTGGTGGACAATGGTTACTTTTCCTTAGTGGACAAGGAATAGTTTTTCAATTCAAACGAAGAAAACTCAAATCAATGCAAATTAGGAATTTGAGGCAAAATCTAATAGAGAAAAATTTAGAACTCTTTAGGTTCAAGAAGCTTTAGCTTTTAGTCTACACCTGTATGGCACCTCTCACTCTCTCTTTGTAACAACTAACAAGGGATAGTTCATATAGAGAAAATTAGATTAAACAAGCAATACAACAAATTCAGTTTACTATTTACGTAATTTCAATCAAACAAGTGTCAAAAGAATTTACAATTTGAGTTTCAATTGAGTGAGGATCTTGTAATCTTTTTGTCTAATTTTCTCTCGAGCAATAATAGTTTCGCTTGAATGAATTTTCTAAAACTTGAATTCGATCATCTAGTTTTTCACTCAACTCAATACACAAGCCAAACTTAATTAAAATACAACCCTACAACATTTTGTTTTAACACAAAAACAAGTGTTAAATTGGATAAACTCGCAACTAAGTTAAATCATTGTGTTTCTGACTTTCTGTGTTTTGGAAGTGATAAGGGTAATTTTGGAAGAAGGATAAACTCATCCATGTATGAGGAAGCCGATGGTCCTAATGAACCCATTAGCTTTTGTTGTGCATTTAGAGAAACAAAAATAATGATATCATAAGCTAACGACTCCATCTCAACGCTCGACGACATCTGTATGAGATGACAAAGAAATTAACGGGGAGAAAGAGGCCTTTGACGGGTCTAGCATGGCCTTGCTTGGCCTCCACAAATGTATATATAAGGAAACATCTTGCACTCCACGGTTAACTCTAATCAAGAGGATTCTTACAAGGAAAAGATCTTACAAAATACGCGTATTAATGAGGATCTTCCCTACAAGGAAAGACCCTCTCTGCCAAGAAATTGATGTCAACTCCACGCTACTATAAAAACCCCAAAGCCCTCACAAATCAAGGTACGCATAATTTACCTCAGCTCTGGCACGAGTTGTGAAAGTTTTCTAACTTAACCTTCGGAAGGTATTTGGTCGGTACCACACTGGTATTCTCTGCGAAGTCTTTTTTGTTTCTGTTTCACAAGTTCTGTCTAGAGCATGTGAGGACCGTGCGACTCACTGAAGATTTTTGGCATTACCAGTTGGCGCCGTCTGTGGGAAAGTCAACTTGTAAGCCATACTATCGCTTCCCAGACAAAGAGTTGCATGGTACTTTCTCGCTTGATGGCAACCACCAACAATAATCAAGGAGACGAACTACGTACCACTACCCTCGAGAGACAGGTTTTGACTCTCGTTGTGGCCATGGAACATCTCACCAAGCAAAACCATGACCTTGAAGAGCAACTACGCCAAAAGAACGCAAGGCTTAACACACAAGAGGAGGACCAAGAAGGTACTAGTGCTAAGAGAAGGGACCAAGAAGGGCCAGAGGGCAGCAATGCCCTAAGCAGACAAGAGTGACAAGATACAAGCCATCCATTTGCCATAGATACGGCTCCACCATATATGACTGCAGAGATGCAGAAAATGAAGGAATGGATGGATTTCACAATGAACGCCCTCAAGGGACAGGTGTCTAACGACCTCGATGAATTAGTCAATCGGACGGATTCACCTTTCACTGCATCCGTCACTTTATTTCCCCTTCCGCCGAAGTTCCGCATGCCACAAGTAGAGGCCTACGAAGGATCTAAGGATCCCTTAAATCACTTGGAGTCTTTCAAAACCTTAATGCACTTGCAAGGTGTAGCAGATGAGATCATGTGCTAGGCCATTCCAACTACGCTGAAGGGTTTTACAAGGGTCTGGTTTAGCAGACTGACGCTAAACTCCATCAGCACCTTCAAGGAGTTGAGCGCATAATTCGTCTTGCACTTTAATGGAGGGCACAAGTATAAGAAGTCCACTGCATGTCTGATAAACATCAAACAACAGGAGGATGAGACGCTAAGGTCCTACATAACTTGCTTTAACAAGGAGGCCCTCTCGATCGATGAAGCTGATGACAAGATACTAATGAAAGCATTTACCAATGGGTTACGGAAAGGGAAGTTTCTATTTTCCTTATACAAGAACGACCCAAAAACCATGTTGGATGTACTTTATAAGGCTACTTAGTACATGAACGCAGAAGACGCACTGTTGGCCTGAGAAGAAAAGCCTAAGAAGAGGGAAGGACAAGAGGACACATGGCAAGATAGGAGGTGGAAGATGGCTAGGACCAGAGATCGACGTGAGGACAGGCACTCCAAACCCCCCACTAGGAAGTTTACAATCTTCACTCTACTAACTACCTCAATCGACCCAGTCTTGATGCAGATCAAGGACAAAAGAGCCTTGACATTTCTTGGAAAGCTGAAAGGAGATCCTAGTAAGAGGTCCAAAGACAAGTACTGCCGTTTTCACCATGATCACAGTCATGATACGTCCGACTGCTACGACTTAAAGCAGTAGATAGAAGCTCTTATCAAACAAGGAAAGTTGCAAAGGTTTGTCAACAAGGAAAGGACGGACCCACCATAAAAGCAGGCTGCCCAAAGGGAAAACGAGTGTCCTAGGCCCTCCTAGGAGAAATAAGGATGATCTTAGAGGGAACCACAGCTTCCAGTTCGTCCAGGAAGGCACGCAAAACCTACCTATAGATGGTGCAGAATGTCCAGCTGACAGGCTTCATCTCCAAGATGGCACGAATCGACAACCGCGTAATCTGGTTCATGAAGGAAGATGCTCGACGTCTCTACCACCCACACGACGATGTACTCGTTATTAGCATACAGGTAGGGGACTACAACACTCATCGATTCTTAGTTGACAATGGGAGCTTTGCTGACATCCTCTATTACCCGGCGTTCCAGCAAATAAGAATTGAGAAAGAACGGTTAGTTCCGACCAACGCCCCACTCATGGGGTTCAGAGGAACAAGAGTATACCCCTCGGCGCGGTCACATTACCCGTAACGATTGGTGATTACCCTCAGCAGATCACTAAAGATGTTACATTCCTTGTTATCAACTGCTCATCTGCCTACAATGTCATCCTAGGTCGACCTACCCTCAACTCATAGAAGGCCGTGACTTCGACCTACCATCTGATGATTAAATTCCCCACTGAGTATGGAGTGGGAGAGGTATGCAGGAACTAAGTGGTAGCACGCAAGTGCTACATAGCAATGCTAGAAATAGACGACCATTTATAGACCATGAGCATAAAAGAACAGCAGACAGTTGCAGAGCCTATCAAGGGGTTGGTAGAGATACCTCTCGATAACTCGAGGACCGAGCGAACAACTAGAATCAGCACTCTCGCTAGTCCGCCAATCTGTCAGCCACTTACCACGTTTCTAAAAGAAAACTAGGACGTCTTTGCCTAGATCCATGAAGACATGCTCGAGATCGACCCTTCAGTCATAGTGCACAAGTTAAATGTGTCACCCACTTTTCCCCCTATCCATCAGAAGAAGTGAGTGTTCACCCAAGAACGAGACCAAGCTATAGCAAAAGAAGTCCGCGAGTTGCAAGATGCAGACTTCATTAGAGAAGTTTACTACCCTGACTGGCTGGCCAACGTGGTAATGGTAAAAAAAGCCAACGAAAAGTGGAGGATATGCGTAGACTTTACAGACTTGAATAAGGCATGCCCCAAGGATAGCTACCCTCTCCCATGGGTTGACGTCCTGGTAGACTCTACGGCCCAACACCGATTGCTGAGTTTCATGGATGTTTTCTCTAACTACAACCAAATAAAACTAGACAAAGCTGATCAGGAGAAGACTTCGTTCGTCACCAGCAAAGGCCTCTTTTGCCACAAAGTAATGCTGTTTAGTCCTTAGAACGCGGGCGCAACGTATCAGAGGCTCATGAACAAAATGTTTGCACATCAAATCGGAACAAACATCCAAGTTTATGGAGATGACATGCTAGTAAAAAGCCGAAGGGAGGACGATCATTTGGGAGACCTCTGGGAGACCTTCAACACCCTCCGCTCTTACAACATGAAGCTCAATCCAAGCAACTGTGCATTTAGGGTGACGGCTGGAAAGTTCCTAGGGTTCATAGTGTCTCAAATAGATATCAAAGTCAACCCAAACAAGATCCGGCCATAATGGAAATGGCATCACCAAGGAACGTGAAAGAAGTACAAAGCCTCAATGGCAAGGTGGCCGCGTTGAATAGGTTCGTATCAAGGGCAACGGACAAGTGCCTACGTTTCTTCCACAGGCTAAAGAAGTCTTTTAAGTGGGCAGCCGACTGTTAACAAGCATTTAAGGATCTGAAGGCCTACCTCTTTTCCCCACCGTTGTTGAGTCCTTCCAAACTGGGGGAAGAATTATTCCTCTACTTAACTGTATCCCGGGCTGTCGTCAACACTTCCTTAGTCCAGGAAGAAGATAGGGTGCAAAAGCCAATAAACTACACTAGTTGAGCACTCCGAGGTGTGGAAGAAAGGCAATGGAGAAACTCGCCTTCGCTTTAGTTATCGTAGCTCGTAAGCTCAAGCCATATTTTCAGGCCCACATTGTGCTCGTCCTAATTGACAAGCCTCTACAGCAAGTAATGAGTAACCCTAAAGCCGCCAAACTGATAGCGCTATGGGCAATAGAATTGAGTAAATTTGACGTACAATACTGCCCACGAATTGCCAAATAGGAATAAGTAGTCGTTGACTTCATTGTAGAGTTCACCAATATGGAAGGCCAAGGGGTAAAAGAATACACTTAGTGGAGCGTTCACAGGATGGGTCGTCTAATAGACAGGCTGGCGGAGCCGGTGTAGTACTCCATTCCCCAGAAGAGGACAAGATCGAATGCATGGTCCGTCTCGACTTCCCTATAACAAACAATGAAGCAGAGTACAAAGTTTTAGTAGTAGGGCTGGATCTCACTAATGCCGCGGGGGCAACAAGTGTAATTGTGTATTGTGACTCCTAGGTGGTCACCAGTTAGGTGAACAGTGATTTCAAATGCAAAAGGGAAAAGATGAAGAAGTATCTAAAGTAGGTGAGGAGATGAATAGGCGAGCTGCAAGCTAAGTTCATCCAGATTCTCAAGGAAGAGAACGAGAAAGCTAATCGCCTTGCTAAAGCCACCTCAGCAGAACACATGCTCATCCCCAGTAAGGTACTTTCATCCAGCCCTCACAATTTATAGATGACGTTGGCATGTAGGAAATAGACTCGGGAAGCGACTAGACGACACCAATAGTTTCTTACTTGAAAAAACAGCAAGCTACCCAATGGTAAAGAGGCCGCAAGGAAGCTGAAGGTCGAAGCGATGCGATTCATTTTGATAAAGGACGTCTTGTATAAAAGAAGCTTCTCCTGCCCGTACCTAAGGTGCTTAAGCCCCGAAGAAGCAGACTATGTCATGAGAGAAGTCCATAAAGAGGTCTGCGGGAACCACTCAGGGTCGCAGGCTTTTGGTGCACAAACTGATTCGAGCTAGATACTACTAGTTTACTATGCAAAAGGATGCTCAGGCCTATGTCAAAGCCTGCGACAAATGCCAAGGGTTCGGCAACGTCATTAGATAGCCAAAAAAGAGCTTACCCCAATAACGGCCCCATGGCCTTTCGCTCAATGGGGATTAGACATCATGGGCCCATTCCCAATAGCAATGAGATAGCTGAAGTTTCTAATAGTCAACATAGACTACTTCACCAGATGAGTAGAAGCTGAAGCCCTGGCCAGCATTACAGAAAAGAACGTACAAAACTTTGTCTGGAGGAACATCATCTGCAGATACGGGATCCCTAGAGTCTTGGTCTCAGATAACAGGAAGCAGTTCGACAACGACACTTTCAGGGACTTTTGCTCACAATTGGGGATCAAGAACCACTACTCCTCCCCCGCCCACCCTCAGGCCAATGGACAAGTAAAGGTCACGAACCAATCCTTGCTTAAAATCATTAAGACTCGGCTTGAGGGAGCAAAAGGTATATAGCTAGAAGAGTTGCCAAGCGTACTATAGGCATACAGGATAATAGCCAGAACACCTACAGGAGAGACACCGTTTCGACTAGCATACGGAAGTGAGGTAGTTATCCCAGTTGAGGTCGGACTCACAAGCTATAGGGTGGACAATCATGATGAAAGAAGGAATGATGAGGCCATGTGTCTACAGCTTGACCTTGTGGGCGAAGTCAGAGCGACAGTTGAACAAAGACTAGCACGATGCCAAGACCTCATGGCTAAGCACTACAACTCCAGAGTCAGATACAAAGACTTCAAAGTTGGAGACCTCGTCTTGAGGAAGGTGACAAGCGCCACTAGAGATCCCTCTCAGGGAAAGCTCGATCCTAATTAAGAGGGACCCTACAGAATCACTTCATGGCAGAGAAAAGACACCTACCACCTAGAGACCCTAGATGGACAGAAGTTGCACCATCCATGGAACACCGACCATCTCAGGAAATACTACTAGTAGATGACAGCATGAAGAGTGTCATTCCTCATTTCCAATTTATTTCTTTTTAGTTAATTTTTATCTACAGTACTTTCTAAGCCCAAAGGGCAGGTTTTTATTCCTTTTAAGAACAACTTTTTACTTATGTATGTATTTATCACAATAAGAAGAGTTATTTAGATATTACATGTGTATGTGTACATTTCTAAAAAACCAAGTCCGCAAGTGGACAAATTCATCCCATGGAGATGCCTTGAAATTATCAAGTCCACAAATGGATGAGTTTATTATTAAGTCCACAAGTGAACGACTTTATTATTAAAGTCCACAAGTGGACGAGTTCATCCCATGGAAATGCTTTGAAATTATTAAGTCCACAAGTCGACAAGTTTATTATTAAGTCCACAAGTGGACGAATTTATTATTAAGTCCACAAGTGGACGAATTTATTATTAGTCCACAAGTGGACGAGTTTATTATTAAAGTCCACAAGTGGAGGAGTTTATTATTAAGTCCACAAGTGGACGAGCTCATCCCATAGGGATGTCTTGAAATTATTAAAGTCCACAAGTGGACGAGTCTATTATTAAAGTCCACAAGTGGACGAGTCTATTATTAAGTCTACAAAATGAACGAGTTCATCCCATAGGGAAGCTTTGAAATCATTAAGTCCATAAGTGGATGAGTTTATTATTAGGTCCTCAAACAGGACGAGTTCATTGTTAAGCCTATGGGTGGACAGGTCCACCAAAGTAGACGAATTCATTCTAGATACCCACCAAGTCATTTGGGAGACAAGTACATCCTAACATGTATGCACAGAACCAGATGGACAAACGCATATCTCAGAATAAAGACCAACACATAGGAAAAATATACTAAAAGTGACAGATATAAAATAATAAAAATACACCATAAATAAAGTGAAGTGTTTAAAAACAAGGCCCAAAAATAGAAGGGCACTTAATATTGTTTGAAAATTAGATACAAGAAAAATAAAAAATAAAAACTAAGCTGGGAGGTTCTAGGTGTTCTCATTATCTTCAGCAGGAGGGTTTTGGGCATCTTGGGCGGAAGGGTTCCCGATGTCACTAAGAGGAGGATCAATAAAAGACGGAGCCAAAGGAGCGACGGGCCCTTAAACTGCAGGTTGAGCAAGGACCACACCGTCATCTTTTGGATCCCGCTCTGACCGAGTAGAGTCATCGGTCTCCTCACTGACGGTGTTGCCACCTGCAGGGGTCGTTGGTAGAGGGTTGTCCATGGTGACCTTGGATAAATCCAAGTTTGGGTAAACGGACTTAACCTGCTTCAAGAAATCCTCAAACTCGTCACCATAGTAGACAGTGCAGGCGTCAATGAAAGGTTGGGAAGCCTTGAACTTTGTTATGGCGTCAGCCCTGGCTATCTCGACCTGCCCACAAATAGCCATCAGCTCTACCTCCAAATTCATTTTTTTCCTCTTGCACCTTCTCTCGGAGATGGGCTTCCTTCTTCAGCTTTTCAGTTAAAGCCATCACCTCCTTATTAGACGTACAAAGAGCCCCCTTATATTGCTCTTGCTCGTTGGTTAAGGTCTTATTACGCTTACGAAGCCTGCTAATCATCCCTTCCTAAGTGACACTTCTATCCTGAAGCGCCTTCATACGCACCAGTGCCAAAAAACAAAAGAATCGTCAACTAATGAACAAAAATTAAATAAATAAATAAATAAAAAGGTCAAAAAGACCCGACGCCCCCAACTCTTTTGTCGTCTACTCAGCATAAGGATCCAAATCCATGTCCTTGATGATTGACTCAACGGCATGTTTCTTGTAAGAGAGAAGACGATGGACAGTTCCCTGAGTGAAGGGACCAGTCGCCGTCATCAAACCTTTGCCAACCCCATGGCTAGGTTTGGGAGGTGATGACTTCTTTGGCTTGTCACCTGCAGGGAGGGCCGGTCCTTTCTTTAGTGGACGGTCATCCTTTCCCTTGCTCTTTTGCTTGGATGACCCTTTGGTGACACCTTTGGGAGTTGACAAGGAGGTCCCCTCTTTCAACTTTTGTTTGCGTACCGCAGCTGATGCCTTTACTAAAACCCTTTACTTAGCTGCCTCCATTTCTATAAAGGGTAAAAGACAAATGTTATGCAAACAAGCATGAGTATGAAGCAGACATAAGGAAAAAGCTAAGATGAAAGAACTTACGCCGACGAGAATAAGTGTTCAGTCTACGAGCTGCAGCCGTCGGCTCAGGACCACTACAGTAGGCGTGCAACATGTCAAGGGTAATCAAGTCCCTGCACTTCCGCTTGTCCAAGGGGATCTCGAGCACCTGACGGTCAAAAGCCTCCTGCTCATCGGTTATGCATGAATGAACGCTAGTTGATGGAATCAAAAGCAAACGACGTTAGACACTTGAAAAATAAATAAAGAAGAAACGAAAATACAGATGGTACTAGACCTGAATCCTTGACGATACCCCAAGTATTGTCAAAATCGTGAGGCATCGTCACCCACTCTTCCCGATAGCAGACCCAGTCCGTCCCTTGAACAAAAAAGTATATGTCCTTCCAATTTCTATTGGAGTCGGGCATGTCAGACACTAGTCTAAGAGTCTTCTTCCTCGTTGCAAAATGGTATATCCCCTGAGATGAGGATATATGTTGGGGTCTGTAGCACCAAAAGAACTCGTCCAGTGTAAGCTGACAATTCCCCCCACTAAGACAACCCCAAAGGATCTCAGCCCCTATGAATGTTCTCCAAGTGTTTGGGGCAATTTGGCTAACAAACAGACCTAGGAAAATGGCCAACTGGTGGTGTAGCGCTATCAAAGGCAATCTTAATCCTGCCGCGAACATGGCATCATACATGTCGACGTCCGCGATCTTCCCAGATTAGCACTTTTCATACTTCCCAAGTAGACGGATTGGAATGTTATTAGGGATTTGGTAACGGTCCCTTAAGTTGTTAAAAATTTTGGTTGTCATCGTCGGCTTAAAGTCATTTACAGTCCATATCGCAAGAAGGATATAGCAACGGGTATGACCATCCCCTAGGGAGGCGTGACAGACATTGAAAATGACACATTAAAATTTGGATGTCATTTACCAAAGAGCTGCTCCCATGTTTAGTATTAGCCACTTGACTTCAGTGTGAGTTCTTTTAGGTAAGACCTTTTTAGTATATTTTTCTTTATTCCTTGTTTATTTTATTCATCAAGGCACAATCTTACTGCTTAGCCATAAATGCTACTTCTGCAAAGCTATTGAAACAACTATCCTTTTATATGATTCATTCTACAATTTTGTCTATTGTTCTAAGTTGTTTAGCTTACTTCAAAGTCTATGAGCGTGGTTAACAATATCATTAAAAATTGTGTGAATGAGGTTCATTATATTATTCAAAGTTGTAAAAACTTACTATGCAATATTGTATATTGTAGGATATGTCAAGTGGGAAGTTCTTCAAGTAGTTTTAGAAGGTTGAATTATGGCAACGATCATAAGGTGAAATGTAAACGCCAATTTCTTGCAATCTTGAAGACATCGTGGACAAATAACAACCCAAGCAAAAAACAAAATTGAAAGAGAAGGATAATAATGCACCTTAGATGAAGATTGTTGATTTAGAAGATAAAAGGCCAAGGAAGATTGTGGTGATCATTTTAGTTTCTCTAGTGAAAGCAAAAGGCCAAGGAAAGAACTTGTATTGAGAATAGGTGAATTGTAGTTTAGTCACTGTGAAAGATTGTAGTGACAATCACTTTGAGATAGTAGGTAGCTTATTATCTTGTTTAATGGAATGACAATTGTAATAGCTACTTGTATTGTGAGAGACCGCACCCCCGACCCCTTTTTATAAGATGTTGGGCTAAACCCACGTGAATGGGTGGAGTCGTGTTATTGCCTCTTAAAATGGAGATTCAACTAGTTATATTTTTCCCTTTAGATTAAGGGTTTTATAATGGAGTCGCCACTTATTTAGTTATTGGAAAAATAAGAAAACCATAATTGAAAAATTCCTCATTTTATTAATTTGAAATTGAATTTACATTGAACATAGGAAATTACATGGTTTTGGTCCTAGGTACAATCTAAGATAAAGTACATGACTTTGTTTCCTAGTTACAATCTAGAAATTGAAAAATTACATAGATAAGCATTGGATCTACTACCCCTTGATCTAAGCTCGGAGGCTATGTTATAAGGTGGGAAGGTGTTAGGCACCCATCTTACCCGATGAAACCGGTCTTCTAGACTATGATGGCCAACATTCATATCATATCATCCAATATGTCAATCAATTTGCATGTTGAATTTAATGTATGTGCATGTGATGAACCCTAATTCAATTTATTAAGGATTGCATTTGGATTGAAAAATAAATTCTAGTGAATGTGTGTATATGATGATATCCTAGATTCAAGGATTTGAAAGAATTATGAAACAAACATGTTTTTCATATTTTTGATGTGGATTTAAGATCAAAACTAGTGTTTATGCATGAACATGTGATGAACAACCAAGAACATATGAAGAACACATAAGAACATTTAAAAACATTCGAACATATTCAAGAGAATTTAAATAATTACTATCGTGCTTTAATCCTAAATTCTCATCATGGCAACACAAAAAAATAGTTAGGGAAGGAAATTATATCTTCATGTAAGATCCATATGGTGGAGGAAGAGACTCTTGATGCAGGTCTTAAGGGTGGAGGAAAAGAAGAATAAGGAGAGGGAGAGTGAGAGTGAGTCTCACTCAATACCTTGAGTCTCAGGAAGACCAAGATATGACAAAACTACTCAATTTCACTAAAACTCAAGAGAAGAGAAGAGAGAGAGTTTTTTTTTTGTTCTCTGCTTTGAAATGAAGAAGAGGGAGGGTTTATATAATAGTGGTGGAGGAAATATGAATGGAATGCCATTTAGGGTGTGTTTGTTTTGGGTGAAAATCACTTTCGAAAATGCTTTTCCGGAAATGCGGGTGTTTGGTTGGTCCAGAAAATAGAATTTTCTGGAAATTGATTTCCGTTGACCGAAAAAAGAAGGCTTTGACTACGAGAATCATTTTACACTTTCATTTTCACTTCAAAGTATTTCTGGAAAGAGAGAGAAGAGAGAGCCCAGATCGAAGAGAGAGAGGAAAAAGAGACTTCGCCGGCGACCACAGACGAAGCTCCAGTTCGACGATCGCACCGCGCCGCTCGTCGATCGCAGTACCGTGCCGCTCGTCGATCGCAGCACCGCGTTGCTCGATCTCGTTGCTCGATCTCGCCTCCGATCTCGCCTCCTCTCTAATCTTGCCTCCGCTCGATCTCGCCTCTGCGCGATCTCACCTTCTCCTCCGCCGCGCAATCTCAATTTGACCGGATTTGATGAATTTTTTTGCTGGGTTTTGTTTCTTTTGTGAATGAGTGTGGAATTGATTCATTATCCACATGTTTACAGCTGAGGAAGTGTATGGAAAATTGGGTGGCTGGGCTATGTAAAGCATTTTCTGTAAAAATGTTTGGACGAACCAAACACCGGAATTGATTTTTCGTAAAACAATTTCCGAGACAGCCAAACAGCCTGAATACATTTTTCTTTTCCGGAAATTAGCATTTCCGGAAAATATGTATTTTCCAGAAAACATTTTACAGGAACCAAACACACCCTTAATGAGGGTTGACAAAGAATCATGAACCTATACCTCATTTTAGCCTTTGAAGAAATCTGGTGCATTAAATGTGGAGATTGATGAAAGTGAGGAGTAAGCAAAGTTCGGTTTTCCCAGAGCTGCTGTAATTGCCTGTAGAGAAAATTTCGAAAAATCATATCTGACTCAATTCTAATCGGAATTGTCTCATTCTTGTGCTCAAATTGAAGCCCCGGATGTCTAATTTCTGGGAAAATTAACTTATTCACAAATTCAAAATATTCTGAGAGATATCAATGAAATAGTAAGCAGAGGTCATTTGTTAGAAAATGGTTTCAGCACAATTAACATTAATAGGTCCCAAATTAGCTTCCAATTAATATTAAATGGCTTCAATCACTCACATTTCAGACTTAATTGGTTCTAAATTTACTCTAATTAAAAGATAATTGCACAAATTACTCATTGAAAAATTAATATTTAACTATCTAGTTAATTAGGTGTATGCAACCCTACCATAAAATATAGTTCTAACAAATCAAATCATGACATATCATCGTTCTCAAATTAATTATACTTATAACCAATTGAAATCAATTGTTCATAATCACATATAGTCGGACTCAATTTGTGATAGTGCATCTCAGCCATTAAAACTTGATTTAATGATAACTTTCAATTTGATGGTCCGATTAGGGCTTATGACTAGTCGGTTTGATCGTTACAACATCAAGATCATTTTGGTGAAATGAGATTAAGGATCTAATGACTAGAATCAAGATACATATTTCCAAAGTGAAATTACCCTTTTACCCTCCATGTGAGGTTAAATGTGAGTTGTAAAATAGGGTGTCAACAGTATTTTTATGTTGTAATGGAAATTGAAATACATTTCTTGCAATGGAAATTCTTACTTAGTTTTGTCTCTTATTGGAATATTGTTTATTATAATGGAAATTGGCACTTAGCCATCCATAAATGCACCTAGCAATTACATTGCACCTGCAAAGTGCAATTGTGGGCAGCTATGCAATTACAATTGGTAAAAGCATTGATGTGCCAGACCAAAAAGAAAAAACTCTATGCATGTGAACAATACCATTATCTTCAATACCCAACACTGCCATATTCTTTTTTTGCTCATGTCCAATATCATTATCATATAAACCTATGGAAAGTTTTACAAAACAATAATCTACAAACTACTATTGTTGTTGCTCCTCAACCTTTTCTAGCTCCATTTCCAACTCTTCCTTTTCCAACACCAGCTCCAGCACCTTTTCTAAATCTACCAACTCCATTACTTCCAGCAACACTTGTTTGGGTTGAGACTTTTAATAATAGAAACATGGTAAGTATGCATGCACAACAAATTACATTGACCAAATATTGGCAATTTGCAAATAATAAGCACAATGTATATAATATAGTATGGAAAGTACTATAGTTGATTGGCTTCCAGCAACACTTGATGGGCGACAATCATCTATCACTCTTAAGCCCATAAACACATGATTGCCTCATGTTCTCCTAATCTACAACAAGCTCAAAAAATTTGCAGTTAGCAACTACAATAAGAATCATCTATCAAAACTTAGTTAGCAATAAGCATGTATTAATACATGATTTTGTCTCCCTATAGTAGATGTTGCTCCTTGTCTTTGCTCAGTTTGGTCCTCACTAGCATCATTAGATTTGGGGGATACTTTGCATCCTCTTTTGTTGTGACCTAATTGTCCATAATTGGTACATTTTTGGGCGGTAGATGACTTCTTCAACTTATGTGAAATCCTTCTTGCCTCATCAGCAACTTTCTTCCTCTTGTTCTCCTTTGGTCTTCCAGGCTGTACAAGCATCTTCGAAGGCAGAATCTTATCACTTGCTTCCTTTGGCCAAAACTCCTCACCATTGGCAGGCTGGATAAGATGTGAGTAAGTTCTAAGGTAAGTCTCAACCTTGTAGTAGTGATGTACATAATTTTTTGCCTTTTCTTTCTTGTAAGCAATTGCTGAAACCGCAAGCTTACAAGGGATGCCTGTTAAATCCCATCTGTAGCAAGCACATGTATGCTTATCCAGATCAACTACAAACTGCTTTCCCTTACAATGAACTTCAAACTTTGATCCACCAAACCATGTAGATGTGCAATCCCTAGTTGCTTCCTTGTTAACTTCTAATTTATCTTGAATCCTAGGACAAATTGGGCCAAACTTCTTCAACATTGTATCCCTATTTCTTGGGATCCTTTTCATAAGATACCTCCTAATCATCTCACACATGGTCAATATGGACTTATCCCTAGCATCAATTATCTTGGAATTAAATGACTCACAAAGGTTGTTCAACAACATGTCACACTTAGGCCAAGTACTAAAAGCATGTTTACTCCAATGTGCACAATCAATACCCATCAAATGCCCGTAAGCATTAACATCTACATTTCTCATCATCTCCATCTTTGCCTCAAACCCAGATCTGGTGGTCTCTCTTGCTGCTGCCCACATTAAATCCTTCAATAGTTTACCCTTGTGCTCCTTCTTGAAGTTGACATATAAATGCCTAACACAGAACCTTATATGTGCTTTAGGAGCAACTGTTGCAAGAGCAGGAAGTAAGCCCTACATTAAAAATATAAATAAATAAATAAAGAGTTTATTACGTAGATATTAAATAATTTGAACACTAAATTTAAATTTAAATATATACAATAAATACAACATTAAACTTCCACAAAAAAGAAATTCATACCTTCTGTTGGTCAGAAGTAAAGGTCCAACCATGTTCCCTCACAGGACCAATATCAGCTAACAACAACTCTAGAAACCATGACCAACTACCCTTGGTCTCACCCTCACAAACAGCAAATGCTATTGGATACATCCCGTCATTCCCATCAATCCCAACAGTTGCCAATAGTTGCCCCTTCAAAAACCCTTTTAAATGACAAGTGTCAAGACTAATAATTGGCCTACATTCCTCCAAAAATTCGATTCTACAAGCAGCTAGACACACATACATTCTCTTGAAGTGCAGTGTGGGTGTGTGTAGATTAATTTTGGCTATAGTGCCTGGATTAAAAACTCTCAACTCTCCACAATAATCTCTAGCTCTTTCAAACTGGTACGCAAACCTTCCTTTAAGCATTTCCAATGCAATCTGCCTAGCCCTAAAGGCTTTGTCCAAGGAAATGTCTACTTGAAACTGATTTTTTATACCTTCCTTTATCTCAGAACTTTTGATGTTGGGTCTCCCTCTAAACACCTCTAGCCATGCAACTGCAATCTACCTTGCAGAAACCATCCTAATATGAAAAGTTCTAGAACATGTATGTTTTTCCTGATAGGTTTTCACAAGCAAGAGTTTTCTTCACGATCCCATGAAGCATAAATATACCACCCACAATTCTCACATTTGTAACTCACCTTGCGAGACTCATTCTTAACAATTAACAATGGATATCCGTGCTTGATTCTATAAGACTGCACAGCCCTCTTAAACTCCCTGTGGTCACTAAACAACATCCCTTTCTCAAAAACAGGGTCGGACATATCCACCTCAGCTCTAAATTCAATGTACTTCGGGTGCTCTTCATCATCCTCAAAGTTGACAGGTGTGCACAAAACGTCAAAGTGCCCATAATCACTTTCCCCACTTTTTATATTATGCTCCTCATCACTAAAGCAAGTGGGTACCTGTAGACACCCAATTTTATAACTTACATTTAACCAACCGGTAGATCTTTAGATTTGTGATACAAAACAAATCTTGATGTCCTAACGATCATAATGGTATGTCATGGGTTTTGATCGGACCACCTGATCAAAAGTTATCATACAAGAAATTTTCAATGATCATGGCCTGCCTACACGATGGGCCTGATCGCGTCCTATTCTAAACACTTAATTTTGATTGATTCTCACAAGAATTAATTTAAAATTAATCAAGTGTGATTTTTGATTGAATTTCATTTTTTTTTAAAGAAAATAATAAAAAAATGTTTTTCTTTATGGCATCTTATCTGCTCTTTTGAAAAAATTCCAGAGATATGATCCATGAAAAATTCAAAAAAAAAAAAGAAAAGAAAAAATTCTCAAAAAAAACGTCATTATCTTCAGCTGTAACTTGAATCACATTTTTGGTCAGAAAAAGGTTGAAATTTGGATTTCTCTATTTCTATAAAAGTTGTAGAGAATTAAATTTCCTTTCAAAAAACATCAATCCCGAATCAATTGGAATTTTGAGCAGCAAGTTATGGCCAAAATACGAAACAGGTGCAGAAGACAACATAAATTCAGCATTATCTTCAATTTTCTCTCAAAATTCCAAATGAGTTCAACGTCAAATCTATTCAAGCCTATCTAATAGACTTATCCTTTCCCTTTGCTTCAGAAAAAATATTTTTGAAAAATAAATTGGGTAAAGAAACAGATACAGCCTATGGAAAAAATTCAAAAATGCTCAAAATACGTTACTATTTTCAGCAGCAATTTGAAACACATTTTTGGCATGGATAACATTGAAATTTGGCTTTCTCTATTTCTGAAAAAGTTGTAGATAATTGAATTTTCTTTCAAAAAACACCCATCCTGAATCAATTGGAATTTTGAGCGGAAAATTGGAGCCAAAATACGAAGCAGGTGCAGCATCATTTCAAAATTTGAATGGGGATCAGCCCCAAATCCGTCCCCAGCTCATTTAAACAGGTTATCTCTTCCCTTAGCTTCAGAAGAAAGCTAAGAACTTAGCTTTAAAGCTAAGCCATCCCTTCCCCTATAAATAGAGAAGACCTTTTCCATTCTCTGGACCCCGAATTCCCTCTAGAGAGCTAGTGAGAAAGCAGAAAAAAAAGCTATTGAGCAACCATTGTTCTTACTTTGGTTGTAGTTGAGTACTTCCTTGCTTTCTCCCTAGCCCTTTAGGTGATCATTTCCCCTTTTAATTTATGCTAGTAAGTAGTTAACTTTTTTTAATTCTTTATACATGCTAGAATAAATGCTTACAAATCATTATTCACTTCTTTTATGCTATGCTTGGATGAACATGCCTATATGTCTTATTGATTTTCTCTTACATGTTTAGATGAACATTTCTAGGTGATACACAATTTTCTCTTGAATGCTTAGATGAACACTTCTAGGCTAATACACAATCTTCTTTTGAATGCTTAGATGAGTACTTCTAGGCTAAAACACAACTTTCTCTTTAATACTTAGATGAACATGTCTAGGTAGTTGTTTTAATTTTTTAAATGCTTGAACAAACATGCCAAAGTATTTTGATTTTGTCTAGATAAACATGTCTAGGGTTTTTCCTTTACTTCTCTTCATAATTGCTTGGATGATCAAATATGCTTAAAGGTTTTATTTTTATTTGTTTCTCTTTGCAATTATGTTGATGACAAATAACATGACAATTTTGTTTTTCCTTCACATGCTTAGATGAACATGTCTAGGCTAGGAATTCTTTATTTATATTGATCTCTTGGATGAACATGCCATTACCTTCATTTTTTAAAAATTGTTATCTAACAAGTTTTATTTATTTATTTTTTTTTTTTTCTCTTTATGTCAAATTCCCCTAACACATATTTATTTACAATTCCTGCAAATCACATGTTTATATGACATATTCTTTGTATTTGTTTGACATGACATGACATTGACCACCTTAACCTAGGAGACCGGTTTTACCGGGCGAGATGGGTGCTTAATCCCTTCCCATCTCATAAATTAGCCTCCGAACCAAGATCAAGGGTTCTAGAAAATGCTCTTGTATATACAATTTTACTTTTAGAATGTAACTAGGAAATAAAGCAATGTAATTTACTTTTCTTAGATTGTATCTAGGACAAAAAGCATTGTAAATTTTTGTTACAAAATTCGATGTAAATTGTCATATACATTAATACAACAGAAGTATTTTTCATTAAAGGTTTTCTTGTTTTTCCTTTTAAATTAAATAAGTGGCGACTCCATGTAAAACCCTCGATCTAGGGGGGAGTGCATTTTTACAGTACCCAATTAGATGTGTTCTGCTCATAAGGGTTTACATTCGATTGGTCATAGGCAGTGGTTTGGACAATGTGATTGGATGGAGCAATGTAAGTGGATGGGTCAATGGGAGAGGATGGTCTTTCATATCTATCAAATTCACTGTCACCTACCAAATCAACGTAGTCCTCATCAAAAAAAATTGTCATCTACTCCAACTCTTTCATCAACTTCTTTATGACACTCATTCTCATCATCACTAGGGGTGTGCATGGGTCGGGTTGGGTGTCGGGTTGAACCCATGGGTTTGACAAATTATTATTATTATTATTATTATTATTAAATTGAGTAGAAAAAATATATATTAATATATTAAAAAAACCTAAAGATTAGTATCAATGTAACTTCTTAAAGACAAACAACACTAATGACTAAACAACAATAGTAATTTATTAGGATTTGTGTGAACTAATTGACTTTTATATAGGATAGGAAGAACTGGCTACTTAAAAAAATTTATTAATTATATAATATTATATATATATATATATTAAATTAGTATTAGTAGGAGGAACTGAGGAAATGCTGCTCTACAGTTGTTTTTTTTTAATTATTAAATATATATATATATATATATATATTTATATATAAGTGCCTACAATTGATTTAAAAAAATATTAAATATAAAATATATTTTAAATATATATTAAATATGGGTGGGTCGGGTCAGGTTTGGCGGGTTTGTAATTTTATGACCCAAACCCAACCCGACCCGCCATAATTTTTTTTTTTTGTAACCCAAACCAACCCACCAAACCTTAAAAACCGACCCAACCTAGAAGGTCGGGTTGGGTTGGGTCGGGTTTGGCGAGTCGGTGGGTTTTCATCACACCCCTAATCACATCACCTTCATTAACTTGATCCTCATCAACTTTTTCCTTAACAGCTTGTTCAACATGTTTCACATATATGTGTATTAACCTTTCAGGTGCAAATTCTAACCAATCACTTACAACCCTAACATCATTATCTTTTTTCAATGGAAATAGGCCATTATGAAGTTCCATATGAGGAATTCGGTAAAAATATTCAGCTCCATTCGTAATACCAAGATCTTTGGCATATTTAGGCATATCAAAAACAGCAAAAGTGTCAGGATCAACATCTGAGACCCTTGATTCAATCCCTCTAGCATATTCAACATGTGTATCACTATGTGTAATGAATACCCCTCTATGATGTATAGACATATCAAATGGTTAATCCATATTCAAAGCCCTGCACACACATATAAATGCATTACTAAAATATTACATTTAATTAATAAAATATAATTGACATACATGTATACAAGAGGCATTATTATAATATAACATTTAATTAACACATTACTAACATCACCATATTCTTTGAATGGACATAAGCCATTATTAAAATAAATATAATACTATATGCAGACAAGAGCTATAAAGCAGAACATATGGGCCACTCAGATGGACTACTTAGTAAAAATGTGCATTATTTTACACCATTCAATACACACAGCTCATCATCACAGGCTAACCCACCAAAATTAAATATCAATAAAGTAACCAATTCCAGACAAAACACAACCAAATATATCATAAACCATTGACAACAAACTGCTACGAAAATCCTTTAAAAAATTCGTCCCTATCAACAGTATCAAAGTGCTACAAAAACCCAAAAAAAAATTAAAATAAAGAGAAACAAACTCCACCATAAACACACTCAAAGTTCCAATAGCAAAGTAAATGAGTTTAAATCACACACACATAGAGAATTCTAGCAACAAATCCATCACCCAAAAAATTTAACGAAAACTCCAAACATTTTGTGCATCCAACAACAAAATCCCAAACGAAAAAAAAAAAAAAAAAAAAAAAAAAAAAAAAAAAAAAAAAAAAAAAAAAAATTGAACAAAAACCTCAACAAACCCAAACAACAAAAGCCCCAACAAACCCAATAAAAACCCCAAAATTCCAATCCAGCAATGGCAAGAAAAATCCAAAAAGAGAGGGAGAAAGAGAGCCATAGAGAATTTTTGGCCGTACCCATCGCCACCGCTGCTGCCGCCTTAGAGCTAACTTGAAGCCTTCAATGAACTTACGTCTGCTTCCTTCGTGGGTATTCAGTTTTGGTTTGGGATTTTAGAAATAGGATGAAACGGTGTAGTTTATGATTAGATTTTTTGTGTTTTAGCATTGTGGAAACGCCACCGTTTTTACTGTGACAGGTAAGCTTTTATTATTAGTTGAAACTGTGTCATTTTGGGGCTTATTTGGCAAAAAAAAAAAAAAAAAAAAAAAAAAAAAAAAAAAAAAAAAAACACATCAGCAAGATGACATGGCAGTTAACAGCAAAAACTAACCGAGGGGGTGATTTGCTAACGGAACCAAACGTTGGGGTGTGAAATCCAATCACCCCCAAACGTTAGGGGTATACTTTGCAATTTACCCAAAAGAAAAAAAAATAATGAAAAAGAGAAGAGGACTTAAAAGGTTAATTGACGAGTCTGTAAAGGTGATGGGATCAGCAAGTAGACAACAGCAAAGATGACGAAATGATAGCTCTCTCTAGGTTTGCAAAGATGAAATAAGGAAAATGAGAGGAGGAGATGAAATATTTATAGGACAAAAATACATGAGCAACGAAGCGACACTTTTGTCCAAAAATGAGGAAAACCATTTTGTGTCACGTGGCCCAACATTTAATGATAGCTGCTCGAGGAACCATTAATGAACACCCCTTTTTCTGAATGAATAAAAATAATAGAAAAGATACAAATCAAACTCCATATCCTGTCAGCTAAAGCCGACAAAGCCATGGAGTAGGGGGCAGCTGATAAGGGTAATTTTGGAAGAAGGATAAACTCATCCACGTATAAGGAAGCTGACGGTCCCAATGAACCCGTCAGCTTTTGTGGTGCATTCAGAGAAACGAAAATAACGATATCATAAGCTAACCACTCCATCTCAATGCCCGACGATGTTTGTGTGAGAGGACAAAGAAGCTAACGGGGAGAAAGAGGCCTTTGACGGGTCCAGTGTGGCCTTGCTTGGCCTCCACGAATGTATATATAAGGAAACATCTTGTGCCCCACGGTTAACCCTAATCGAGAGGATTCTTACAAGGAAAGGATCCTGCAAAATACGCATATTAATGAGGATCTTCCCTACAAAAACCCTCTCTGCCAAGAAATAGATGTCAACTCCACGCTACTATAAAAACCCCAAAGCCCTCACAAATCAAGGTACGCATAATTTACTCCAGCTCTGGCACTCTAGAGTTATGAAAGTTTTCTAACTTAACCTTCAAAGGGTATTTGACCGGTACCACACCGGTACCCTCTGCGATGTCTTCTTTGTTTATATTTCGCAAGTTCTATCTAGAGCACATGAGGACCATGCGACTCACTGACGATTTTTGGCATCATCAAGAAGGATGGGATTGTTTTTGACGAAATTACAAAAAAAAAAAAAAAAAAAAAACAAAAAAAAAAAAAAACAAAACAAAACAAAACAACACAAAAAAAATGTCCAAAATTAGATAATACTCCAGAGTCAAAGATTCTTGTGGGAGGTAAGAAATCAACTGTGAAATAATGAGAAGGACCCAAACTTGGAAATAAATCATTGCCAAAGGGTTTTTTGACAAGTACCAACAATAGAGGGGTTTCTTGTGATAGGCTCTGTGGGTGGTTGTTCTGAGTCATGACGAAATGGCCAAGGTTCATGACTCATTGGGGGTGTAACTTGTGGTTGAAGCAATTTTTTTTTTTGTTTTTTTTTTTTTTCCTTCAAAAAAAGAAGATGTATTTGTTCGTTTAAGAATAACTAATCTAACTTTTTGTTGAAAGTATGATAAAGTATACTTATACTTTGAAAGAAATGAAAAAAAGTGAGGCTTTAAAAAACTGTACATAAAATTAAAAGTTGATTCCAAACTTATCCTAATATTAAACAATAAGAGTAATCCCATTAAAAAAAAAAAAAAAATAGCAGTACTGCAGGCATTTAGGGAAACTTTATTATACACCATATTGTTCAATTTCCATCATGTCCTAATATAAACAATCTCATAAATAAAATTTTCTTAAAAAAAAAAAAAAAGTAATTCAAAAAGTATTTGATTGAAAGATACTATGGATATTATAAATTTTACAACTTGAAACTTACAAAGATGTATAACCAATCATAAAAAATAATTCAAAAATGCATTTAATAGATGGTTGAAGTTCATCAATCATATTCATTGTCACATCAATTTGTATATGTTGTGTAGTAAAATTTATAATATCTCTAGCATTTTTTTATTTGAATTACTTTGTGATTAGTGATACATCTATTTGTAAAGAGAAGTGCTCTACATCCACAACATTTTTACAAAATTTTCAACAAATTCGAGATTGTAAGTTGTTACTAATTATAATTTGAACTTACTACTGAAATTATTATTTTTACCCACAGTAATTCAGTAACAGCTAGGTAAAATCCTGCAACTTAGAATTTGTTGTAAAAGTGTAATAACAATATTGTAGATACATCATTTCTTATTTGTAAAACTTATGTGTTTAAATTTGTCTTATTTGTAGCATTACTTAATTCTTTGGGCTTTTTTAAGAGTGAAGAAAGAATGCAAAAGTTTTTTTTTTTTTTTAACATCTCTAATTCTTTTAAAAATATCTAAGTTTTGCCCCCAAATTTGGGGGCCTCTCTCTAGTAGGGGGCTCTAGACAATATTTTATATGACCTGGACCTAGGGCCAACCTGCATGTGAAGGTAAGATTCAAATATAAGTCACTTATTCAACAACAACAAAAATTTATCAATTCAACTAATTTGAATTTTGTATTACACTTTGTTCTATGATAACAGAGAACATGACCCTTTGTATAGACTCATAATATTCTTATTAAGTTTAAAATAAAAAATGTATATTAAAAAAAAAAAAAAAAAAACCTGAGGATTTTGTATCTATTCAGCCAGTAAAGAACAACACATTTTTTTGGAAAGACAAGTCTAATAAGCTCAAATGTCTCATAATGGACATGCCCTTTGTATAACCCAAGTGTTTTTTTAACAGATCCTCTTTCTCTCCACCAATCTGTTAAGAAGGTATTGTACACTTGGCAGCCCAAGCCCAGAATAGGTGAATAACATTTCATGCCAGCCCGTGTGCAGCCCATGTGAATCTTTTCCGTCCATGTATACCTGTTTTACTTACTTTTTTTTTTTTTTTTGTGCTGAAAAATTATAAATGTTCAATATGGTGCTTCGGTTTAATTTTTCAAAGGGTTTAACACAGCATAATATTGAATTTTTTTTTTTCTTTTCGTTTCTAAAGAGTTGAGAAATTATTTCTTCCATGAAATAATTGTTTAAAAATATAACAAATTATTAGTAATTAAAAAAATAAAAATAAAAATAAAAAACTAGTTACAGCCTGCGAGTTATCCCGTGAACACCATTCCCAACAACATACCTGATTTTTTTTTTTAATAAATAAAATGTGGACTACTAATGAAAACAAAAGGAAAAATGCAATCCAAAACTAAACCCTCAACAACAACAACATAACAATGGAGATAAGCTCTACCATCAACTTCGCATATGAAGTCATCATGAAACCCTCTAGCATCAGCTCTACCCAAGAACGCAACATCTGCTCTATTCATCCTAACCCAAGTCGATCCATGCATGTGATGGGAGTGACAATGAAAGGGGTAAAGTGTTTGATAAGAATTGGTTTTTTTAATAAAAAAATATATATATGTTATAATTAAATACTCTGTAAATTTTTAAAAGATATTAATAGTATAATCAACTAATGAGATTTAGAAGAAAAAAAAAAACCTAATGAGACTAAAAAATCTATGATGACACTTAATCAATAAAAAAAAAAACGATGCACTAAATTGAGAAAGAAAAGAAAATTTAGGAAAGAAATTGAAAAAACAAACAAACAAACAAACTTAGACTTAATAATTTGTAATTCAATTTTTTTTTTAATTTTATAAAATAAATAATGGATTAGAATCTATGGGGTTGGTTTTGTGATAATTGCTTAACACCATTATATTAAAATAGCAATATGTTTCTTTTTCCTTTTCTTTTTTCTTTTTTTTTTATATAAATAGATGAACGGTGGCGGAGCCAAAAAATTATAGTTGAGGGGGCTAAATTAAAAAGTGATGATTAAGATTTCTTTACTTACTACATAATATCTTATATAGTAGTATAAAACATATTATAAATATGTTTGGCATGTAAATGAAGTATTTTATAATTAATGGATGTATAACAAAAAAGTCCCAACAAACTTAATAAGAACATGCTAAAATTAACAAAATATTACAATTTTTATCAATCTTTGATCAAAAGTAAAGTATAAAAGGAAAAAAAAATGATCTATCTCATCTTATTTTCCTAAGCATAGCCTAAGGAAAAATGTAGATTTATCTGACTTTTTGATTTAGTCATGAGCCAATCAACTCATTTTAGTCTTATTTTAATTTAATATAATTTGGGGACCATGAATTTCAAATACTATAACAACAACAGTGTGTGTACGGACTGGATTTTTGGACCTCTAACTTGAACAATTGAAGAAGGCCCAATTAGCCCAACACAATGTATTTGTTAGAGAGTGGATCTTACAAGAGAATACGTTTCAGCAAATCAGATATGGGTCTTAATTAAAAAGGGTTAAACCAATTAGAAAAACACCACAATGTGAGAATGGCACTCCTCGGTCAAGTCTGAGGATGAGTTGTTCTTATATTGACTCAAGCTTTTTCTAAGTACAAAGTGTTCTTTTTTTTTCTCAGAGATTACATGCCCCCTTTTTCATGGAGTCCATTCCCTCATATAGTCTTACTCTTTTCGATCCCAGCCTTCCACTTGTTGATTATGTAGATGATTCTTTGAATACTTGTCCCATCAAAACCCTCCTAGAAACTTTGTATGTAGCTATAAGATTAAACATCACTGTTTAGCGTCATTTCCACAAGCAACAACAAAGTTTTAATACCAAAAGTTTTAAAATAAGTTATATATGGATCTTCAACAAATTAGTAAAAGTTGGTCACATGCATTTTTTTCAATCCATTTGGTTGAAGTGAAAATAAGGAAGATAGAACATAGGAGTGAAAAAAGTTTTTTGGGTTGTTTAATTGTGGTTGAAAATTGGAGGTATTTTGGTGGAACTTAGATATTTTCTCCCTATACCCACCAAAAACCAATCTCTCCCATTTGGAGAAAAACTAGGAACAAAATTTTTCTTATCTTGTGGACAAATATAACCCCCCTCCAACGTTCTTTTCTTGATTTTTGTCATCTTCTTTCATTTTGTCTTTCTCTTCCTCTCTTCTCCTTGGTTCTTTTTTTTTTTTTTTTTTTTTTTTCATCCTTTTGTTCAAATCATTTTTTTTTATTATCTGTTTTTTTGGCTTTTTTTTAATCCATTTTTTTTCCTCGTCACTTTTTTTTTTTTTGAAGCATTCCTCATTTGTTTTGAATTGTTGTAAAAAATGAAGTACCTATCCATATTGAATTTTTAAAAATATATATAATATGTTACTTTTTTTTTAATCTAATAAAGGTAAGTGAGTAAATTTATACAAATTACATTTTTCATCATCTCATTTTTCTTCTCAATCAAACAAAATAATTTTTCATCCCTCTACTTTTTGACTCCCAAACCAAATACCATGAGTTCATGAGAGAAAACTAAAATCTCTTTTACCCTCTCAGTTTTCTATACCTTTCCCATTTTTCGTTCTCTCACTTTTCCATCTCTCTTCTTACATTTTAGGGGCCAATTAAGATAAATTAGCTTTTACACTCTCTCTCTATATATATTTTTTAAATTGATGGCCCCTTAGTGATTTCATCATTGTTAAGATGATCTTAAGAGAAAGAGAAGTCAAACTAAACTTAGTAATAGGTAATACTACTATGTATTATATTAAACTATGGATTAGTGCCCAATAATCCATTCCTGGCACTTACCTATAAACATATAAGTCAACCTGAACTCAAATTCCAATATAAAATGCAAATTTCAGGGATCCAAAACAAGTGCAATGCAGCACGAGGGAACATAAAACCGGGTCAAAACTTTTAAAATAATAATGCCCAGGTCAAAATTTCCATACAAGGTCGAAAAATAATAATAATGAAATATAGAGAGAGAGAAAATTGACATCCCTCCAATTAGGATCTGCCGACAATTTTCATAAAACTAAAATATCCCATGGATCAGTTGGGTTAGGGCGTACTTTTACAGGTGAGACTGATCGATTGTAATTTAGGTACGATCTCATTCCTTAGTTTATTTTGTAAGAATAGGTTTTGGTTGGGATCCAATTTTCTTATTGCTATTCAATGAAAAGGCTTCAATGGAATTTGATTTGTGAACGTATATAGTGTAACTGTGGTAGCTAGTTGCAGCAATAGCAGCAACAGAACACTGCCCAATAATTCAATCCCGTTCACTTCAGATCACATGTGGTCACGTGGGTGGCTTTTCTAAATTATTTGTGGTCATAATTAACTTATAGTTAATGCTTAACAAATTAAAAGTGTATTAAAAGAAAGAGTTATTAATGGCGTAAGCATCTTCGAGTATACTTTATTCCTTTCCTTTACTCTTCACAAGCCTGAGAAGTCACAACCGCACAAATAGATTTAGAGCAAAAATTAGGTACATAACTTAGATATTTTGCTTTAGATTTTTCTTTTAAAATTCAGTCACGTAATTTTATTTAATTAAAAATATACTTTTATCTTATGATAAAAAAGTCACAACCGAATTTTAAGAGAGAAACTTAAGAAATAATATCTAATTAAGTATGCCTGTACCTAAGTTTTGTCCATAGATTTAGGTGTAAGAATTTTCCTGTTACTACTTCTAATTGGTTCTAACTTCTCACTGTTTTGAAAGCGCAGTATCCACTAATTTCAACGCTTCTATAAGTCCTGTTTCAATGTCAAGGGGAAAAAACTTTAACTTGTTCAAACTTCTAAGAGATTGGTTTGATGCAAACTTATTGTATGGCTATAATTATGAGTATTTTTTAATTTATTTTTTAAAAAAAATCATGCTAACAAGCGCCCTACAATCTATTTTAGGAAAATTTTGACATCACTTTTTTAGGAAATGAAAAAAACTGTCAAAACATTAACTGTTTTTTTTTTTTTTTCCCCATAAAAACTTTCTTTAACTGGATTCTTAACCAATGCCTTAAGAACACTTGTTAGCATTTCCCTAAAAAAAAATACAAAAAAAATATATATATACAAAATACAAAAGAATAGAAAGATAAGAAACACAAATAATAGAAAAAATAACCGTCTTGGAATTATTGGAATTATTTTTACAATTTTTATTACGTCGGAAGGGTCAACGCATCCTTTGCAATAAGAAACTTTTCTAGTTTGTTTAATTTCGCTAATCAAATGGTACAAGACTTGGCATAATAGTTGCTTGCTTTAATTTCTTGCAAAAAAAGAAAATAAGCGAACTTAGATAATCATAATATAACATGATGAGTTTGATCCATCCAAGGATCAGTACTTCGACAAGGTACTCGTATATAAATCGTTTATCAGTGCATGTTACAACTAAATATATAAGAACAAACAAGAGCTGCCACAGATCGATGCAGAAACTCCAATTGTTTACTCATAACCTCTTAACCAATACCTTGATAATGGATGCATACAAACCTCTAAACCTTCTACTCGCTTTACGATTGATACTTATGCATGCACACAAAGATGGAGCCGGCAATTTATATTCGTGCTCTTCCTCATCCGTGCTTGAACCAAATGATGATCTTGAGCAATGTCGACGAGAGTTCAACACTGTAGAAGATGACACTGAATATGATTGTGGTAATGGTAGTGAAGATGTATAGAATGAAGAAGAAGAAGAAGATGATGATGATGATGATGGTGATGTTGGCGGACGTGTTTCCTTTTTATTGTGCTTGGGAAAGATGGCGTATATAAGACTGGCCTTCGAGTACTTTCTGGCGTGTTTTCTTGTGGTTTCGGAATAACTATAGGAAGGTGGAGGTGTGAGAGGAGGGAGATTATCATTATCAGCTTCAATTTTATGAAAGTTGTGCTTAGGAGTACCTGGTTGAGATTCCCATGTGAATGGAATTGAAGCAGATATTCTTCCATGATAATCCTCTAGGTGATTGGAGGAGTTTTGGGGTAAATCCAAGCAAGTTGTAGCCATTTTTGCTCGAATGGAACTTGAGAATGAGATGGAAGATGAAAAGGTTTTAGCTATAGGTAGAGGGACTAGCAAATATAAAGGGTTCTAATAGGTATGATGGAAACTTTGGTGCGTGTTAAGTTGAGAAATTGAGATCGATCCAAGGCATCATCAATCTCTATCATGTAATGGGGGAGTGGGAGGTGCATTTAAATAAAGTTTTATGTAGTAAGATTTTTCAAGCATCTATATATATAGATTATAGAGGGATCATTATCCTATATTTGGCCTATAAACTGAGTTTCAACTATAGACTATAAAAAAAAAAAGACTACTTTTATAAAATTAAATCAGTGCTCGAAGTCAGATTGGCTTTTGTTTTTGGTTATTTATTATTATTATTATTATTTTTTTGGTAGAAAATAATTTCATATTAAATAAATGGGTTGCACTCTAGGCCACGCAAGAAGAATTAATAAATTCCCAGCTCAAGGGTACGTGCACTAAATCAGTTTGCTTAGTTTTTTTTTTTTTTTTTTTAATAACCCGGCCAGTTTGATTAGTATTTAAAACATGTTGAAGAGTAAATGCCCAGTCGGTCGTTGACAAAATGCAATTTATTACTGGTGATAAAAAGAATAGAAAAAAAGTCATGTTACCAGGTGCTTGTATGCATTTGGTAATAGATTTTTTTTTTTTTTTTTAAATTGATATCACTCTCACGAGAAATATAAAAAATTATCAAAAAAGTCAATTATTTTTTTCTTTTTTTATAAAAAAAAAAATTTAAAATTTTTTTAAACCGGTATTCATCTTTAGGATGCACGTTAATTTTTCCCTTAAATCAAAGTGTGCTACTCATACACTGTCCTCCCTAAGCATTTTTGCATCCTAGTCTCTACTGACTTTCTGATTTTCAGGAGGATTGGTTTTAACTTTGCCATATCATATGCAATGCTAGCTAATGAGATAATTAGGAAGAAAATAAAAAACTCTGTTAAATATTTGACCCCAATAGATTTTTTTGACTCCACCACCACTACAATTTTTTAAATGTATGGATAGTGTCATGAGACCTATTTTTAATGAAAAAGTTGCTAAATAAAGAGGTTTGTGGGTCCCGTGAACAGTGCACGGGACCCATTGACAGACTGCTTTCTTGCTGAAATGCTCTTCTCAACGCCAAAAAAAAAAAAAAAAAAAACTAGACGCTAGGGGAGGAAACGCTATCCAAACGCCTTCCTAGTGTAAAAGTAATATTACACCACTTAAAAAACTTTTTATTAAATTAAAATTTTGAAAATTCCTATGATTGAAATACATGTTTTATAAGTTCTTAACATACATATCAAATTCCATGTTAATCATATACTACTTACTATTTGAACTAGAAAATTATCTTTTATGCACAATTAAAACTATAAAAACTTAAAATTAAATATTTGATTAATGACATAATTATTGATTGCAAATCATCTTAAAAATTTTCAAGCATGTAGTACATAAGAAGAAAACCTAATTCATGATAAATTTGTTAAAATTTGCATCTAATAAAAAAAGATTGAGTAGTATAACATATATATAGTTTAGAGTTGCACCGAATATAATATAAACCCACGTCTCACACACACACACACACATATATATATATATAAAAGAATTTATTATCTTTCTAAATCATCTTTTTAGAGGTTCATTAGACTAGTTTAAATATTTGAGTAATGGACAAGTCAAAATTTTGAAGCCCAAATTGTAAAATACTTACATATATATGTTATAATAATTTTTCATTTTTGGGGGGAGGCATGGCCACCCAAGCACGAACGTGGGTTGCTTTTCTTTTTTGGATGAATCACCAACGTGGTTGCTTGTATTACGTATTTGGAGCATCACAAATCTGTCACGTCATGTTTGTACAAGTTGTGGCTCCTCCTCTCTTTAGATTAAAAATGTCCGGTGCCACAACTTGTACCACAAGTTGTGGCGCTAAAACTACTCCTTTAGATTTCAGAAGATAGTGATGACATACCCGTAGTTTCAAGAGAAAATCTTTACTTTTTCTTTTTTTAAGAAAAAGGTAAGCAGTTTCAAGATAAAATCTTATTACATTCGTTTGCTCATTATGTTCAGCAAAATTGATCTAATTACTAAAATTTGTTGCACGCATGTCTACATATGTAGCTATGAAAAGGATATTTTACATCTATATATATAGTAGAACTGATAGTTAGAGTGTGTTTGGGAACATTTTATTTGTGATAGCTAGCGTATTAGTATAGTATTTATAAAAATATATATATAATTTTTATGTTAAATATATAACAAAAAGTTAAAAGTTAATTTATTCTTAAAATGAGCAAAAAAAATTAGACTATTTGTAAAAATTTGAGACAAAAAAGTAAAAAAAAAAAATTCACAAACACACTCTTAGGGTGAGTTTGGCAAAGAGTACTTCTTACTGTTTTTTCTAACTTTTTTTCAAATTTTTTTAAATACATGTATATTTTAGCATACTTTTATTTTTAAAAAAATTAGTAAAAAGCTATATAAACCATTCCAAAACAAATACTTAATAAGTACTAACTTAATACCCTAACGACCAGTATCGACAAGTGACAACAACCAAACCGACTCTTGGGGTAAATACCTTAAAAATAAAAAAAAATGACTATCCAAGATGAACAGTTTTCAACTAAAGCCTTGAATTCTTTTCCTTTTCCTTTTTTGTGGGTAACTATTTGTTTTTTGGTTTAATTGGTAAAAAAATGTTTCAAACATCATCAATTAATGACTTTGTATAATAAAATAATGAATTATTGGAGATGCATTAAGACTTAAGAGGCGGCCCAACGCATGCAGCTCCCATGAAGGCTGAAGCACGCGTGATCTGTGATCTGATCATTTTTTTGTATGCATGTTTTACTACCACATTATGGCTTGCCTCATCAGTACTACATGAGCTTTTTTATCGTATCCATTTTATTTTTCCTCTTGTTTTTTATGCCAAAGCAGAATATTCTTTTTATAGTTTCATTCACTTGCTGCATATAGAGAGGTGTGAGAAAGGCCATAACAACCAAGTCAACAGTTCCATCGAAAAAAACAACTTATTTTGCCTGAAAACAATAAAAATAATAATTAAAAAGTTACTGTTGACGCACATTGCACCGTTCACATGCCTAAAATCATTGTTCATGTCTTATAAATAGTGCAAGAGACGCTAAAAAAAAAAAACCGCAAACGCTAGACGTGGGAACCACAAAATGCACTTCCCAAATGCTCACTTAGTGTTTTTTTTTTTTTTTTTTTATTATTATTAGATAAGAACCAATGCTTAGTGTTATTATTCTTACAATAATTTTCCCAGGATGAAAAAGTTTCATATTGTTATTATAATCTACTAAGTCACACTCACACCTTTGTAAATGATATCTCAATCAAATCTGAATTGACAATAATATTTAATAACATCAGAGTTATCGCAACATTTATAATTTGATATAGTTCACTATGTCATATCCTAAGTAGAAATATATATAAAATAAAAAAAATAAAAAATAAAAAATTTAAGTTTCTCCTCCCAATTCCCAAGCACAAAACTCAAGCTACCAAAATTGCAAAACAGAAAACCCATTTTCTAACATCAGGAAATGAGGAGATTCTCAGTTGTCCGGGTAATTGGGTTTTATGAAATTATTTAAACAAGGTTTCTTTCTCGTTTAGGATAGTTGGTAGAAAAGCCTTTTAAATTTCTTATATATCTTTTTATTAGATATAAATTTTGAAAATCTAACTATTAAATTGCATGTTCCTTATATTTTTAACATGCACACCAAATTTTTTTCAAATCAGATATTATTTACTATTCAATCAATAAACTTATTTTTTATACAATATTTTAGACCACAAAATACTTGAAATTTAAATATTTGATTTTTTTTTTTGGTAAATAAATATTTATTGATGACATAGTAATTAATTTTTGATCTTCTTGAAATTTTGGAAGCATCGAGGATATAATAAGAACATGCAATCCAACGATTAAATTTTCAAAATTCACATATAATAAAAAGACACAAACATTTTTTTTCCCAAATTATTTAGTGCATGCATCTAGCTTTCTCCTATCCCATACAAGATAAAATCCTCTTAATTGGTCTTTTTTATACAAGAGGGACACATACTACATCTGGTATATAGAACAATTTCTTGCCACCAATCTCACAAAAAGCCAGATAATTAAAAAAAAAAAATTGTATCTTTTTTTGGATAAATGATCAGTTGAAAAAAAAAAAAAATATATATATATATATATATATAGAGAGAGAGAGAGAGAGAGAGAGGCATGAAGCATCAAATTCAACTACATGAACCAAGACATTTTGGGCATAAACCGAACTCTAGGGGGCCTAATTATTGGAAGCATGGAAGATATGATAAGAACATGTAATTCAATAGTTTAATTTTCAAAATTCACGCCTAATAAAAAGATATATAAACATTTTTTTCCGAATTATTTAGGGAATCTAGCATCGTCCTATCCTATACAAGATAGAATCCTCTTAATTGCCCTTATGTGTGTGTGTGTGTGTGTGTGTGTGTGTGTGTGTGTGATCCACTCATATCTTAACCAAAATCTGACACGTGGACCAAGTCTGAGGAGGGAAGACGTTAAGGTCATTCAGAAACAGGCTAAAGTTGTGAATAAGAGGTCTGAGGAGAAGAAGGCAGGTTGATCCACTAACCAAGGATCGTGAGAAGCAAATGCACCTCGAGAGTACATTATATAACTCTCTACACCGAAAAGTAAAGCTCTGTGGAAGATAACAGAGTTGTGCAAGTAACAGAAGGGGGAAATATCTAGGAAGGTGACTACCACCTCCACATTTAATGCACTGCACCAATTAAACTAGCTGCATTTATGAGGAAAAGACACATGAACAGTGACTTCACAACTCACAGCTCTTTCTACACCTCCAAAAGGATCCTGATGGGACAAGCATCCAAATTGTCCCCCTGAGACATACAGATGGAGGGCTGAGATGCAATAGAATGAATTATATAAGGAAATGAACCCCCCAAAAAGAGGGGATGAACATTCTTCAAGGAGAGAGAGAGAATGATCGTTCTATAAAAATATCACCCTTGCTTATTAATGATAAATCTATCCTCGAACTTGTTCGAGGAAGAGTTTATACTGAATTGTCATTCTTTTCATTCGTACTAACCGCTTTGGTTCTATTGGTCCTAAGCTTGTAACTTCCTTAGCATTGCAATTGATTCGGAAGCCCATTCTTTTAAAAATTCATTGTATTAGGTTTGGTTTGAAGGATAAGGAGCCACTATTCTAAGTAGGCTTGGGCTTTTCTTTTTTAGTCCTTACAATATATATATATATATATATATATAAAAGAGGGACACATACTACATTCAGTATATAGAACAATTTCTTGACGCCAATCTCACAAAAAACCAGATAATAAAAAATTAAATATTTTGTTTCTTTTTTTGGGTAAATGATCAATTGAAAAATCAGATATAGAGAGGCATGAAGCGTCAGATTCAACTGCATAAACCAAGACATTTTGGGCATATACGGGCTCTAGGGGACCTAAATGATTCACTTTTATAATGATGCCAAATTAAATACATAGACATCCCCTCAAATTTGGGTAAGTTGCAAAAATATTTTCTAAGATGTCACTTCTTTCTTGCAACTTCACAGGTTTTCATATTCGCTAAATTGGTCATTGGAACTAACTTTTGTTATTTTTTATAGACAGAAAAATTATATGACCATTACATCCACAATAAGGATATTTACCAACTGATTCGCACCATTGATTATTTGATGGTCACATGATTTTTCCATCCATGAGAACCCAACTCTAGGGCGGCACAACACTCTATTCAACTTCAAAAATATATATATATATATATATATATATAAAATATTTATTTTGATAATTTAATTTATTCTTAAAAATATTTTTGCACACCTTGATTACAAGTATTTCTAAATCTAAGAGTAAAGATTAAGTGCTTGTGAGATGTGAGTGTCTCTCTCTTTATTATAAATTTATATTATATATGTGTGAGTGTGTATGATATTGATTGTATGTATTATTTATTATTATTTTTTGTTATAGTTTTATCTATGTGAATTGTGATGTGTGCGTATACAATATAAATATAATTAAATTTTATATAATTTAATAATTAGGAAATAGAGATGGTTTGTTACATCTGTGGGGGATTCTAGCATTTTACCCTTATTTAAAAAAAAAAATTAGCAATATGTCCCTATTTTGAAACTATTTAGGTCCATGCCCCTGTTTTGAAACTCGATTTTGAAAAAATCGAGTTTCAATGAAAAACTCGATTGCTTTAAAATCGAGTTACGCCCGATCAAACTTTAAAAAATAAAATAAAATAAAAATAAATAAATAAATAAAATCGCATGGAACTCGAGTTCATGGAGCTCGAGTTCCATTTAAAACGCCACTATAGGTCTCCCTGAATGCAGCTATAAGTATGGAACCCAAGCTCCATGAACTCGAGTTCCATGCAATTTTTTTTTTTTTTTTTTTTTTAAGTTTAATCGGGCATAACTCAATTTTAAAGCGATTGAGTTTTTCATTGAAACTCAATTTTCTCAAAATCGAGTTTCAAAACAGGGGTATGGACCTAAATAGTTTCAAAACAAGGACATATTGCTATAAAGTTAGTAATTCAAGAAAAAAAAAGTAAAATTAGTGATTGTTCAAGCATTTGATGGGTTAAGTGCCCGTTTGGTTCCACATTTTGAGCTCAAAAAGCGCTTTTTGAAAAAAGCCAGTCCTAAATTTGCGTTTGGTTAAGCCCAAAACACAACTTTTTTATAAAAGTTGCGTTTTGGGCATAGAGCAAAAACGCGAACAAACGCGAAAATTTTTATGGACCTCTGAGGATCCATAAATGAAAACGCGCAGTGCGCCTTTTGGATGGTTACCGTTGCTACGGTAGAATTACGGAAATACCCATTCAATTAGAACATCAACTCTTTCGGAAACAGTAGATCAAGAATAGAAAAAAAAATAAAAAAAAATAGAACAACTCTTTCGGAAACAGCAGATCAAGAACAAAAAAAAAAAGAAAAAAAAAATTTAGAACAACTCTTTCGGAAACAGCAGATCAAGAACAGAAAAAAAAAATTAGAGCAACAACTCTTTCGGATCAACAGCAGATCAACAACAACAACAAGAAAATTAGAACAACAGCAGATCAAGACCCTCTGGCGGATCAAAAAGACTGACGAAAAAAAAGGGGGAGGGAGAGATTTACCGACCATCCAATCTTCCCGATCATCCAATCTTCCCGATGATCCAAGAACAAGAAAAAAAAATAGAAAAAGAAGAAGGAGAGCTGGTTCCTTCGTTCGTTTTGAAGTGCTAAGAGAACAAAAAAAAAAAGAAGAAAAGAAGAAGGAGAAGGAGAGCGACTATTCTGGCTTGAAGTGCTAAGAGGAAAAAAAAAAAAAAAAAAAAGGAGAGCGACTGTTCTGGACTGAAGTGCTAAGAGGGAAAAAAAAAAGAAAAAAGAAGAAAGAGCTGTGGAATGAATGTTCTGGATAGTGCTGGTGTGGTAGGAATAAAAGAGGAACGAAGGAAAAAACAAAAGAAAAGAGTGTGGGTACGTCGGTGGAGGAGAAAAAAAGAAAAAAAGAGGGGAAATAAAAAAAAAAAAAAAGAAGGGAAGGAGAGCCCACGTGTGTGTGTGTGTGGAGAGAAAAAAAAATAGAGAAAAAAAAATTATATCCCAATATTTTTACAATAAATCTTAAGGTAGGTTATTATTAACTAATATTGGTGAGAAAAAAATAATTTTTTTAGAAAGAGAAAAAAATAATTTTAATAGTATGTTAAAATTAAAATTAGTATCAATTTTTATCACAATATTTTCACAATACTTTCCTAATAAATCTTAAGTGGTAGGTTATTATTAGCTAATATTGGTGAGAAAAAAAATATTTTTTTTAGAAAGAGAAAAATTGATTTAAGTATGATGAAGTAATTGATTTAAGTATGAAACAAACTCACATAAAAAATAAAAAAAATAAAAAAAAAGTATGAAATAAATTCCCTTATATATATACATTGTCATTTTTGGTAATTTATCCCTCAAACTGCCACTTTTATAAGTGCTAGCCAAACACTCATCTTTTTCATTATGCACTTTTTAACAGTTTTTACCAAACACTCAACTTTTTAAAACTCCACTTTTTCATTATGCACTTTTAACAAAACTCCACTTTTTCATTATGCACTTTTACAAAAAACTGAACCAAACTCACCCTAAGTAGACACGTGGTGTATTACTTTATGTATGAATGAGTGTGACTATGTGTGTCAATAATTAATATAGTATTAGTTAGTTGAGTTTTGTATTTAGTTTGAAATATTTTTATAAAAACAATGACAAATAGATAATGACAACGGTATGAAAATAAAAATGTTATACAAACTGAATAAAATAAAATGGTCATAGCTACTCACTGTGGCTATAGATATTGATGATAAACTATCATGTAATAATTTCAAAATATGAAAACTCGTAGAAGAAAATTGTAAAATTTTATGTATTTTTTTTTTTTTTGGTTGATAATTTGATATATCAAATTCTTGGAGTTGTCATTGCCCTAACTATCGTTCACTTTGGAGCTGCTGCTAGTTTCTTTCACAAAATATCCTCAACCCCCCAACATGATGATAAATTATACGGTCCTTATGGTGGACTACGTCATTTTTTCATCATTCTATTAAAAGACTCCCACGTATTTAAAATTCCTGAGTCAGTTTAACAAATTTTTTTTATCATAACCTGACTTAAAAATTTTAAACATGTGAGAATTCTTTTTTAGTAGAATAGTGGATAAATAACATAATCCACGAGAACAATATAATTTCTCCAACATGACACTCAAATATAGACATGGTAATACGGGTTATAATTTTTTGACCTAACCCGAAAAATACCTAACTCGACTCGATTTTTTTTTTTTTTTTTCAAGTCAACCGACCCGACTTGGATAATCCATGACCCAACCTGTTAAAAAAAAAAAATTAACTACATCCTGATACTAGGTGCATAAAGCACAAAGTATCAAAACTAATAGTCAAAATATTATAAATATAAAGTTATAAATAAGTAAAACTGTTGTCAAGACATGACATGAGAGAATGACTGATTGAGCTTCTTTTCTTCTTTTTTTTTTTTTTTTTAGCCTTGAAGACTATTTGAACTTCATTAGTCATCACAACCAATAAGAGCTAAAGCTTCACAAATCACGGACATGACATGAGAGAAGAGACAAGACAACCATTAAAAAAAAAAAATTCTCATTCAACACTAGCTGTAGTCCATTGTCCAAAGCCAAAGGCACAATGCACAAACCTGAAATTTAAAACGTGACAAACCAATTTGCAAGTATGAATATTTGCAGTGCTGAATCTGCTACCAACGTTGAGTAGATTGAAATTGAGATGTAATTCTTATAAAAATATTTACTTATTCTTCTTTACTTAATATGTTATGTTTATTTTTAAATCTTTTTTTGTTTAGTTTATCTTTTTAAGTAATCTAACTTTACTATTATTTTAAATGCAACAGGAATATGTGCACTTAAGAAGACCGATAACTTGCTACTTTGCTAGATTACTTGTTTTGTTTGTTTTAAAATCTATCTTTTTTTGAAAATGTAAACTTGTAATTATATGCATTTTGATAGTGAACTATTAACATTGAAGACTTTTTCCACCATAAATTTATGACTATAAATAATTTTTGTCATACTTAAAACTGTCAGAATTGAAAGGATATTAACAAGTGGCATTAAGTGCAATTTATTTGTTTAATTGATTTTATTCATTCTCTCTAAACAGGTTGTCATTGATTTGTTTTTGTAATTGAAAAAAAAAAAAAAAATCCTTGTTTGAAAAATACGGGTCAACCCAACGAGACCCAACCCGACCCACAACCCGATTGACCTGTTTAAAAATGACCGGTTTTAACCTGTGACTCAATTGACCTGCAAACCCAATTGACCCGACTCGACTTGCCCCGCCCGTTTTGCCACGTCTGCTCAAATAAGAACCCAATTGTGAAATTGGACCTCATTTGTCCATTGCTCAGGCAAGCCACAAGGCAGACCAAGCATGCCTGAAAGTCTTTGGCTGTGGGCTAGACTTCTATTTGTGCTTAATAGAAGTAACGTGGACAACTTAGACCCAAAAATTTAAAAAGTTGCGTGGACTATTAACACTGCACATGGCAATATCCATGACACATTAATGATAGCACAAATTTTGAATCCTAGACTACCCACAAAGTCAACTTCTAAATCCATCCATCTATGATGTTAGGGTTTCGTCATATAGGTGGTACGTTGTAAGACCATAATCACATTATATTTATCTAATTAGCTAGTACAAATTTCAATGTGCTTGGACATATTGATATTGTACTTTTATTAAAATATCGTACGGTATTCACTTTCTTGGATATAAGCCACCCTTTCTAATATCTAGCTACCGCTGCAATAAATTAGTAGAGCTTGCTTTACCGATAACCGATGGCTACATCACAGTTGACTTAATTTGATTCTACTGTAGTTTGGATCATCTACCGTCTCTTCCCCTTGGGGGACTTGAACAAGATCTTTTAATTGATAAGTGCTCTAGGAAATTTTGCAAAGGTTTTTACACACCTGCTTATAAGTTAATTAGTTAAAGGCTTTAGCTTCAAATAAGACTAGATTTCTACACCTCCAAATCCATTCAATCACCAAACAACAAAGATTTATTTTTCTGCTCCTCATTCTCGATACTTCAATAAGTACCAAAGGGGGTGAATAGAGAAATAAATAAGGTTGCTCACTCTTTGACTGGATGGTCTTTAGAGAATTCCTTTTCAGGTTCCTTCAATTTTGGGTATGATCCCTTCTTTTGTAAATGTTATCATCGAGGATGATCGGCCAGTTAGCTAAGCCTGCTTCTTTTTGTTTTTGTGAGTTGGTTTTCTAATAATGTTTCACTTCCATCAAAAAATAAATAAAAGCTAGTTGAAATATCGTAAAAGCCTTTTAGTTTAGGCAATAGACACACATACATACATAGGTATCTCATATTCATAGCCTCAGTATATGCTTATCATATTTTCTCATTTAATTTAGAAAACGCTATCTTTGGTGCACTTGTACAGATGTACTAACTTAAATAGTTAACTATTTTATATTTATATATATATATATATATAAACCCGTTTAAATTTTAGTTAATTTCATAATATTATGCCATATAAATTTTTGAAGTCTCACAATTTTATACGTTAATATTTTAATGTATTTTTAAAAAATGAATTAAAAATTATATTCAATATTTAAACCTTCCATTAAAATCTTGACACGACATATTTATTTTAAATGGTAAAATTTATAGTTTCATAGAGAAATACTTTTTTTTTTTTTTGGAGAAAGAATACAAATACATTATAATAAATGTCTAATACTAAAAGATATAATTCTATATACAAGCACAGTTACAATAAAAACCTATATTAATAATTAGTAGACATCTAATTTCATTTATAGACAACAAGAATAAAGTTGAAAAAATAGACTAGTATTTTTTTTTAAGTATTCATCAAAAACAACAATGGATAAATATATTTTAAAATACAGTCAACACTCCTGAGATTTGAGTTAATGCCAGCAAATTTCAAGATATTTCAAAAACTAACCAATTTGATTTCTAATCATCGTACAAGAGAATAGCAACAGTTAATCAGTTTTGAAACGTCTTTAACTTGGCTGGCATTAGTTCAAATTTCAAAAGTATTGACTGCGCAATAAAATGTTACCAACTTTTTTTTTACAATTTTTTCAATTATTTCCAATAAAAATTTCCAAAAATGAATAGTTAATATGTGCCCTTAAAGCATATATTAGTAAACCATTTAAAAATATTTTTTATAAAAAAATGAAAAAAATTACCAATTTTTTCAATTTTTAATAAAATAATTCTAAAAATAGACGATTAAGATTATATTTGGTAACTGTTTTTTTTTTCTATTTTTAAAAACTTGTTTTTGGGAATATAATGAAAAAACAATTTTCTTGTATTTTTGAAATCAAAAATATGTTTGGTTAGTTGAAATTAAAAATATACTTTTTTGAAAAAAAAATAGAAAATATTAAAATATGTCGTTACTAGGATTTGAACTATAATGCTAACTCATTAAATGAGACAAATTCATTAAATTAGATACGTGTTTTCATTGACTTTTGAAAATTAGAAACTGAAAACAGTCTTTTACATGTTTTCAGTTTCCTTCACAAATTGAGTTTTGATAACAGTTTTTATTTTCTATCCATTTTGAATTGCCAAACAAATTTTTTAGTTTCAAAAATAAAAAATTATTTTTTAAAACAAAAAATAAGAGAAAAAAACAGTCACCAAACATACAATAAGTGTCCTCCACCTATACATGAAAATGCCGCCCACACCATAGGCGCACGAACACAGGATGACAGCCCTGGTGTTAAAATCAAAGAAGGCGAAGCGTTTTTTAAATCCTATAAAAGGTATATACCACGCGTTGAGCATCTAACGGTCACGCTCAGAGACGTACCAATCTTATCAGGTGTCTATCCACCATCAGTCTATATTGTACTCCACAGCACAAAATATATATAACTCAAAACAACTCACACCAAACAACCCCAGAGCTACTTTTGATATTGCTAACTTTTGTTTTCAAAAAACAAAGTGGGGTCCACATGCTACAACCTTAACCTATGAGTCTATGACCTATCAGCTTTATTTTATTTTATTTATTTACGTAGATTTTTTGTTCAAGGACTTAGGTGTTGCCTTAACTGAAAGTAAAAATTGTAGTAATAAAAATAAAATCTCCTAAATTTTGAGAATTGGGTATCCCCGGCCTCAGCCCCAGGTGCTTCTTCGCAGAACCAAGGGTCTAAGGTCTGTATTTTTGTTGTTCTGAAAAAATTAAATTTTGTTTCTGTCTTCTTCCATGTTATTCAATTTCGCTTTTTTATTCCATCTGGGTCTTTGTGTGAATGATCATTTACATGCTCATTGATAATAATTTTTATTATTATTTTGTATTGCCATTCTTGATCCATGATTTTCTTTTACATTAACAGTCTTCAATTTTCATCGGGAAATTTCGATTTTCCTTTTATTGTTTCATCGGAAATTCCTTTTAAAAAAAAAACATATTTGATTTTTGACACAGCCGGTGTTTGGAAATCATATTTAAGAATATATTTGTTTTAGGATTAATATGATTCTTGTTTCAAAGCTACCTGTGTGAATTTCAGTAATTAAAGCGTGAATTTTGGAAAACAACTTTTTACTTTCTGAGAGTGTTAGGGGCATCGTTTGAGCAAAAGGGCATTGAAATTAAATCATGGTTGTCTTTATATCTTGTTGTAATGTTCTTGTTATTGTTGTTGTATAGGATTTGGAAGAAATTTGCTTATGTTATACCAGATTGTTGAAAATTTGTGAAAGTGTGAAATTTGGCATGCAATTTTAGTATGATTAGTTTGCAGTACTTAGAATATTCTGGAATTAGCATGTTATTGTTTCTCTTCATTTTAAAGAGTTTTGAAGGTTGTTCCTGTTTCTCTTTTCAGGTTTCCAATTTTATTGATTTTGAATTTCCAATCGCGCACACTTTCAGCATTCTCTAGTTGGATCTTTTGCTGAAAGAGAGAACGGAGAACCCAGGGAATGCTGAAAGATGTGCCTGACTGTTCAGGATTCTGTTTCCAAAGCCAAGGATATTGACTCTTCGATAGAGCTATCCTTCTTTATTCGTGATGAGACTGGAATTATAAATAAGAGTCCATCTGCTCTTGGTTCCAAAAAGACCGAGGGGCCTACTTGTCATTGTAGAATGACTGTTGATGATCTTTCTGAAGATGGTTGAGTGCTTATACTGATTATAACTCCTGCACTGTAAATCAAATAAGTTGTGTTAGCAGGAGTAGGGTTGAGTTTTTGTGTATTAGCGTATTAGGTATTTAGGTGTTGAAGCTTGGAATGGAAAATTCATCGAACGTGTTGTTGAAAAGATATGAATTAGGGAGATTACTAGGCCAAGGAACCTTTGCCAAGGTTTATTATGCAAGGAGTATAGGAACAAATCAAAGTGTGGCCATTAAGGTAATAGACAAAGAAAAGATTATGAAGGTTGCGCTCATTGATCAGATCAAACGAGAAATATCTATTATGAGACTGGTTAGACACCCTAACATTATACATCTCTATGAGGTCATGGCCACCAAGACTAAGATTTACTTTGTTGTGGAATATGCTAAAGGTGGTGAGCTATTTAACAAGGTGTCTAAAGGAAAGCTAAAGGAGGATGTTGCACGGAGATATTTTCAGCAGCTGATCAATGCAGTTGATTTCTGTCACAGTCGAGGTGTTTATCACCGGGATATAAAGCCTGAGAATCTATTACTAGATGAGAATGACAATCTAAAGGTCTCTGATTTTGGGTTAAGTGCCCTCACTGAATCAAAGCGCCAAGATGGGCTACTCCATACCACTTGTGGCACTCCTGCTTATGTTGCTCCTGAAGTCATTAACAGGAAAGGCTACGATGGGGCCAAAGCTGATATATGGTCTTGTGGGGTGGTTTTGTATGTCTTATTGGCAGGTTATCTCCCATTCCATGACTCAAATTTGATGGAGATGTATAGAAAGATTGGCAAAGCAGAATATAGGTGCCCTAATTGGTTCCCCCCGGAAGTGCGCAGGCTGCTGTCCAAAATGTTGGACCCAAACCCCAACACTAGGGCTTCCATGGCCAAGATTAGGGAAAGTTCTTGGTTCAGAAAAGGATTGAGCTCTAAACGTACTTCACCTGAAAGGAAAAGCAAGGGTGTGAGTCCTGATATGGATGCTTCTGTTCCCTGTGAGAGTAGCAGCATGGCTAGTGATTCAAAGCAAGAGTCAGCTAAACCTTCAAGCTTGAATGCTTTTGATATTATTTCCCATTCTGCCGGGTTTGATCTGTCTGGTTTATTTGGGGAAGATCATCGAAGGAAAGAAGCAAGATTTGCTTCCAGCAAGCCTGCTTTGGTCATTATCTCTAAGCTGGAAGAAATTGGTAAGCGACTAAAGATGAAAGTGATGAAGAAGGAGGCAGGTTTTTTGAAATTGGAGGGACTGAAGGAAGGTAGGAATGGGATCTTGTCCATTGATGCAGAGATCTTTGAGGTCACTCCGTCTCTTCATTTGGTGGAAGTGAAGAAAGCAAATGGGGATACCTTAGAATATCAGCAAGTATTTACAGAAAACATAAGACCTGCTCTCAAGGATATTGTTTGGGTTTGGCAAGGTGAGCAGCCACCACAGCAACTGCAAGAGCAGCAGGAGCAACAGCAACAACAGCAGGACCAGCATTAGCAACAAGAACAATGAGAATACAATTCCATATTTCCCATGGCCTCATATGCCTGTTTGTATATTTGATAATCTGCCCTTTTATGTTTTTGTTGTTGTTGTCATAAACTCTCGAGTCTTTGTTGTATGTGTTTGATCTTTTCCAACGGATAATGTGATTTTCCTTTTTGATTATTACTATACAGGTGCCTAATTACATGACACATTTGAGTGATAGTATCCGGATTCGCGTGCAGTAAAAACTGGATCATTTTCCCTTATTAGTTACAAGGATTTAATTGGTAGTTTTGAAATACTAGGAATCAAATTGCAAATGACTAAATATTGTATTACTGTCCTAAAATGCACAAGAATCAAACACTTAATTAGGCAGCTCTAGTTGGGTTACCTTATACCTTTTGGCCCCTTTAAAATAAAATCCTTGAAATGCACTGGGGATGCTAGATAGCGCCATAAATGTTTTTGTGAAATCCAAGTCCATCTTGAGAATATTTCATTTCCACGATGTATCTAATGACTAACCAGTTTCGGCACTTAAAGTTGTGTTCCTAGCTTTAAGACAGAATATGAGAATAATACTTGATTATTTTCAGACAAGAGTCGTGAATCACGTCCAATGCACAAAAACACTGGATGCAAGCCAAAATCCACAATTAAATTAGACAGTTTTTCATATGTAATATTAAATTCCAAAGTATACATCTAAGCATGTTCACTAACAAATTAAAACACTCGCATCAAAGTGCTGCTCTCGTGGCAAGATTTGAGATTGTTGCTCGTGATAAACACCCATCTTTTTTGCCCAACCAGACACGTATCGCCTTGCATATGTATTTCTCTCATCTTCTTTATACAGTTGTCCTTATAATGCAGTTCAACTTCACTTTTGTTGTTCATGTCCTCTATTGATTACGTCTGGTTTGATTGATGTTGGTGAATTTTTAAGGGCCACACGGCAAATTTCTATCTGGCTTTTCAAAGATCCTTTTGTTGCTGTAAGGTAGACGAAATTTGAATAACGGGACCCGCGTTGATTCTTATTGTCAAGAAATAAAGCAAAGGCCAATAGTGCAGTAATCATGTGACTCAAGAAACTTGGTCCCACGTTTTTGAGGCTAATAATTCCTCCAAATGGCTTTCATTTGGACAACCTTGTTTGACAATGCTGGTTTGGTTACTTTCAAGAAAAGGTATTGTTAGTACGCTTGGTTTATGTGTGCGCTTTCGTTTGAATGTTATTCAAGGATCAAGAAAAGTGGTGATAATATTTTGGAATATCAGCCTTTACTGGAAACATCGTGTACATTGGTTGGCCTCAAATCCTTACACCAAATTAACACTTCAAAAGGTTAATCATTGCTTGGTTACAAGTCGGTTGGATATGAACGTATTTTATCAATTATTGATTGAAGTGCACAATGCAAAGAATCCAAAAAAAAATATTACTTTTTTTGTTTGTTCCTTATAATAATTTCTTAATGAATAAGTAACTTGGCCATTAAAAAATAAAACTCCAAAGTTTGATTGTGATGGACCAATAAACTACCGCAACTCACGCAAAAGTGAAAGATATTTATCTGGGAGTTAAATCAAGGTGTACAAATCATTGATCATTATCTACAACGTATAGGTGTCATATTCTAGCTATTTATATCACTTCCTCAGGTGAATTATGAATATCAAGAAATGAAGTGTATGGACTTGTCAAAAGAAAATTGGCATTGACAACACTTATATGATGAGTGGAGCAACCCAACAAACTTAAGAAATTAAATTATTGATGAAGAAATTACTAGTTTTTTTTTCCCCAATATGTCAGCAGTTGTCCTGGCTAAACACTTAATTACAAAGTCATCAATTTAATATTTGTGTTTTTAACAACTTTAATCTCTGATCATGCAATATATGGCTACATTGCTATGAAAATTTTTCATATGTGTAGAGCATTTAAATATAAAATTAAGAGTGTTAAAAACTTGTAAATTTTAAATGAAGTTGTTTTTGTCGAATACATATTGTGTTGACCGGCCCAGAATAACAAGTTAGCTGGGCCTTGGGCCCGTCCAAGGACAATCCTATCCGAAGAGACGCGCGGCCCGTAAATCCCTGCCCAAGCCAACTGGGCAAAGAAAATACGTCCGAGGAGTAATTCCTCCTCGGACATCCCAAAGACCAGATCAATTCTGCATCCCAGTCACTGTAGCCCTCACTCCAAACACGTAAAAAGAAAGAAGGCTCAAAATATCCTAGAAAAGGCTGTCACCACCACATTAAATGCACCCCAACTACTCTCCTGGCCGCATTAATGAAGATAAGACCCCTGAACAGTGTTACCTTGGTCACTGCAACTCACAAAAAACTAGTAAGGGCGTCTGATAGGACAGGTGCTCAAGTGGGGGTTTGGATGATCAACAAGTGTAGGGCCCAGATGATAAAGGAAGGCGTATATCATATGTAAGAGTTCCCCAGAAAGGAGGACGAAGGGGGAGGGAAGGAGAGAGAGAGAGAGGAAAGAAAGAAGTCATGGTATGAAAGCTTGTCCATGAATGAAACTTCGACTTAGACTTACATGTTCGTGATTTACGTTTCTAGATCCATCAAGAACATGCAACGAACCGTTTGAGCCAACTGGAGCCGAGTTCTTCATCCCATACTCTACAAACTTCATTGCGTGGGATTTCTTGGGCCAGGGCCTGATCATCCAGGACCGGGTTAACGAAAATAGTGTCCCTACAATTGGTGAGAATGAGATGCTCCTCGAACTAAGTCCGAGGAGTCAAACCTTCCAAACTACATCGACGTAAGGCTTATCTATACAGGCCAAACCTACCTTCGTATGGGCTTCCATAAAAAACATGATTAAACCGCCGCCCAACAATCAAGGTCCAGCCTCTCTATCCCACTCTCTATGAATCATATTGTTCGGGTCCATTACATATGAACCCAATGTTATCCTTGGGTCGTCAAAAATCGTGTCCCTACACATATCAATTCAATTTCAAACAGATTTGTTTAAAAGCTTGCTTAAATTTATGGTTTGCAATAATAGAGCCTAATCTAAGGACGGCGCGACACATTTTGGGGTCTAAGGACTCAATTTATAGTGGGCATTTTTTATTTTTAAATATTAATTGAATAATCTTTATATTTTGATAATTTTAAATTTAAAAATCTATTTTACTTGCTTTTTTGAGGTGCAAGATTACTTAGTATGTTTTTGTGTTCAATTTCCGCTAAGATTTCCATTTCAATTGGTAATATCACTAATCCACTTAATCTTTCTTGTGACATAATCAATTTAAAATAGGATTTTTATCAATTTTAATTTTAGATAACTTCTTTTTGAAAACACACATAAAATATCCTGTTGGTTAATATTTTATAAGCGACCACATGCATTAGAAAACGAATCTAGACTTTTTATATAATTTAATATATTAATTAGGATATTTTCATCTATTTATAAAATGCATTTTAAAGCTTTTAATTCTAAAAATAAAGCTAAACAATTAATATTAAAATAAATATCATGTTTGAGATGGTCACTGTGTCTTTTAGCAATGTTAAATTTCAAGTATTGCACAATAAATTTCAGTAATTAATTTGTCTGGAAAATATTAATTCTAATTAAATATTTTTTTTATGGAGAGAAAGGAAGAGCAAAAATTTTGACAGATTAAAAATGTAGGGATAAGGGCCCAAAATTATATATTGGGCCTTGGGCCTTGGCCGAGAACGTTGGTTGGTCCGAGGGCGAATAAAGAGTAGTGAGGGTGTTAAGCTTAGAGTCTCATGAGTATGTTGCAAATGGAAAGGTTGGGGGAGGTGGTCGAGTAGAAGTATCTCCTCAAATAAGCGAAGCACAAACCAAATGTATATCTTATCGTTCAAAGTGACCTTCTAGGAAATTCCACTGATAGAGACGTGCATTATGAACGTACAAGAGGGATGGAAGTCCAAAAATATCTAAAGAAAGGCTGCTGCCACCGCATTAAATGCTTTGCAGCTAACTTTCTGACTGCATTAATGTGGAAAATACCCCTAAACAGTGATGCATTGGCTACCCCAACTCATAGAGGGCTTAAAGGGGTATCCGATGGGATAAGCACTCAAGTAGTGGCTTAAATAATCAACAAGTTTAGGACCAAAATTGTTCAAAGGGAACTATATAATGTAAGAGACCCTCCATGGATCGAAAAGGAGGGAGAAACACTGTAACAATCAAGAAACAAAACTTGTAATCAAACTTAATGCTCAATACAAAAGAGTTGATCTCCTTGGACTTTGTCGAGGGTGATTTTCTTAAAATTTAAACTTATCTATCTTCATTCTATTGTCATCAAGATCTATCTTTTTTGTTGACTAATTCACTAAAACCCAGTTTTCCAACCCATGGGCTTTTTGGGTTGAAGTCCATTAGTTTTTTAGGCTAAGGACTCAAATCAGATCCTTACAAAAAAAATTTACACAAATAAAATACTACAAACATAGTAAAACATATTAATAGAATGCATAACATTTGAAAAAAGTATAATATTTATAAATAAAAAAAATAAAATTAAAAATTAAAAATTAAAAAATTATTCATTAAATTTTTAGGCTTTAATTAAAATTTATACATTGTAAGACAATAGAAAAGGCATTTTATTGGCCAATAAAAGAGGTTTCTTTTTAAAAAAAAATTTAAGACCTTACTTGCAATACTAAAATTCAAATAGAATATTAACAGACAAATAGATGTAAATATATTCTATTTTAGGAGGTCATCTTCCATTTGGGGCTTCGGCGGCCTAATGGTTGAGCCGCCATGAGCAGCAACGGAAAGCAATTCAACTTTATTATTTTGGAATAATTATTACAATGTAGCTGATGGATCTTCATTATTTTGTTCATTCCATGGTGAACACAGTGTACAAACTACAGTGTATTATCTTGCAAAGACAAGTGTCATTATTCCTAAGTGATATGTCCAACTTTCTATAATTGGACAAAATTGGGAGATTTAGTCAGGTCGATAATCTCAGGACGGACAGTGGAAATTCTTCTCTTCTTTTCGTATAAACTAGTTCTGCAGTCAGGAGATGGAGTTGACACATCTATTATCTCAACTTGATGAGGCACCACCATACAGCTGCTGCTTGGTAATTGATTGTTTATCACAGTTGTGAATACATTCCTTGCCGGCTGATGCAATTCAACACTACAATCATTAATCATATCTCTATCTTCAGCAATTTCTTTTACACTGAAAGAGCTAGTGACAATCGAAGATGATGTGCTCATCAGTGATTTGACAAAACTAGATGGCTGTGAACAATCTTCTCCTAGTTCCTTAATCCTGTTATAAAGGCTGTCAGTTGTGGTGTCAACACTATCCTCAAAATCTGCTGATATTCGAGCCATAAAATCTGCTACTGTATCTTCTACAAACTCACTGGAACTTCTACCTTCATCACATTCTTCCTTATTGGCCCAGTCATCTTCATTTTCACTTAGACTCTCATCTATTTCAGTATAACATGGAAGGTCCTCCATTGAGCAAACTTGGACCTTCATATGCTCAGGCAAGCTTGGGCAACCAGCGGAATGGGTTGTGTACTTTGTTGAAAAAAAGTTTACAGTGATGTTCAAGCTGATGTATTACAAAAATCAATATTAATTAGCAAACCATTTAGTTACAGTAAATTAACCCCTTGTGTATTAATTTGAGTGACATAAGATGATACCTTTGCCAGGCTGGGAGGGTGAGCATTGTATATGCAAGTTTGACCTTATTTGCAATTCCAGAGAGAGATTTAAAGTTTGCTGCTGCCTTCCTTACAGCCAGTGATTCATGTGGGTGCTGCCAGGCCCATTCAAACTACATGTTTAGAACATTTTAACTCATTAGCAGCAGAATTCCTTATTTCACATGTGGCTTTGTAATAAAGATAAAACTCATAAACAGCAGATATCATATTAAGATTAAACTTTGAGACAATGGAAAATTCAAAACTATCAATAGATACCTTTTGGAATGGTGCACACTCATTAAAAAGGCAAAAGAAAAAAGAAAATTGCTTAGGGCTATATCCCAAATTGCCCACTTGTATCAGTTATCATAAACCTACTACACAAACAACCACCAATTGAACAAGTTGCTTGAGCAAGATGTAACAATATGTGGACGAACTTAATCAATGAGCTATACAATACGAACTTCACCAATAAAACATTAGAATCATTCAAACATTCTAGAGATGGCCAGAGTCCATGAATAGGCTTAGGGCTAATTTATTGCAGAGGATGAGGAAAACAAGTGAAGCGCTATATTATAAAGAAATTATGCAGTTCAGAATAACCAATAGCATTTTTTTTAATCAAAGTGGGATTCTAAGTTAATCCATTCACCCAAAAGAGATGTCAATCAACAATGATTACAAGGAAATAGCACAACAATTGCAAGATTGTTCAACACGGCCTGTATCTGGGTTATTGTAATGATTGGTAACAGAAAAGATTCATAAAATATATGCCATGGTGAAAGTCACACAAAATGCTTTTTATACGACTTCACAGTGGATTGTCAAAAATTGCTTGATGGCCAATCTAGTTCACATCCATAAAAGGAATGAAGTGTGATAACAGATTTCCAAAGGGATCTCTGCAGTATTGAGTAACACCCATAAATAGTCAAATACCAACACCATTGAATACCCAAAACTGTCATTCCCACAAATAATATAAATAAAAGTGTAGCACCAATGAGGCTGCTTTGGCTTAGTATAGGCACAGTACAGAAATTGCAAATTTCAACAGATCAATACTCTACTATATACAGAAACAGCATGCCAAAGAGTAAGGTTACAATAACAAGGCATTATGTGTTTCTAAACTTGAAGGGGCATTGGATTCGCGGAATACTAACAAAATTCCTAAACTCTTCAGAAACTTAATGTGATTGGCAAAGTTTTTTCCCTCAAACTTCTCACGTGTGTCAGTTTGAATGGTGATAATTACCACCACCAACAACAACAACAACATCAATAGGGACAAGGTTCAGCTTGCAGAAAGTTAAGTCCAAAATTACCGATACCAAAGGCAATTGCTAGTCAGTCTTGTAACTAACAAAATGAAGCAGCTAAATAAAAACCAAGAACCTCACCACAATCTTGAAACATACTAAAAGCATCATGGTACTAAATATGGGTGCTTTATAAGACAATTTAACAATATCTAATAGTTTACATAAAAAAAAATATAATAGTGCAAAGAATAGAAACCTGGAGAGCAGAGACATTTGTTGGGAAGCCATAGATGCACAAGACCATTTCCCAGGGTCTCTTCTTCTTGGTTCTGAATGCCCCACTCACTATTTCACCATTGTGTTGCCTGATTCGACGCCGCGGATTCACTGTAAATCTGTGATTGTGATTGTTCAAAATCAAATAAACGATAAGTCACGCTAAAAATCTAATAACCCCACACCACAGCTGAATCAACAAGCAGCAGAGAAGATTGCAATTTCAAAAAAAAAAATGGTAATCTAAAGAATCAAAATATTGAAGAAAGATTGAAACTTTAGCCCAATTGAGTGAAATGAAAAAGAGGGCAAACCCTTACCCGATGTAGGTGTGGCCTTTGTGGCGTGGGCTGAGAGAGAGCAATAGATAGCAAGCGAAAAACCCTTTCCCTTCTTTACCTATGTTTGCTACTCCGCCTTCTTCTTTGATTAGGGTTTCCGTGGTCTCCGATCGTCCCCTTCTTTTCCTCATCTCTCTCTCTCTCTCAAAAAACGCTCACAGTGACAAAAAGGATGAACTGAAATTCGACCGTTAGATATATTCCTTTTTCTATTAATTATTAATACAGATAACTACGCAAGTTTGAAATTGACGCAAAGACTTTTTTTTATTATTTAAAAAAAACAAAATGTTAAATTACAATTGAACCCATGTGTTTTGAAATTTGAACCAATTATTACAAATCAGTCCATAAAGTTTTGATGTTACATTTATCCCCCTAAAAGTTTGCAATAAAACATAAGCATTATCTCTCACATATGTGATATGTATACAACAAGGTTGTTGTTGTCGTCTAAACGATTGTCGTTTTCTACTCTTGTAGACTCTGGCAAAGAGAGGGGGGTCATGGCTCCCCTGGGTTTTGAAAAAACCCCTCCTCTTCCTTGCAATTTCTATGGAAAAATAAAAATTATATATTGATTGATGCATATTAGCCCTCATGAGAAAGTAGTCTGGCTTCATTATTGCTTGTAGATAAGCATTGCAATCAATATGACTGTTGTCAATGTCCTAGCTATGTGTCTCAACCGTTCAAGCATTCCATACCACAAGTTGTGCAACCTTTGAACCACTATTCACAACCCACATGTCTAATCCTTATTGGTCGGTAATGGGATTAGTTAGAAGGTTAATTTTCTATTAGAAGTTTAGAACCAATGGCTATTTATTAGAGATTATTAGAAGATACGTTTGACCCTATGTAATTATATTTTTGAAAAAAATTTATTAAGATAATCAAATTTGGAGTACATCATCTATCAAAACGAAAGTAAAATAAGAGATAAATCCTCTAACCAAATATCATTTATACAATAGACTTAACATGAACAACCACTTCAAAAACCAAGACTTCTTCAGTAGTACATGTTCTTTTAACAGGTAAGGGCATTCTCATCAAACATGTCAAAAAATATAGTATTTAGCATCTCAAAATACTACTTTATTTATTTTAACACTCCACTTTATAATACACTCAACATTAAAGGTTTTATTTTTTTTACCACTTCAAAGTGAGAGAGAGAAAGTAGTGGAGAGAGGCACAGGTTCACAGGACAAGAGAGAGTGAGAGAGAGAAAAAAATAATAATAATAAAAAAGCTCTAGCAACTTTTTATAGTAGGGTGTCAAAGATGACACTCCATAGCAAAGATGTCAAAAATTTTAAGAATAACATGTTTGATGTAGATGATATTTTAAGGGGATGAGAGCTAAAATTAGGATTTAGCATTTTTCACTTCTTTCATGTTAATGCTCTAATGGGTTTAAGGAAAGAATGTTAGGCTGAGAATGATTCACACGTCCATATATGCTTGCCTTTTCTACCAACATGTCTTTCTTGATCCAATAACAGAGAGATTAGACACGTGTGTCAATTTGAAATCAGCGTCCTAGACTTACTTTAAAATAATTTTTTTAGAAAAAAAAAAAAAAAAAATCGACTTGAAAAAACGTAAAACCATTCTAGTCCATACAGTTTTGATGTTACATGTATATCCTATAAGTTTGGAATAAAATAAAACCACTAAAATTCTATTAAAAATAAGCGTTATCTCAATTATGTGATGAAATCTATATGACAGGGGCTGTCGTCGTCGTCGTCTAAACAATTGTCATTTTCCACTCTCATACAAGCATTACTCATGAACTTGTTCATTAATCATTAGAACATTATTTTTCTTGGACTTGATTCATTCAATACTTGAGTCTAGACTTTGAATTCTAACTTGTTTGTTAAATAATTATTTAGTAAAGCCGAGTTTACGAATAGCTCAGTTTACTTACAATCCTAAACCAAACAATTTGCTAGTTTAGAGCCAAGAACCTTAATTGGTTAGCACTTCTCAACATCAAAGTTCATATTCCTACTCCTAACTATTGAATTATCAAAAAATAAAAAATGCCGGTTTAGAAATAAATAAATTTTAATTTGAAGTTGCAAACAGGCAACAACTTAGTTTGCGCAAAGCTACTCTCCTTTGCACATGGAGTCGTGAAACATTTTAGATTTCGAAACTCCAAGCTTCTGCAAGTGCTTGATTTATAGATGAAGATAAACGTAATATATAATCCTTTCAAAACTCCAAGTTTGTGCAAGTGCTTGATTTATAAATAAATATAAACTTAATCTGCTCCAATTCCAGCAATAACATTTTTGTCCTCCAAACCATGAAGGCGTAAAAGATTTATATGTCCAAACTACAAATGTGTGCTAGATTCTCAAAAAAAAAAAAAAAAAAACATAAACAAAATACACTCATTTTTAATCTTCTACAAACCCTATGAATTCAGAATATTCATATGCTTAGGTAAGGAGAAAATTTCACTTTTATAAGTTCTTTTCCATTGAGTTTTCACCTTTATACTTCCTAAATAAATTTGTGAGTTCCTTCCCTCCATTGGCTAAAGAGAAAAGGAACGCTTATAATTTTTTTCATCATCCTCCAACCAGTCAAGATCAGCTCAACGCATTTTGAAGTTTAAGGCAAGGTCCTTTTTTATAACTTTTTTTTATTATAGTGAAAAAAAATATCCAACAATGGTCCTCGTTGAACATTTCTTTGCAAAACCATCAATTTAATATTTGTGCGTTTTTAAGAACTTTAGCCTCAATTAAATTGGTTTCTTTGTACTAATACCATAATAATCATGCAAAAATCAAGAAATAGTAACTAGGTTATCAGGGCCGGACCTTCCACTAGGCCAATTAGGTCATTGCCTAAGGCCCCCAAGTGGAAGGGGCCCAAAATTTTGAAAAAAAAGGGTAGTAGAAAAAATAAAAAATAAAAAATTTAGTTTTAGATGAAACTCCAAAAAATCTGATACATCCTTGTGACCAATGAACAAAAAATCTGTAACATTCTTGTAAACATTGGTACCCCAAAAAATTCTTTGGTCTAAACAAAATCAATTATCCAAAAAAAAAAATCATTCTTAACCTCTAGACAAATCAAAAATCAACTGGATAAAATGTAAATCCGATCTAAAAAATTACTCACAAAACAATTTCAAATCAGAACAAATCAAAAATCTCAAATTCCTAAAATTTACTCATACCTTTTCTCTCTCTCACTCTTGCTCTCTGCCTCTCTCTCTCAGCTAGATGATGATAGCTTGCAAAAATACTGTCTTAAACTTGAATCTTTTCTCAAACATGATGTTTATTCTGATATTGATGGTTTAGATTTATTTTAGAGTTAAAAGTTATATAAGAAATTTTACAAATAAAAGAATACACTCCAATTGACATACTAATATATAAAAATGTTAGATTCATTTTCAAATACATGCATTGCTTATAGAATTTTACTAACAATACTTGTTATAGTTGCTTTTGCAAAAAAAAGTTTTTCAAAATTAAAATTAATAAAATCATATCTAAGATCAACAATGTCTCAAGAAAAATTAAGTGAATTAGTTATATTATCGATTGAAAATGAGATATTAGAAGAACTTGAATACAAAAATTTAATTAGTCAATTTGCATTTCAAAACGCAAGAAAAATAGATTTTAAATGAAATATATTATAATATAAAAATTTTAAATAAATATTAATTTAATTAATACATAGATATAAAGAAGACCCCATTTTAGTTTTCGTCTAAGGCCCCAAAATGTCTAGGATCGGCCCTACATGTTATTAGTATGTTAAATGTCTTTCTTGCAAAATATGGTTACATTACTATGAAGATTTTTCATATACCCATAGTATTTCAATTTGTAAATTCTAAATGGAGTTGTTTATGTTGAATACCTCAATTTAGATTCATTCACTGTCTACAATAATAGGGTTTAGTCTAAGGCTGACTCAACACATTTTGGGGCTTAAAGGGACAATTTATTGTGGGGACTTCTCTTATTTTTAAATATTAATTGAATATTTTTTATTTTTTTTCATTTAAAATTTTATTTTACTTAGATCCAAAATTATGTCTTTGTGTTCAAGTTCCACTAAGATTTCCTTTTCAATTGATAATATCGTTAATCCACTTAATCTTTCTTGTTAATAGTTTATTTTAAATAGTATTTTATCAATTTTAATTTTGGATAACTTCATTCCGGAGATGCAAATGTAAAATATATTGTTAGTTAATATTTACAAGCGACTACATGCATTAGAAAAAGAATCTAGCATTTTTATAGAATTTAATACATTAATTGGACAATGAATTTATATAATTTCCTTTGCAATTCAGGTATTAAACAATAGATTTCAATAATGAATTTGTTTGGAAAACTATTAATTATAATTTCTATTTTTGTATAGAGAGAAAGGAAAAGTAAAATTTTTGGGAGATTACAAATTATTAAACTCTAAAACTATCGCAATCATGGTAAAGTGTATCAATAGAATGCACAATATTAAAAAAAAAAAAAGTATAATATTTTTAAAATAATTTTTATTCAATAAATTTTGAGGCCTTAATTCAAATTTTTTACATTATAAGACAGATAGACAATACATTATATTGGCCAATAGAATTTTTTTTTTTTTTTTTTTTAACTAGGTGAGAGGCCTTACTTCTTCTTTATTAGTTGGCAAAAATGCAATTTACACTCGTTAACTTTGCCAAAAAATCATTTTAGTTCATTAAATTTGAAATTGGTCATTTTAGTTCCGCAACTTTATCCCAAAATCATTTTATTCCTATAAATTAGTCATTTTGAGTGATTTCTGGGCAAAGTTATCAAACCAGGTGAGTCCTTAGAGGACTAAAATAATTTTTGGGTAAAGTTATTAAACTAAAACGTGCACCTTCAAACTTAAGGATGAAAATAATTTTTGAGCAAAATTATTGGTCTAAAATGACAAATTTCAAACTTAAAAGACCAAGATAATTTGTAGCCATCATCATCATCATCATCATCATCATCATCATCATTATTATTATTATTATTATTATTATTATTCCTTACAATATCATAAGACAAATTTATATTATAATATATTCTATTTTAGGGTGTATTCTTCCATTTGGGCTTCTTATTAGGTAATTCAATATCAATGGCCTATTGGTTGAGCCGCTACTACCAAGCACTCATGACTCAACTTTAGTCCACAAGGTTCATATGGCTTCCAAGTGGGATTTACGAATATTAAAGATCACGAGTGACTAGTAACTACCGTGAAAGAGCATATTAGATACAATATTATTTTTTTTTAAGTTTGGAAAGAAGCCAACGGTGTGATGAAGATAAACGTGTAACATAAAGAATATTATCCATTTCAAAAGATACTGCAATAGGAAAATTGGGTACTGCCGACAATATCATAGTTCATTCTCAATCTCAATGGGACGAATATTATGCTAGGTTCATTTCAAGTTCAACAACCCCACAGCCCAAACTTTTATTTTGTCCATCTTCTTCTTGATGACCAAATGAAACATTGGATGATTTATACAATCATGAATCCCGATACCCCAAACAGATTTTGCCACGCTATAATTAGATGTAAGAGGTAAGGTTCTGTGAAGAAGAGTTACACAAGAATCTTGTTTTCACACTACCCATTTAAACAAAGTATCATTTAAGGCATCAATAATCATAAAATCGAATCTGACAATCTACCATGAAAGCTTCTTCTGAGTTTCTCATCAAAAAAGCTTATAAGAATAAACGTCTCCTCATTACTTTTCTTGAATTTTATCTTGGAAACTCCATTGAGCCTTCTAAATGTACTCCCATTATTCAACCGTTTAAGTGAAAAATAAAGGTGCTTAAGGCAACCCATTTCTATGCATTGTAGCCCCCCATCACAAACATGACTTCAAGAACCTTAGGTTCTGCTAAGCTACAGTGTGGATATGCAGAAAGATGCATCACTAAAGCTGTCCAGGGCGTACAAACCCTTCTCTATTTTGTGACTAAGGAAAATAAATGTGAAATTCCGGAAGTGGAAAACACACATCTAAATTAGCTAAGTGCCACAATCTAATTACAAACTAACATTAAAGTTGTAACAATTGATGAAATCAGAAATTCAGACTATCAAATGCACTAACTTGAAGATAGTTATAGAAGATTTTCTAATTGAGGGGTCAAACATATTCAACCAGATAGTAGATTTTGAGTTTTTCCTATTAAAAGAAATACATGCACACACGTCTGCACCCTGCAGGAGAGAGTGATTACTAGGGCACAGAAGCCAGTACAAGGCTTAGAAGTTACACAGCCAATCTAGTAGAACAGACATCAGAATAAAGTACCAACATATACTCTCAATCTTCAAAATATCAATTTTAAGCCATGATCATACAATGACAGATACAGAGGCTACCAAAAACAATGTTAGACCTTTACAATAGGAGCTGATTCTATATTTACCAAACAAAATCAATGTCTCCATACAAATAAGCTATACATATCAAGTAGCCTTAGTGTAAACACGTTTGACACAATGCCAGCAACCAAAATGAAGCTTTACGCACAAGAACCACTAAGCTACAAATCTAATTTGGCATATTAGACACAACTTCAATATAACAACATGAATTACAAAAGTATATGTAAATCAAGAAGCACTCACAAGTTATAACTATTATATAAACCTCCTACTAGATAAACCATCAAAGTATACCATTCCTCACTTTTCCTCTTCTAACAGACACAAGATATACATTTGCACCACTTTCACATAATAACCAAACACATAGTTCCTTCCCCAGAATAACCAATTACATAGGCTTCAATATGAAATCTAAATTCGACCCATTAAACTTTCTACTCATATCTAATGCACATTCCTATTTAGCACTAAGAAGGTCAAAGGTAAATAGAAAATGTGACGACAAAACTGCAGGAAGCTGAAAAAACTTCGGTTTTCTACTTTACTTAAATTACCCACAAAGCTCTCACTTTTACAAGGTCTAGAACTAGATGAACTTACGCCAAGGCCTGACCTCTTAACTCCAATAAGAAGTAAAAAAAACCATAAATGTAGGCTTTTACCAGCACCACATCAGCCGTGAATGAAATTTAGGCTCCAAATCAGAGGATATTAAAAGCAACATAGGGTAATAATATTGAGAAAAACTGTAAAGAGAAGCACAAATCTATACAAGGGCGTAGTTTCTTCCAAGTAATCCAAGCATAGGTAAATTGAAATTACAATCGCAACAACAACAACAACAACACGGGATTGTTTATCAAGTAATTCTAAGATTACACATTTATGAACGAGGCATTTACCAAGAAACAATACACAGTAGAAACAATACAGAGACTGATCGGAGATCAATCGGAGGAGGAGCGCTTAGAGACCAAATGCCTCCAGAGGTAGCGACCACTGGCCATGTCCACACAGGTCCAAAACCCTGACTCTATTGCCGAACGCACCTGCACAAACAAACCCACCAAATTTCAATTCCAATTACACAAAGAGGAAAATTGGAAGTGTTAAATTAATTTATAAAAGCCCTAGAAAAAGCAGAGACATTGGTGGATTGAGAGTCAGTTGAGTTGGGATCCTTAACGACGTCGTGGTCGTTGTCGAGGTCGAGGTCGAGGTCGGAGTTGGGTAGAGGTTGGGACTTGAGGTTTCTGAGGACGAAGAAGCCGGCCAGAGTGGCGGAGAGGAATATCAGGATCAGCCTCAGCGGACACATTTCGAGAAAGACACAGAAATGTCAACAAATTGAAAATGCGTGTGTGTTACACGATTGTGCTCAGAGGTTGAAATGAAAGAAATGGGGAAAGAGGAAAAGCGAGGAGGGAGGGTGGGTGCAGTTGAAGCTTAGTCAAATTCGGTTGCTCATTATTTCATTTTTGTCTATGTGCCACAACCCACGACTTCTCTCTATTTCCATGTCTGCGATTTATTACTCTTTTTCTTTTGTCCTTTTCCTCTCCTTTTTTTTTTTTTTTTTTTTCTTGTATTTGATAAGAGTGATTCTTATCTCTTTCCTTTCACATTTGAGATTTACTCATGGGTCTATTATGAATTTTAGAGGAGAGAGAATCATTCATTTGTGGTTGGAGCACTTTAAGAATTTTCTATTTGATAAATGCATGTATTCATTAAATTGGGAAAAAAACTACTTTTTTTTTTTTTTTTTTTTTTTGGGGAAGGGGAAGAAAACTACTTATTATTTGCCTTTTAAGTGATTAGTATTATTGTTTTTATCAAAAAATTTATTGAGTAAATTTTTAACTATGATTACCATTATTATATATATATATATATATAAATTCGATAGAATTTAGATCTATAACATTTGCTTAATGACGTTACCTTTTAGACTAAAATATCATTTTGGTTTTTACATTTTAAAGTTTTTGTCACTTTAGTTTATATTATTTTTAACTTGTAGTCAATTTTTGATAGTGAGTTGACACTAAAAACTAAATTAACTGCAAATTTAAAAACTCTACTAAAATGAAGGGATCAAATTGATAATGACATCAAAATGTATAAGCTAAAATGATATTTTCACCTACTTTTTACTATATAAATTTGTTAATTAATTTTTTTAAGAGGTAGGATTTGAATATAAATTTTTTGTTTGTTAGTAAAAAGCTTTGCCAAATTCAACGGATTCAAAACCGCCACATTTGTCATATTGATATTAAAGCGGGCAAAAGTATTTAAGAATATATAATCTGAATTGTATGGAGAAAAAATTATTTATTTATTTTGATGAAGATGGAGTAGAATGATAATTCCACCACAGCTTTGCAAATGCAAAAGTCAACCTTGACGATGAGTTGGATCCCGTTCCTAACGCACTTCATATTTTTCAGCTGTATTATTATTTTTGGACGAGTTGCATTCCGAGAATATGCTGCCACTTCTGTGTTACAGACTTACAGGGACTGGACATCTATCCATTGGACTTTGAGGCTATTAAAAATTAAATCTCAAAACCTAATCCTATCAACCATATATTTAATAATCAAACACGTTACCAAATACAAGCAATATTCTCTGGAACTTCAATTTTTGTAATCCTCCATTATTCGTTTCCAATAGTGTCCACGCTAGAGAAAGTTCATAAAAATAATTTTAAATGACTAATATGGCAATTTGTTACTAGTAGATTAAAAAAAAAAAGTTACATTAGTGATTGATTTATATGAGAACTAATAAAAACTTACCAAATCAACTTATTTAAAAAAATTTGTGAAATTTTATGTCTATAACATTACTCTCCACGATATCATTAACACACCAGCTTACTCCATTCTACCATTAGCCATCCTAAAATCCTTTATAATGGAGGAAATATTTTATGTAATTGTTGTATACAATCTCTCTCAAAAGGGAGATAGATCTCACAGATGTGAAACCCACTAGGGATATTGCATGTTACTATTACACAAAATAATAAATCCTAGCAATGCATGCCCCAAATCAAAGTTTTAAAAAAAAGGTCAACTGCTACTTATCAGTTATCACCTAGTCCTTTTCATTGCAACATATTGTCCTATTCATAATACACAAACATTCCAGCCTAATTAATGCGTTTAATCCACCAAATCCACCAATTCATTTCCAAAGCTCAATTTCCAATAAAAACGTAAGATCTGTCTGAATATCGCTTATTGCTAAAAACTAAAAATTTATTGCTAAAAATACTGTAACAAAATAATTTTTAAATGTGTAAATAGTGTCGTAAAACCCAGTTTTAAAGAAGAATTTGTTAAATTCCGTACTTGCAAATCTCGTGAACAGTGCATGGGACCCAACCAAAAAAAGGCAGACGTGCAAAACGCCACTCTTGCGGCTATCCAAACTCACACAGTCTCAATTGGAATTACTCCAATTAAACTGGCTTAAAGTAACCCCATCTGCAAGGAAGATGACACCTACACCTTCTTGCCATTAGTTTTGTTTCTTTTAAAACTTAGAAAAGTTCCTGACAGACCATGAAAATTATTGCCCTTATAGTTAAAGGTCTTGATTCATAGATCACAAAGATTTCTTCTGAAATAAATATGGCAGAACACCTTCAAGATCATGATATATTTCACCAGTCCTACAATCTACAAAAACGATTTTGTTTTAACACCTTCCAACTCCACCATTATCATCCTGCAAGGTGGAATGGGCAGGCTACTCCACACAAATGAAGTTAAGACATCCATTCGTCTTATCAGCAAGCAGCACATGAACAGCCAAACCCGCCCCGTAATTGTTTTAGTGAATTAGAGGTGTTCAGCTTCACAAGGAAATAATTGGATGCCTGCAAAGTTTACCTCGGCAGTAGGGCACAGCCTGCAGAGAAGGAATATTCATCACTTATAAATTTTAATAAAAACAATAAAAATAATAACCATGCATTTGGTCTGAGTCATGCCTAGCACATTGAGATTAGTTTGTGTGAAGGTTTGGGGCTGTGAAATTGGATTGCCAGTTGATTTCATGAGACTCAAATCTCTAATTTCATAAGATGACTACAAATATGTGAATTGTGAAAATGTTAAAAGGGGCACTGTACTACTATATTCCACATATAATTTGGTTTCACAAAACACAACTTGAGAAGGAAAATGCTACCTCATGAAACATTACAGCTTGGCAAACCGCGCAATCTTAGAAAGCACTGTTCTTAAACATCCAATTCCCGCTCCAGATTTTGAGCTTACCATCATCTAAAATTAAAACCAAATCCAAAGTACTTAGGGTGCTTCAATCAACGTTAATACATACATACATGTAATGTGCGTGTGCATGCGTATGTGTGGTGTGTGAGTGTATGTATATATATATATATATATATATATATAATTAAAACAATCAATCAATCAAATGAATTTGTTCCGTCATACCAAAGGTTGAACTACGGACTTATTCGCCTTGAGACTCTGCAAGAAGCAAATAGTATTCAGAAAACTGTTAGTCAGACAGGAGACATAGGTAAATTGTAATAAAAATTTCACCGTATTTATGTGATGTTCACCTCTTCAATTTGCATTGCACGACGTGCCACATCAATCGGGAAAACCACATCTGTCTTGGTTAATACAATCTGGTATTTAGTTTGGGATCTGGGAAGAAAGATAATTAAGACCTTAAAACTTAAGTACATACCACTTCTACCAGGCCAGTACATACATATGCAAGAATGAAGATGCAAAAGAGCAATATGGTAATACCATACCACCTCAAGTGGCTTTAGGCCAGATCATAGCATTAGTCACCAATCCATAACATCAACTTGAGGTGATAGGCTAGAAATGTCATTCCAAAATGTCTGCCAAACTCCCTAAGAATGTAACCTTTAATAACCTTTGTTATAATCCACTTCTTTGTCAATTTCAAGATGGCCGGCCCCTAGTAAGTTGATAGTGCAGATATAACATATGATATGCACCACAGGTACCAAAAATGGTGTCCAATGCATATATGTACTGAACAGACTGGCACAACCAATATGAGAAGGAAACTTAGAATAAAAGGAAAAAAAATCAGGTGCTATCTATGTATGTGCCTTCAAATGTCATGCTAACAGATGGGAATGGTTTTATTACAATACAGGTCACCATTATTTATGCAACAACTACTGCATAGAACTATACATCCACTTATCTACAACATAAAAAGCATAGAACTATACATCCCAGAAAATAAATATATACAATTTAAAAAAAAAAAAAAAAAAATCAAAATACCAATGTTACAAGGAAATGGATGTACCTTTCCATTAAATTGATAAGTTCATGATCCCTTGGCTTCAAACCCCATTTTGTATCAACAAGTAGGCATACCCGTTTGAGACCAACTCTTGTGGAAACATATTCCTTTACCTACAGATTGAAAGGTTACAATTAATTGGTACATATAACAATAAGACATTCTAAATCGACTCAATTCTACACATGAAAAAGGCAAAAGTAATATTTAAGTAAACTTACTTCTTTTTTTTTTTTGGATAAATAATATTTAAGTACACTTACTTATACACCCATTATTGCCCGGGTACCATTTATTTTTCTTTATTTTTTTAAAGACTTTTCCGTGTACTTGAATGCATACTAACAAAATTTTAGAGGCGAGAACAATGAGATACTTCATCAGCAATTCAGACCACCAACTTTATTTTCTACTTCCCACGCTGACATCTACCTTAATTTCAGATTTTGAAAGCCCAAAAAGGTTATCCTATTATCAGTAGCCTGCATTGTTAGCAACTACTGCATCGATGAATGGAACTCTGACCCTATAAGCTTCCCAAAATTGCTTCAAAATATTAATATAATTATTTAATAGCTGGCCCAAAAATTGACCAAAATAATCTTCGTGCAGATCTTACCCACCAAAACAGTGGATCAGCAGCCAGCAATAGGTGATGTTTTTGAGTGTCAGCTACACATTATTCTTAATGAGAAACCAAACTGATTAAACACAAATCATGCAAATAGAATATGGTATCATGTAGCAACAAAGTCTTGAGGTATACCAATGTCTTGGTCTTAGCTGTATAAGTCCTGTCTAGAATAGAAAGCAGCTATATGAGAAAATGTGAGTTTCTGTTTGCATACTTACAAGCTCCTCCCAAGCATCCTTGACTTCTTCTTTTGCATAAGCAAAGCCATATCCAGGCAAATCAACCAAGCAGAGTTTTGATCCCAGGTTGAAGAAATTAATAGTCTGCAGAAGAACCATTGACAATATCAAACAAAGTCCTATAGATACTAAAATCACAAGATCTAGGAAAATGACCACACCTGAGTAAGGCCAGGCTTGTCAGATGTTCGAACTACACCCCATTGTCTGGTAAGTGAATTAAGTAGTGATGACTTCCCAACATTTGACCTTCCTAGTCAGAGCAATAAAATGTAATTAATGTCTCATTTCCTCATTCCCTAGTCAGGGCAATAAACTTTTTTTTTTTTTTACTTATCATAAAAAGGAAAAAGAAAAAAAAAATTATATATATACACACATGAGTAAACATTCTTAAGTGTAAAAATCTATCAAAAAAGCAACCAAAGGAAAAAATATCAGACACTCAATTCAGAAAGTACATGATAAACAATTCACACTCTCAGGAGTTTGGGACCTGTGTACTACAGGCCAAATGGAAGGTATCTTCCAAAAAAAAGGAAAAACACTAATCATTTAGATTAACTAGTAAGTAGACAAAATAAATCCTTCCTATTGTCCAAAAGAATGAAGTTTGTCTTCATATATACTATTAACATCATCATTCCAAAACATTTGACCTCAGTTGCTGAGGGCATAATATGCCATAACAATTTCAAGAAATCCTAGCCAATCTATGACTTAAATTGAAATAATTGACTACAACTCTACCAGTGAAATTCTTACATGCATTCACCTTGGAATAATGGAAAACTGAACATATAACAGACTATGAAATCATTCATCAACTGAAAGTAGAATAACTATTCAGTGCATAGCAATAAGGGAAACACAAGGTCTTAATTGAAATAAAATAAGCGTAGAAGAAGGGTGACAACATGGAATTTACCTGCAAATGCAATCTCTGGAAGCTCAGGAGGAGGAAATGATGATGAAACCTTTGCAGCGGCAAAAAATGTCAACTTATTCCTAAACATCTGAGCAAAATAGTTAGCAGTAAAGTTGATTATAGATCAGTAGAGAAAAAAACAGTTCACAGTAAACAGATTCTACGCCATTACTGCACTGATTACTAGATTAATATGGATTGAAGCATATATCATTATGGGAATATTTAACACACTATCTCAACAAGCAATAGATAAACATACATTTTCTTCAATTCGCTCTCTTTCTGAGCTGGTAGAAAAGGGAATATTATCTAATGGGGCAGAAAGCTCAGTGTTATAGCCTGCCCTCCGCAGTTCAATCAAGCGTCTTCGGCCCAACAACTGTGAATAAAATTATGAATAATCAAATTGCTGGAAATTCAAATTTAAGAAAATGGCTCAAACATCACAAGGCCTCACTCATACAAATTACATTTTCTTCCACAAAGGAAAGGATTGAGGGACTGGGTTGTATTGTTCGGAACTGCGCATTCTTCGACATTTTAGTATTCTCCTCCAAATCTTTTTTCTTCTCTTTGGCACTTTCTGCCAAGAAATTACCAAAGAGTTGTAAGAAAAATATTAACTATCCACTTCATTTAAAAATAAAACGAGGAAAGAAAAAGAAGAGACCAATTGCAAATTGAATGACTAAAAGTTGGTTAGTCCCAGGACTACTAAGACAACTGTAAACAAAATAATTATGAAGATACAAGCAGCATTTACATTACCAACAGAATAAGATGATAAATACTGACCATAAATAACAAGGCCATCATCTAGCCGCTTATTTGAGATATCATGTGGATCTATCCGAATTACCCGCTTCTTCTTCTTTGGCATATCACCTATTACCTCTGTACCCTCATCTAACCTTCTCTTTTCCTGAAAATTTTTCTTAGCAGATTTTGAAGGAGATACATCTGGGAATTTTTCCTTACTAATATCCACACGCTTACTTGAGTCATATTTACTTTTGGTAGGTTTCTTCAATGAATCAGCCCTGCCAACATTAATGTTATCAACATCCTTAGTCTTGGTTCTATTTGATGTCTGTGCACTTTTCACTGTGTCCTTAACTTTACGAGAAGAACGTTTGGTTTCAGAAGTAGCATCCTCTAATCTTTTAGAAACCCATATCGAGCGCGAAGATATATTGTCACCTTTCACCTGTTTCTGCTCTTTCTTAGACGAAGCCTTTCTACTGGGTGCCCTTTCATTGTCAGAATAATCTACCTCCCCAAATATATCTTGCTCAGCATAAATTCTCTTCTTTTTCCTATCAGAATTCATTCGTTTAAAGTTCCCATTCCTATCATTATTTAGTGTCCTTTCAAACTTTTTACTGGGTGCCCTTTCATTGTAAGAATAATCTACCTCCCCAACCATATCTTGCTCAGCATAAATTCTCTTCTTTTTCCTATCAGAATTCATACGTTTAAAGTTTCCATTCCTATCATTATTTAGTGTCCTTTCAAACTTTCTACTTCCATCCTTGGAATTCCTAGATCTTCCACTTGCAATTTTGAGCTTCTTATTGAGCTTAAACCTTAAGCCTGCCTCCCCAGACATTATATTGTCTCAATATCCCAATTCAACAAATATTATAACACCCTCGGAACCCCGGCAACAAGGAAGATACCTCCTCGCGTAAACTTTAGAGACTCTATACCTGAAATTGGAAACTAAAATGATTGACTGAATCTCATTTAGACATTAATCTAATGGACAACAAGAAACCCATTTGCATTTAAATTCAAACAAGGTTATTAAAACACCATTTGGTTGCTACCAAAAAAGAAAAGAAAAGAAAAGAATGAAACTGAAAGTATGAAACTGAAAGTATGAACCTTACACACTTCACCATAATGAGACCTGAGGGAGGAAAGAAACTCAGCTCAACTTAAGAACAATGCAACTATTTAGCCTAGCTAGCACACTTCAAATACCAAAATTGCAACAATGCTTATTGTTTTTGTAATATCCTAAAACTTTCCCAACAACCAAGCCACCATAAATATTGAGAATAAGAAGCCAAAACTAATGCATATACAGTAAGATTAGATTAACCACAAATCAAAACAAATAAATCCCCTCAAAACCCTAAAAATTTTACCTTTCTCTCTAGTCTCTGCTCTCCGCCTCTCTCTAGTCTCCAATCTCAGCCTCTCTCTGATTCTCTGCTCTCCGCCTCTCTCAAGTCTCAACTGCTCACCTCACCGTATCAGGTTCTGAGGTTCAGGAATCAGGTATAAAATTATAAATATTTGGGCCATTTTTTTCTGTTAAGAACTTAAGATAACTTTGTTTATTTGGGCCCTCCCTGGCTGCTTTTGTAACTTTGTTTATCACTTATCAATTTATCATTATGGCTGCCTGGACCCTCCCTGGACTGGGCGTTAACTTTGGGCCTTCAAGTTTTTTTTTTTTTTTTTTTTTGGTTTTAGATAGGATTTGTTTTGTGTTTTTTTTTTTTTTTGGGTGGGTCTTATTAATAAGTCTTGTGTCAATGTTATGACTGTGCTTAAATTTTTGTTATGCTTGTACTTAATTTTTTTTTTCATTTATACAGGTTGAGATTGCTAAAAACTTATTATTGTTCAGTGAAACTACAACAATACTTTTTATATAAATTAAGTTTTATTTACCATTTGCTCTACACTTAAAAGTTATTTTTTATTTTAGTCTTTATAAATATATTGTTTGACTAGAAATGTCTACTAGAAAATATGTATCTAGATATGAAAAACTTAAAAAAAAAATAAATAAATAAGAAAAATTAATTGAGTCTCAAAAATGATAAATTGATAAATTTTTTATTAGTAATAAACAAAATATAACACAAAATTTAGATGAAAATATCACAAATGAGCAAAAAATTCACCAAAATAATTTAGAAGAAAATGATGTTCAATTTTGCAATACAACAAATCTTGATAATGAACTTCAAAATAATTTAGAAGAAAATGAAAATAATGATGAAATATATAATATAAAAATATTAAATAAACATTAATTTAATTAATATATAAGTATAAAAAATGCCTCATTTTTAATTCTCGCCTTAGGTCCAAAAATGTTTAGAGCCGCCTCTGTTTCCCTCTCATCCTCTCTCTGCCTTAACCCACGTCACACCGTGCTCCATGGCTGACCACCAAGCTCTCCTTCTAAACCTCCATGGCCGGAGCTTTTCAAGCTCATCACCTCCAACCACGCACCACTACCGAAACCCAGCTAAAATCAAATCACGACCACCACCACAGCCAAAACCCAGCCAAAATCAAATCGCAACAAAAACCCAGAAACCCACCAAATCATAAATCAAATCACACCCACCGAAATCAAAGCACAAAACCCACAAAACAACCAAAATCACAAAATGAAAACACTGAAAGTGAACCCACCATTAAAAAAACATATATTGGTTTTGTTATTATATTTTAGAAGAAGAATCATCTTGTTGAACTAATTTTAGATTCAAATTAATCAAACACATACCACAAGCAAGAATAATAGACTGAAAGCAAAGCAAAGCAAAAAAAATGGTATTTCCTAGAAAAGTGTTTTCAGAAAATAGAAAGGGTAAGCAAAATATAAAAACTATTTGCTTCATAATCTCAAATAAATAAATAAATAAATAACCAAATATCACACACCATAATTTAGTGAAACCTCGTGAGCCACAATTTCACCTAAGAGCATCGTCTGAGTTGAGAGGAAGAGATTTTCATAGTCTTTGGCTCGGCAGCACAATCTTCGATTTCCTTTTTTGACGTGACTTTCGCTCGCTCCTCTCCTGTCAGCCTAGGTGACGTATAAAAAGAAATAAAATGAAGAAGAACAAAGCATCGCGTAAAAAGAAGAAAAAAAAATGATGAGAGAAGAAAGACGGATTGAGATCAGGTGCACTGTCGTAGGTATTTTTTTACATTTTTTTACTCTTTTTTTAACTTTTTAACTCTCCTTTAATATATTTTATTTAATGGTTGAGATTGAAAGTTGTTTTTTCAACTTTTAATCTCAGCCATTAATTATAATTGCGTTGGGGTATTGCACCTGAATCTGAAAAAGACAAAGAGACATACACATACGCATACACATATGCATATACATACACATACATAAGCACACATACACATACACATACTCATACACATACATAAGCATGCATAAACACATACACATACACATAAACATACATAAATATAAGCACGCATAAACACATGTTTGTTTGTTTATGTATGTTTGTTTGTGTTTGTGTTCATGTATGTTTATATGTATGTGTATTTGTGTTTATAAATATAAACATACATAAACATACACACATACATAAATATAAATGAACATAAACATACACATACACACACACATATAAACATAAACATACACATACACACACATAAGTATACACATACATATACACACTCATACACATACACACATACATAAACATAAATACACATGCACATACACATAAACATACACATACACATACACACACATAAACATACACACTCATACACATACACATACATAAATACACATACACATACATATATATTTTTAGTTCTCGCCTTAGGCCCTAAAATGTCAAGGGCCGCCCCTGGTCACAGTTACTTCGCAATATAACAAACATGTTGCATGCAGTTTGAAGAGTCCTCCTAGCATACTCAACAGTGAAAACAAACATTTTGATAAATGATATTCTCAACAACATAACAAACACTGTAGTGCAAAACATAAAAATCATATGTACCTTTCAAAAAGACAAAAAGAGTTTTTTCATTTGCCACCTACCATTTGTGTACGCACTGTGTTTGCCCTACTCTGCTCTTTCAACTCTCAACTCTGTTTTCAGTGAAGTCAGTTTAGCTGTTTGGGATATGAACTTGGGCTGAAATTGGTTATATGGGCTGGCAAGGTCCAAGATGTAACATGGACCTTGCTTCGTCATGGGTGGGTCCAATTAGAGAAGACTGAGGCCCACGTACGGGGTCGAGCTCTTCTGCTTAAATTTGGGCCATCTTTGTAACCCCAATCAAATGGTTGAAAGTTGAAACTTGTAACTTGCGAGAAGAACTAGATAAGGCCCATGAAAATCTATACTTTAAACTAGATTACTAGAGGAATGAATGGGTGCTAGTTCTTTTTCTTTTTCTTTTTTTAACTTACTGTATTTCAAATGGGTTATTTGGTGGCAAAAGAGAGAACCAAGTTCATACAAGGTTATTAAATGATTGACTGATACCCATGTAGACATTAATTTAATGGACAACAAGAAAGGCATTTGCATTTAAATTCAAACAAGGTTATTAAATCACCATTTGGTTGCTACCAAAAAAATAGAAAAGATTGAAACTGAAAGTAAGAACGTTATACACTTCACCATTTTGAGACCTGAGGGAGAAAAGAACCTCAGCTCAACTTAAGAACAATGCAACTATTTGGCCTAGCTAGCACACTTCAAATACCAAAATTACAACAATGCTTATTGTTTTTGTAATATCCTAAAACTTTCCCAACAACCAAGCCACCATAAATATTGAGAATAAGAAGCCAAAACTAATGCATATACAGTGAGATTAGATTATGTCACAGTTACTTTGCAATATGACAAACACGTTGCATGCAGTTTGAAGAGTCCCCCTAAGCATAACTCAACAGTGAAAAGAAACATTTTGATAAATGATATTCTCAACGACATAACAAACACTGTAGTGCAAAACATAAAAATCATATGTACCTTTCTGAAAGACAAAAAGAGTTTTTTCATTTGCCACCCACCATTTGTGTACGCACTGTGTTTGCCCTACTTTGCTGTATCAACTCTCAGCTCTAATTTCAGAGAAGTCAGTTTAGCTGTTTAGGATATGAACTTGGGCTGAAATTGTTGGCAAGGTCCAAGATTTACCATGGACCTTGCTTCGTCATGGGTGGGTCCAATTAGAGAAGACTGAGGCCCACATACAGGGTCAAGCTCTTCTGCTTAAATTTGGGCCATCTTTGTAACCCCAATCAAATGGTTGAAAGTTGAAACTTGTAACTTGCGAGAAGAACTAGATAAGGCCCATGGAGATCTATACTCTAAACTAGATTACTAGAGGAATGAATGGGTGCTAGTTCTTTTTCTTTTTCTTTTTTTAACTTACTGTATTTCAATTGGGTTATTTGGTGGCAATCCTCAATCAAATTTTTCTTCGATCTTGTCTTACGCTGTTGGATCTTATTTGGGGGGAGGGGCTAATTTGATAATTGGGGTTCGAAAATTAGAATCTTAAATGTCTTCAAGAGAAACATCAGAAGATTCAAATAATTAAGAATGAGAACACTTGGTAATAATTAACTAATTCAAGAACTATAAAAGACTCAAATAAAACATGTAGCAAAAAAAAAAAAAAAAAAACAGGGATGTACAAAAACTCATAGAAAATCTAAAATATGATCCAATAGCTCAAGACAAGACCGAAAAAAAATAAAAATAAATAAATAAATAAATTCTAAGTGAGGATTGCCACCAAATAATTCAATAAGTTAAAAAAAGAAAAAGATCTAGCACTCATTTATTCCTCTAGTCTGGAGAGAAACTTTTCAAACTTCTTATATAAATATAAATATATATATATATATATATATATATATTGTGAATTTTAAAAATCTAATCGTTGAATTTCAGGTTCCTTATGTTCTTAACATGCATATCAAATTTCGTTCAAATTAGATTTTATTTACTATTCGATCAATAAACTTATTTTTTTATATACAAGTTTAGATCACACAAACTTAAAATTTTTACATTTGTTTGATGACATAACAATTGATTTTCTTGAAATTTTGCAAGCATTAAGTATATGATAAGAACATGCAATCTAATGGTTAGATTTTCAAAATTCGCACTCAATTTAAAGATATATGAAGAGTTTGAAGAATTTTTCTCCAAACTAGTTTGTAAAGAAACTTTGTTAAAAAAGATAATAATAATAATTGATGATCATAAGAAATCAGTGGACTGGATGCTCCGAGCTTCAATGATCAAAAAGGCCTAAAAAGGAAAAGAAGCAATCAAAGGTGACCAGGGAGGACCAGCCAAGAACCTCCGATGGTAAAGTCAGTATTTCTCTCAAATTTTGGAATTTCAATCTCTTTGGAACTGTTTGAAAAAGACTTACCTTATTTTGGTGTAGATGAGTGCTTATATAGTATCCATTTGGATACACGTTTCTGTGTCCCGTTTGCGCTTTTGCATGTTTTACTCTTTTTTTTTTTGGCACGCATTTCAGGAGCAAATAACACCATTACAACTATTGTTCATGTTTTGTTTATGAATAGTAGCCGTAATATTTGACTTTTCAGCACATCAGTGGATCCTGTGCACTGTTCACGAGATCCACAAATCTCATTTTTCAGCAACTTTTTCATTAAAAATGAGTCCCACAGTACTATTCACACATTTAAAAATTATTTTGTTACAGTGTTTTTCAATTTTCAATTTTCAGTTTCAGCAAAATAAGTTCTATTCAAACGGACCTATAGTATACACTTGAAGCGGTTACCGGTTTAATAGCTTCCCCTATCATTGAGGAGGTCGGAAGATTCAGAGTTAACTTCCACAACTGCCATGGAAGTTATATATTTTTCTGTAACCGTCATTGGAAACGATCCGTGTTAATGAACCTCAATTTTTACTTGTGTTCTGAGATAGGAATGTGTAGGTCGTCCAAGACTTGTATAGAAAAACATGCTCGGAATATATGGAGGTCATCCAAACATTTTTTTGGATGGACAACCTTGTCAGGGACGAGCATTCTCTACAGTCCATTTTTCTACTCTTGCCCTAGACGTCCACCCTGGACGACCATCATGGGAGTTGGGTCCATTTTATAATACACCATCAATAATAATAATAATCATTACTTTTGATGTTCCGGCATGCAGCTTGAATATGAATTTATTTGGTCCAACTCTGCAGGCCTTAATCAAGTCTTGAGTAATGTGTAGGCGGTTACGTAAAGCTTACATGATTGTTAGACTTTATCGAAGTTTCTCTTATTGGGCTATCCAGCTATACTTATGGACCTTATTATCAATCATTCGTTTCTTTAAGTTCAATAAATGGTTGAGATAAATTTAACAAGCTTTTTTCTTTTTTTCTTTTTCTTTTTTTTTTTTGTGTGGCAAGTAAATAATGGTGGAGGAAAGGGATTCAAACTTCAAAGAATGCACTTACTTGCAGGGACTGAGCCATTCTTTGTTTATGCCTTATGATGAAAGTCTTATTCAAAATTCACAAAGTTTAATGGGACTCACGATCAAGGACAGATCGACCATTTTAGCCACCTAAAGGATTCGTTTGGTGGGATTTTCTTTTTCTTTTTACATGACAACATATTAAAAAAATATTAGACATATTATATTAAAAAAAAAATAACGTTAGGTAGTTAAGGTTGAGTAGTTTTGAAGTTTGAACTTTTGTTTGCTTGCGCGTGTATCTTTTTTATTTTCCTATTCTTTTTAAAATTGGCAACAATGATTAGTTTCTTAGTTTGAATAATATTTTATATATAGTGAAATAATAAATAAAATATTTATTTCAATTTGTAGGTTATGTGAAAGATAATTTTCGAAACATTAATTTTAATGGGCTCTTTAATTACGAACATTGAATGAAAAATAATTACAAAATTTAATGCATAATCAATCATAAGTTAATATTAGGATATAGATTTATAGACCCAGATTTAATGCATAATCAATCAATCTATAAACCCAGATTTATGTTAATTAACATAAAAATGTATTGCAAAAAAATAATTTTGTATCAATTTTTTATACATATGTTAGTATGGAGTTTCATGTGATTAATTTAATTTTGAATTTTAGTTTTTTTTTTTTTTTTAATGGCAACAATTTTATTATTCATACTTTTTTTTAACTCTCCTAGGCCCGCTCCTCACGTGATGTTGGTCCCATAGAGCGGGTCTCTAACCAAACAAACAAATGAAAAATGAAACACCGGGAATGGGGGCTTTAGATAAAAACAATGACACCCCACCATCAGCAAGAATTGCTCTCTCTAATCTTTCTGAATATTAAATCATTCGTTCATGGTACGTAATTGATTTGCTTTTTTTCTTATTTCCTTGTTTTTTAAGTTTGGAACGGGGAGTCAATGTATAATTTGAAATCATAATGCGAATGATATAAAATTGTTAATAGACTCTAAATAAATAAATAAATATATATATATATATATATATAAAACATTGTCAGCATTTTAATTATTTTTCTAAAATAAAACTAAAGTTACCAATAACAAACATCTGAGATAATAATTACAGGCAGGGGTGGAGCTAGAGTTTCTGACTTTCTGTTTTTTTGGGGGGGGGGGGGGGGGGATTTTGGTACTAATATGGTAATAACAGGTCAAGATAAATCACCACACACATGCCTAAATGCACATACACATATATAAACATTAATATTTTGATAATAGAATAAGTCATAATTTATAAATATATTGTATATAAAATTAACAACTTTCACATATGTATATTCGTAAGATAATTTTTTAAGGGAACTTATCATTTTTTTAAACTACAATGAGCATACAAAAGGTGTCTAATGACTCTAATTTGATATTAAACATTTACAAAAAATGAATTTATTTGGAGGGGTCAACTTCTATTTTTGTAGATAATAAATATTTAAAGTTTTTAATACTTATATATAATATAAAACAATTTTTTAAAAGGGTCATGGTTACTCGTTAACAATCCATTTTAAAAAAGTTTTAATATCACTTTTATGGGAAATGAGAAAAGCTGTCAAAATATTAATTGGTTTTTTTCTTTTCCCATAAAAACTTTCTTTAATTGGATTCTTAATTAGTATCCTAAGGGCACTCGTTAGCATTTCTTTTTTTAAAATACAAGAAAAGAAAAACAAGTCTTGCTATAACTTCGTCCCTAATTACAGGAAAAACAAAAAAAAAAAAAAAATACAGGAAAAGAAAAATATTTTTGAATATTTTTTATTTTTAAATTTTTAGATCGAACTTTAGTCCTCCAATAAAATCTGAACAAAAGACCTTTGAAAATGATAAGTCAAAGGATTTTGAGTATGTTATGGAAAAAGTGGAAGCTAAAACAACTAGCTGGGAGAGTAAAAAGTCTCTTGGCTGGAGGGGGCTACGCTCATTAAATCCGTTGCTCAAATGATTCCAAATTATACCATGGCAACCTTCAAGCTTCCAAGAAGTATTAATGAAAAATTAGATGTTTTTAAGAGCATTTACACTCGAATTTTTAAAAAAATACATATTTTACACTTACTTCTTTATTTTACCAATTTATTTAACAATACACTCAACATTTCAATAGTTATTTTTACTTAAAATTGAATAAAATAATATAAAAAAACTTAGTGGAGTCTATTTTGGTTTGGGAGGATCCTTGGAGGACAAGCTAGGATTTCACCCATGTCATAAAAATCCAGAAAACGAATTTTACTATAGTAGTTTCCCAATTAATGAATCAATTGAAGACAGGGTGTGATGAGAATATTTTTAGAGAAGTCTTTTGATTAGGAGACTATTGAGACCATTAGAAAGATCCCAATTTGGTTTCAATTTCAAACTGACAGGTGTGGTTGCAGGTCAAAACCGCCAAATCGATGAATGGTTAACTTTTAGTTAAATTAAATCAGCCTATCATCTTATCACAGTTCACAGATAGGAAAATTCGAGCCAACACCAACTCCAATACAGGCATAATTTAGAATTCAAAAATCCATCGAGACACAACGAAACGAAAGAACTACGAGCATTAGTTTGGTTATGGTAAAAAGTTATATTGCTATTTTTAACATTACTAAATACAAATTTATGATTATATTGATAGAGTCAAAGCTAAATAATTTGTCTCCACAGCTACTATGCACAGCCAAAAGTGGTGGTAGCTTATAGGTAAAAAAATATATATTATTAAATTGTGTGTTCATACTACTTTATATTAAATATATTGTTTTATTTATTTGTTCACTTGGCTATGTAGTTGTGGAGACTTTTTGCCTTAACTCGGCCAATAGCATGCTTGTAATCGATTTTGGCTTGAATCCCACATCGAAAGAAAACTCCCTCACTTGCTGCCTTATAAGTTGTGAAGCTAAGGGAGTAGTGTATTATAGTAGATATATTATTTTATTGTATTGTTTATATCTATATCTATACTACTATTTAAGGGGCTTCCCCTGTTTGGATTCCACATTTTTCATGCCTAAGATACCCTCATCATACCCACTTACAAGTTTTCAACTACCGAGGATAGATATGTAAATTAAAACTCCTACACTTTAAAACCACAAACTCACGTACGCTTTACAGTTTCTATCTCACTTTCTCTCTCTCATTCTTCTTCAAATTAAAGACATTTAGTTTAGCTCTACATCCTCTTCTCTTTTTCTTCATATTAAAGATATTTACTGTCAGAGGTTTCAACAAATTTTCAGGTTCTATCTTTTGCAAGTTCCTCTTTGTTTTCTTTTCTTTTGTTTATGATTGACTTTCTTTAAGTTCTACTTTTTTTTTTCTTATATGTATCACGTTAACTTTTTTTTTTTCCCCTTCTTCTTTATTTTAAAATGTAATTTTTAAATAAATGATTCATTCATATACTCCACCATTGTACTTCTTAATGAATTGTCATTTCATGTTGTAGGTATTGTGATCCAAAGATAGGGCTGTCTTATGCTACAAAAGAAGTATCTATACTACTATTTAAGGGGCTTCCCCTGTTTGGATTCCATATTTTTCATGCCTAAGATACCTTCATCATACCCACTTACAAGTTTTCAACTACCAGGGATAGATATGTAAATTAAAACTCCTACATTTTAAAACCACAAACTCACGTACGCTTTGCAGTTTCTATCTCACTTCCTCTCTCTCATTTTTCCTCAGATTGCAGACATCTAGTTTAGCTCTACATCCTCTTTTCTTTTTCTTCAGATTAAAGACATTTACTGTCAGAGGTTTCAACAAATTTTCAGGTTCTATTTTTTGCAAGTTCCTCTTTATTTTCTTTTCTTTTGTTTATGATTGACTTTCTTTAAGTTCTACTTTTTTTTTCTTATATGTATCATGTTAACTCTTTTTTTTAAATGTAATTTTGAAATAAATGGTTCCTTCATATACTCTACCATTGTACTTCTTAATGAATTGTCATTTCATGTTGTAGGTATTGTGATCCAAAGACAGGGCTGCCTTATGCTACAAAAGAAGCATTCAAAATCATTCGTAAATAGTTAAACAGTACGGCTTCCCTTACCTCCCTTACCTCCTTTAATAGCCTTTGTTTACATTTTATTTAAAAAATTTGAATTGAAATAAAAATAATTTCATATAAATGATCAATTACTATTTCCTTCTTCTTCCTCACTTCACTTTTTTTTTTTTTCCTTCTTCATATACATATATATATATATTTTTTTTTACCATCATTGTATATGTTTTTGGCGTTAAATTTTTTTATTTAGGTATGTAGCAACCTTGAGTTCTACCTTCTCTTTATATATATATATGTATCACGTTAACTCTCTTTTTTTTTTCTTTTCTTTTTTTTTAAAAATTTAATTTTGAAATGTTGGTGGTGATTGAAAACAAAAAAAGCCACGTTGTATCAAAAAAATTATCTACCACGTTTCTATTTTGAAAAAAAAAAATCCTACGTTTTTGTAAAAAAAAAAAACTCTGGCCGACCCTTTTTTTTTTCAAATTCAAAAAAAAAAAAAAAAAAAAAAAAAAAAAAAAAAAAAAAAACCTTAACACGTTTGAATTCCACTCCCACATTTTACTCCTAACAAATTGTTTGAATTCCACTCTCCCATGTTTTACTCCTAAGAAACTGCTTTACTATCAAATTTAAAATTTTTAACTTCTCTTTAATAACATGCATGCTAACGTTGGTTTGTTAATTAAAGTTTAAAAAAAAAAAAAATACTTGGTTCCCTAATTCTTTTATCTCTCTTAGGTTCACGTATGCACAAACTTTTTGGATTGCATTGAGGAGTCATTGGAATGGACATGTAAAATAGTAGGGTTAGACATGTAAAATTATCAATTTAAAGAGTCCTAAATTTTAGATAAATTTGACAAAACATTACCTACAAAATAGGAACACTTCTACTAACCCACTTATTCTAACACATGTTTCTAATATTATATTCTTAAAAAAAACCTCACGTTGAGTAAAAAAAAAAAACACAACTAAATAGTAAAATTTCTAATATTTTATTCTTAGAAAAAACCTCACGTTCAGTTAAAAAAAAAAAAAAAACCCTAATGAAATATCCTTAATTTAATAAACTTATCTTTATCTCTAAATCATAAGAAATGGTTTAAAATCTTAAATTGATAAAAATTGAAAACAAAAAACCTAATGAAAAAAGCCACGTTGTATCAAAAAAATTATCTACCACGTTTCTATTTTGAAAAAAAAAAATCCTACGTTTTGTAAAAAAAAAAAAAAAAAAAAAAACTCTGGCCGACCCTTTTTTTTTTCAAATTCAAAAAAAAAAAAATAGAAAAAAGAAAAAAAACCTTAACATGTTTGAATTCCACTCCCACATTTTACTCCTAACAAATTGTTTGAATTCCACTCTCCCATGTTTTACTCCTAAGAAACTGCTTTACTATCAAATTTAAAAATTTTTAACTTCTCTTTAATAACATGCATGCTAACGTTGGTTTGTTAATTAAAGTTTAAAAAAAAAAAATGATACTTGGTTCCCTAATTCTTTTATCTCTCTTAGGTTCACGTATGCACAAACTTTTTGGATTGCATTGAGGAGTCATTGGAATGGACACGTAAAATAGTAGGGTTAGACATGTAAAATTATCAATTTAAAGAGTCCTAAATTTTAGATAAATTTGACAAAACATTACCTACAAAATAGGAACACTTCTACTAACCCACTTATTCTAACACATGTTTCTAATATTATATTCTTAAAAAAAACCTCACGTTGAGTAAAAAAAAAAAACACAACTAAATAGTAAAATTTCTAATATTTTATTCTTAGAAAAAACCTCACGTTCAGTTAAAAAAAAAAAAAAAACCCTAATGAAATATCCTTAATTTAATAAACTTATCTTTATCTCTAAATCATAAGAAATGGTTTAAAATCTTAAATTGATAAAAATTGAAAACAAAAAACCTAATGAAAAAAGCCACGTTGTATCAAAAAAATTATCTACCACGTCTCTATTTTGAAAAAAAAAAAACTCTAGCCGACCCTTCTTTATTTTTCAAATTCAAAAAAAAATAAAAAATAAGCCTTAACACGTTTGAATTCCACTCCCACATTTTACTCCTAACAAATTGTTTGAATTCCACTCTCCTATGTTTTACTCCTAAGAAACTGCTTTACTATCAAATTTAAAAATTTTAACTTCTCTTTAATAACATGCACGCTAACGTTGGTTTGTTAATTAAAGTTTTTTTTTTTTTTTTTAAATACTTGGTTCCCTAATTCTTTTATCTCTCTTAGGTTCACGTATGCACAAACTTTTTGAATTGCATTGAGGAGTCATTGGAATGGACATGTAAAATAGTAGGGTTAGACATGTAAAATTATCAATTTAAAGAGTCCTAAATTTTAGATAAATTTGACAAAACATTACCTACAAAATAGGAACACTTCTACTAACCCACTTATTCTAACACATGTTTCTAATATTATATTCTTAAAAAAAACCTCACGTTGAGTAAAAAAAAAAAACACAACTAAATAGTAAAATTTCTAATATTTTATTCTTAGAAAAAACCTCACGTTCAGTTAAAAAAAAAAAAAAAACCCTAATGAAATATCCTTAATTTAATAAACTTATCTTTATCTCTAAATCATAAGAAATGGTTTAAAATCTTAAATTGATAAAAATTGAAAACAAAAAACCTAATGAAAAAAGCCACGTTGTATCAAAAAAATTATCTACCACGTTTCTATTTTGAAAAAAAAAAAAAAACCTTAGCACGTTTGAATTCCACTCCCACATTTTACTCCTAACAAATTGTTTGAATTCCACTCTCCCATGTTTTACTCCTAAGAAACTGCTTTACTATCAAATTTAAAAATTTTAACTTCCCTTTAACTTCTTTTGCTTATCCAGTTTTTATTTTATTTTATTTAAGTTTCATGTTATATCCTCCTTCCTTTTCATCTTCTTCTTCTTTTGGATATATCAAAAAAAAAAAAAAAACCGAATAGAATATTACTGCACTGGAATAACAAAAGACTTCATTACTTGACTTCCAAGATTATCCGGATAAGTATATAAGAAAATATTATTCTTTTACTTATAATGTTTTTTAGTTTTCTATTTCTTACATTCAATTGATGCTTTAAAATATTGTATCTGTTTTTGCTCTCAACGTGTCTTCTCTTGAGTTCCATTCATTGTTATCCAATTTTTAATGCCTCGGGTTGCAACCATTGTCATACAGAATATATGGTGAGTAGGGTTTCTTTTTTATTTATGTTGTAATAAATTTATTTTAGAATTTTTTTGAACAAAAATTTAAATGGATTTAATCTCAATTGCAAGCTAGGCAAGACCATGTGTGGTGCTGTTAGCAAATTATGGAACCCAATATGTAGAGCATTCCTCAAAATCCCATTAATTCTTTGATTTCATAAGGAAATCAATGGAACTCAATGGATGGTTGTGCCACTTGATCATTCCTTTGCTTGCACAATTTATTTGGTTTTATTTCGGATTGAACATTTGCATCTGTGGCCTCTATTCTACAACACCATTTTGTGCTTTGTGTGGAGCCCAGGTCTTACCATTTTTTTTTTCTTGCAGATGTTATGTACATGTGCAAAGAACATGAGGATATTAGCAAGATGGGAGAACAATTGACTGTCTTGGCTTTTGATCTAAGAGAGATGTATTTTTTTAAAAGTAAATATTATGTATTGTAAGTAGCTGACTTTTTTTTAGCATTTATTCATTTTATTGAGAAACTACCTTTTGATTGTGGACTTAGTAGAGGGCACAAACAAATTTTTGAAATCATTTTGTTTACATTTTACTAACTGAATGGCATATACCATTTTGTTTGATTATTTTCTTTCTTTCATTTTAGAATTCTTTTCATTTTTTATGTTGCATTATATTCTTCATTTTTTATTTTTTATATTATTCCCTTTTTATTTTATTTTTTTTATTTTTTGCCATTTGAGAGTGCAAGTTAGCTAAGAGTGATATAGATAATTCTGAGTATATTTTAGTAACCATTAAATTTGATTATCCAAACATTTTAGTAGGGAGATTGTGAAAAAGAAAAATATAAGGCGGATCAAAATTTTAGTAAAAAATAAATTTTATGAAGCTTTAAAAAAAAAAAATTCCAAACAAAATGACTACAAACATATCAAAAGGAAAAACATTTTAGGTGGGTTTGTGGGAGACATGTAACGATAGTATAGGAAACCCACACATAATGTAGGAGAGAGGTTTCATGAGAATCTCTCATAAGATAATTTTCCTCTTTTCTTATTTATTCATTACATATAACCTTACAAAATTTATTAGCAAAAAACTAGCCTCTGAGCACGCGCTCAGAGGCTCTTCTATTTTTTGGGCTATTTTTTGGATAAGGGTTAATTTAGAACATTTATTATAATTTGAAATTATTACATTTTTCAATCACAAAAAAAAAAACCTAGGGGTGTGATGAGTGTCATGTGTGGAGAAATAATTTTCCAATCACACTCCTAGATTTTTTTGTGATGAAAAATTATTGTGATTGGAAAATTATTTCTCCACACATGACACTCATCACACCCCTAGGTTTTTTTTTTTTTGTGATTGAAAAATGTAATAATTCTAAATTATAATAAATGTTCTAAATTAATCCTTACCCAAAAAATAGAAGAGCCTCTGAGCACGTGCGTGAGCGCGTGCTCAGAGGCTAGTTACTATTTAAAGGGTTGTCCTTGTTTGGATCATATTTTTTTTGTTCAAAAATACCCCCGATACTCCTAAGTTTAAGTAGAAACAAAACTTAAGAATAAATAAGTAAAAATACATGTATAACTTGCACTAAAATATTGCCTACAAAATAGAAACACTCTTCTATTAACCCACTTTTTCAAAACAACTATACATTTATTTATTTGTTTATTTTTAAAATAGAAAAATGGATATGAATTATCCCATGTTTTACTCTTAAAAACTGATTTTATTATGTCAAGTGTCAACAACGTTTTGCTCTTTTCAATTACCAACCAATTTTTGCCCCTTTTTACAGCCAATTAAATTTATCACGTTTTATTGTTTTACTCCTAAAAAAATGATTTTAATTTGCCAATCACGTTTTCTACTTATCCAATTACTAAATTCAATTTTTTTTTTCTCTCTTTCAACAAACTGTAAACTAAATTCAAACTTTTTAAAAGATAAAATTACACAATTATTTTTTTATTAGTAAAAAACTTATATAATTATCACAACAATTGCTAATCACGTTTTCCACTTTCTCAATTACCAAAAAAAAAAAAAAAGGATTCCCTTTTACTACAGATTAGAACTTCCAATACAAACAAAAAAAACAGTCACTTTCTAATCTTCATTTGTCTCTTGACTTCTCACCAATAAACACATACATGGTAGTTACCTCTCTTTAAAAAAAATTCTTTGAAATTTCAAAATCCAAGCAATCAATAACTCCCACTATTTTTCACCAATCAAAACTAAAATTGGGTTACACATGTGAGATTCAAGTATTAGTTTTTCTATTTTCTTTGCTCCTTTGGTTCTTAAAAAGTACAAAGTTGTGAGGTTCTCAAGTTTGTCTATTTAACTCTGTTGGATTTGATTATTCATTTCATTTATCATCAATTGAATTCAACTTAAATTTGTAGTTTTGTTGTTCGATCTCCATAAATTATTTGGTTTTCATTTTCTTTTTCTTTTCTTTTGTGAGTTTGTAGTTGTAAAGGAACCTTTTGAAGCAACCCAAGTTTGAGAACAAACAGTAAGACAAGCAGACAAGGTATAGTTTGAATTTGTGTTTTCTAATTTTGTAGCTTTAATGGATTGGTAATTTTCCCATCCATGATTCTATATAGGGTGAAAATGGTTCAAATTTGTTCTTGAAGGGTTTTAATACTTGGTTTATTTTTTATCCATAAAAATGTACTTTCAAAAAATATTTGTTGGTTAAACATAAATAAGAATGGATTTTTGAAAGTGAAAATCCTATGTCAATTTAAACAATTCCTCTAATTTAATAAAAGTTTCTGCTGCTGTAGAAAAAAAATTCAAACAAAAAGTCAGCACTAGGATTCAACAGAATGGTACATTTACAGATAATTTATAGGACTGAAATGAAAAACTCCCTTAACATATTTTTCAACTATTTTCTTTTCCTTTTTTTCATTCAAAACTTCACTAAATTTGTTTCCAATGTTTAATATCTTCTTTACCTTTTTTTTTATTGCATTAAAATACTCTCTTTTTATTTTTTGGAAATTTGGATTTATGTTGTTTTTAGGTGACTGAGAACCTTGGAAAATGAATGGAAATTGAAATATTTATTATTCGTTAATTGTTGAGGATTCTTTTTTCTAGCAACCAAAACAGTATTATTAGTAACTCACTTTTTAATTTATTTACAGGTTGATTTGGTAAATTAAGAAGGGTAAATTATTAAATTTTTCCCAAAAAAATAGAAAAGCCTCTATTATAAAATTTGATCAATTTGTTTTGGAAGTTATTGAATACAAAGCATGATTTGATAAACTTTTCCCGTCATGAACTAAGCTTCTCAGATTGATTTTTTCAAGTTGGATTTTGTAGAATATAAGTGCACAACATCTCATTGGAATCTACAACAATTGAGTTTTGAGGAGATTTTCTTGCCATTGGTCCGTATTTTATATAACTGTAATTATCTAATCAAAATTAGTGTTAAAATTTGATGTCTAATTTTCTGGACTATTTACAATTTTATCTTAGCTTCATTTGATCAATGTCTTTGGATAAAGGAGTATAAAGATCAGCGATCTGCAAATGACAACAACCATGTTTCTCTGTCAAATTCCTTCCAAGGGTATTCTCACCATTTCTTTTAGCTAGGCTTTTTTAAATTGATAGGAAAATTTTGTCTCAATCACATATTATATTAAAGTTCAATATTGTTGCTTACAATATATTTAAAACTAGCATTTGAGCACGCGCTTACGATTACTATAACAAATGCAAATTATTAACTTACTAAAAGACAAAAAGACTCTAAACAAATCATGCCTTTTGAATTTGCATCAAGTGTTACGTATCCTCAGTTAATAAATTTGCATCAACGTTTTGCTTTGTTTTGTTTTTTGTTTGTTTGTATTTTTTTTTTTTTTTAAAGGGTGGTGAGTCCTTCAACGTTGGTTTCCTATTTTTTTTTTCAACTTCAAGCCAAAAAAAAAAAAAAAATCCCAATGTTTTAGATATTTTAATAATATGCCGGCATTGTTTTACATCTAAATTTTTTTTTAAATGTTTTAAGTATTTTTATTCCTAAAATTTTGCCTATTATTTAGATATTAAAGCAAGAATGATACTGGAGAACTTATCTTTAAGGATAAAATTTTAATGTTGTGGTGAAAATTGCTTCTAAATAATAGACTAACTTTTAGAGGTTAAAACCTACACCCTTAAATATATCTTATATTTGATAATTTTGTTGAATTGCATAGTGGGCACATTGGATGAGTTTGGCTGAGACACTTTACAAAACTATTGTATGATTCCAAGCTCACATAAAGTGGTGGTCATCTATCAAGTGGTTGTTAATGACTCTTTTTTGTATATAAGAAAAAATATTTATCCTACCTATGCCTATATTTATCAATTTGTGTAATTATATGTTGGATTCAATTTATTGTTTTTTGAAATATTAATGTACAATTTAGCTTTATTTTTCTCAATCGCATCTCTTCCATATGAAATTAATTAATTATCCCTAACATTTTTTGTGCCTTTCACTACAACTTCTTTTCATTTTTTAAAAGAAAAGAAAATTTAAAAATTAAATGATATTATTGCTCACGTGAGAGACTTCCCATAATCACAATCTTATTAAATTATTTAAATTAAAACTATTTAATTTTTTTTAGGCATTTGAAACTTTTGTTATGGATGTGTACTTAATGGCTACGTATTATGACTAAATGGCTACCTTTTATGATTTTAAAAAAAAAAAAAAAAAAGCTAGCTAGCCTCTGAGCACGTGCTCATGCGTGTGCTTAGAGGCTTTTCTATTTTTTGAGTAAATGTTAATAATTTGCATAGATTATAAATTGGAATTACTATTTTTTTCAATTATAAAAATACCTAGGAGTTTGATGAGTGTTACGTATGGAGAAAGGTTAATAATTTTAATATTTGGTACAAACGCATGACACTCATCACACTCTTAGGTATTTTAGTTCCAAACATAGGTGAAGTTTAGAAAATTACTTATTGATCTTGAAATTTCACATTAATTATATGAATTAGACTCTGAACACGCGCTCACGCGCGTGCTCAAAGGCTCTTTTATTTTTTGGATAAGGGTTAATTTTAAGCATTTATTATAATTTGAGATTACTTTATTTTCCAATCACAAAAAAAATCTAGGGGTGTGATGAAAAAATTATTTCACCTGCTAGATTTTGTGATATCTTTAATTTTTTCATCACACGCCTAGATTTTTTTTTGTGATTGGAAAATAAAGTAATCCCAAAATATAATAAATGCTTAAAATTAACCCTTACACATAAAATAAAAGAGCCTCTGAGCACGCGCGTGAGCGCGTGTTCAGAGGCTAGTATTATTTTATTATGTTGAAAACTAAAATAAAACTGCTAATGTTGGGTGTTTTATAAAATAAGAAGGTAAGATAGATAAAATAATTTTTTGTGAAGCAATAGATGCTTTTAAACATGTATTTTCTCAACTCAGATTGAAGTTGTCCTCTCCGTGGATTTGAATTAGAATCCTCACTACATTTGTTTACCCGATGTGATGTTGCGAGGGCAATTTGGTTTAGAAGTCAGTGACCCATCAGCCATCAAAATATATTGCATATAGATATAATCCATTACTCTGTTGATCGGGTTTTTTGCTAGACCCTCCAGTATCTCTTTATTTTGTTAAAGAGCACAAAGCTAGATTGCTCCCATTTGAGGTTTTATCTATTGATTGCATATGGAGGTGGATAAATAAAGCAGTTCACGAAGGTGTAGTGCCATCAGAATCCCAGATTATGAGATCACTTTATAAGCTAGTTCAAGAGCATCAAGTGATATATGACTCCAAGTCTTCGTTGGAAATATTAGAAGCAGTTGTAACTGGTCCAAACCAAGGCAAGACTTCCTTAAAGTGAACTGTGATGCAGCAGTAGGGGACAAATTTTCTTGCATAGCAGTGGTAAGATTGGACAGGGAAGTTGATATTTGCCCATTCAAAGAAAGTGTATTCCAAAGTCTCTGTTCAAGCGAAGGCAATTTTCTTGCGTGGTAGTGGGGGTTAGGGATTGGAGAGGGAAGTTGGTATTTGCCCATTCAAAGAAAGTGTATACCAAAGTCTCTGTTCAAGCGAAGGCAATTTTCTTGCGTTGTAGTGGGGGTTAGGGATTTTAGAGGGAAGTTGGCATTTGCCCATTCAAAGAAAGTGTATACCAAAGTCTTTGTTCAAGCGAAGGCTGAAGCTATTCTTAGCAAGTTTGTCAGACCTGGTCTTAGAACTTCGGTTGAGATGGGTTAGCTTTAAAGTCTAACCACAAGGCAATACCGGAGTGTCGATACATTAAACTTAACGAATTTCATACCAATAAGTTAAATAAACAAATTTTCATTACTACTTTTATTATATATTTTAACTTATATTCATAATATTATATTATATTCTATACTTTAATTAGCCATCTCTAAAAGGGAGTTTATAAATAAATTCACACTTTTATACTTCAAAAATTAATTATAACTCATAATGAATTTTTTTCATGCTTTATTATTTTACTTTTATTAACTTTCTAATTTAAAATATGCTTGAAAATCATTTAATTTTCCCCATATATTTATATAATAACTAATAGCCGAAACGTTTGACTTTTTATTAACCACTCCTCATTCTGCCACATGGCTACATAAATTGCTGACACGTTCACTTTAAAACACTAAACAATTGTATCTTTTTGGTGGTTTGCTTATTTAGTTTCAGTGGGTAACTATTTATTATTGTTTATATATGCTATTTACTTTTTGTTTTCTTCTTTCTGTTTTCTGTTTTCTGTTTTTTTTTTCCCCTTCTGCGAGAACAAACCCAATGAAGGTTGTGGACAAAAAATAGAGCACCCTTGATGCTACTGCTATTGGTAATTCTTTTCTTCACAATCATGCTATTGTTTTCTGTTTTTAATTTTTAATTTTTATAATAACAAACATTTATAACTAAGGCATTGAAATATTTTGTGCACACCATGTGTTTGAGAAAATTTTGCGCAGAGTAAACCAATTGCCGATAAAGTGTTTTGCCTTTGTCAGAGCACTCACAGCAGTGGAGCTAAATCTATTTTTTTTAGTTCCATTGCTACAGTGCACATCTAAAGATAGATGTGCATAGTTCATAAGAGCTAAAAAAAAAAAAACATTATTTTATTCTGCCAGTGATTAAAATAATAAAAAGTGCCTCTCTCTCTCTCAGTTGCTCTTGCCTCTCTTTCTCTCTCTCAGTCACTCTCTCTTTCTCAGTTACTCCGTGCTCTCTGACCCACACCTTCGCCAGCCTTAACGTCACCGACCCAAGCCCCAAGCCGCCGATCCATGTTTATGACCCACGCCTCTGCCCAGTCCTCCATCTCAACGCTCACCCAATGCCGATCAAACCCACTTCTCTTCCGCCGATTAGACCCACGTCGACACTGTCCTCCCCAAGTCGTAAGCCACCGCTGCCACCCATCTCTTTATTCTCTTTGCCATGATTGAGTTTTTTTTATTTATGTATTTTCATATGGGTTTGGTAGCTGTGGTGGTGGTGGTGGTGGTTGATTTTGGTTATGGTAGTGGTGGTGGATGATTTTGACAGTGGGTTTGTGGATTTTGGTTGTGGTGGTGGTGGATGATTTTGGCTTTGGCAATGAGTTTTGTGGATTTTGGCTATGAGTTTTGTGGTTGTAGCAGTGGCAGTGGCAGTGGATTGTGGTTTTGTTTTTTTTTTGTTTTTGTTTTTTTTTCTATGTTGTGTTGTGGTTGCCAAAGTAGAGTGGTGGTGGTGGTGGTGGTTGTGAGTGTGGCTAATGGTAGAGGTGGTTGTGGTTGGTGCTATGAATGTTTTTTGGGTAGTGGGATATATTATTTTATTGTAGAAGATATATTATTTTTTTGTGATGTTTATATTATTTTATTGTGTTGAAAACTAAAATAAATCTACTGCTGCAGCATGTTTATAGGTAAAATAGATAAAGTAATTTTTGGTGGAGCTAAAAAGCTAAATTTTTAGCTCCACTGCTGTGGATGCTCTCATATTTGCTGTGTTTGCTCTGTATCTGAGATATTTTCCAACCATTGTATAAAGTTGTTTTGATGCTTGACAGTAGTGGTGGGATTAATTAAATTATATTATATTAAGATATTTGTCCTCTTGAATCTTTGTTTGACTGAGCATTAGTCTATATATTTGCTGGACTGTGCGTATTGTGCCTGCACTGCATTGTTTGGTTTTGAAATATTGTTGGCTTATAATATATTATTTTTACTACTATTTAAGGGACTTTCTCTATTTGAATTTCTCAATTTTGATACTTAAAATACTCTTAAATTTATAAGTTTATAAAACTTGAATGATAGGGTTAGAAATGTAATAAAAAAAAAAAAAAAAAAAAAAAAACCACATTCAAATGTTTCTCAAAAAAAAAAAAAAAAACCACTCTCAATTTTTTTTTTGTTTATTTTTTTTAAACCACTTTTAATTCTATAACAAAATTTTCGGATAACTCCCATAAAAATAAAAAGTTTCGGATAAAAAATAAAAACGACGTTCAAATTTTTCCTAACAAAACCCCATGTTCAATTTTTTTTTTTTTTTTTTTAAACCCACTTTCAATTCTATAACAAAAGTTTCGGATAACTCCCATAAAAATAAAAAGTTTCAGATAAAAAATAAAAACCACGTTCAAATTTTCCCTAACAAACCCCACGTTCAATTTAAAAAAAAAAAAAAAACCACTTTCAATTCTATAACAAAAGTTTCGGATAACTACTCTGCTTAAAAAAAAAAAAAATCCAAAAATTTTCAAATACCAAGTTTTGATTCTTAAAAGAAAAAAAAAAAAAAAATGTTACCTTTGACTAGAGTTTCGGATAACTACTCTACTAAAAGAATCTGAAGTTAAAAACAAATCCAAAAATTTTCAGATACCACATCCTAACCCAACCCACGTTCAACCCTATAAAAGAAAAAGAAAAAAGAAAACCATGTTATTTTTTACAAGAGTTTCAAATAACTACGACTAAAATAACTGAAGGAAGTTAAAAATATGTAACACATGTATATATTTTGAAATTGAGATTCTTATTTAAAAAAAAAAAAAACCACATCTCTAGCCAACTTTTTTTTTTGTGGAGAAATCCATCTACAACTACTACTATAAAAGGTGAAGGAAGTTAAAAATCTACAACACGTCTTGGTTGGTGTTCATAGAAAGCCTTTAATGGAGGCTGCTTCAGGATTACATCATTGTACAATTATGAGAGAAAAATTTAAGTTCCGGCCGAGAGGGTTAATTGGTGAGTTGATTGTTTGGAGGTATGAGTTTTAATTTAGAGATTTTGTGAGTGTGTGTTTGTGTTTTTTGTTTGAACTTTCATTTTGTTGCTGGCTTTGATTTCAAGTATATACATTTTGTTTTTTGTTATGTGTGTCATGTATTACATATTCCAAAATCGAAAATTTCATGTTCTAAAGAAAACGAATTTGTTTGAGATTGAGAGGTTTGGTGATTTTTCTGGGTATAACCTTCAGTTTGTAGATAGCAAAATCTTATTGCTATTAATTTGGTTTACAATGAATACTTACCATTACTTTGGTTTTATAGGCATTTATTAACTTTATAAAACTTAAAGACTTAACTATTCACAAACACAACTACTGGTATTTCCCAAAATAAAATAAAAAATAAAAAAAATTCCTTACATCTACATGTCTATACACACGTTTAAAAACTTGAAAGTTAATAATTTGTATCAATTATAATTTGGGATTACCATATTTTCCACTAACAAAAATACTTAGGAGTGTGATGAGTATTATGTGTTTGTAAATGAAATAATTTTTCATCACACCCCTAGATTTTTTTATGATTGGAAAATGTAGTAATCCTAAATTATAATAAATGCTCTAAATTAACCCTTACTCACGTGTGTGCTCAGAGACTAGTATGGTATTAAGTCTTTTTGTCTCTTACGATTTATTGCTTGGCTGGGCATTATTTAGATTCTGTAGTGTGTTCGTACTGTGCTGCTCTTTTTCTGCAATTCGGTGATGAAGTCAAAGCAAATGTTTTATTTGCATCTCTTGGTAAGTGGTGATTGGTCATTGTAGTACATACACAACAGTATATGGTAAGGCAATGAATAACTGCCTTAAGATTTTATGTTTCATACATTTTATGGATAGTTAAGGATATTTAAGATTTAATTCTTCCTTTTAGTTTAAATTTAAGTTTGATTTCTATTTTTCATTAAGTAATTTAATGTTTTATCTTTATATAAAATAGTTTTCCTGTGCATTGCACGGGTTAGCGAATAGTATATATATATATATATATATATATAAGTCAATTATGCTAATTTTATATGTAAGGATGATAGGCCCAAGAGTACATATCTATAAAGTATATTGGGCCAGAGGCCCAATCCAAGGACATTAAGTAATCCGGGGACAGGTAAACACCTTCTAAGAGTCCATATTGGTAAGTGAATAGTTGAAGTCTGATCACAATCAACTAAGAAGATGGTCCAAGGATGAATACTTCTTCGGCTGAACAAAGTTGAGGTCAAAAGATGTGGTCTGACACCAAGAGCAACGTCCCGGACAATTCCACTGATGAGGATAAGTATTCAGAAGGAACAGAATAAAAGGAGGCTATTAAATATCTCAAGGAAAAGTTGCTACCATCACATTAAATGCTCTGCAATTAACTCTTTGGCCGCATTAATAAAGAAGTGATACATGAATAGTATCTTTCAGCCTTACAGTTACTCCTTAAAAACTTTCGGAAGGTGCTGATAGGACAAATATCAACACCAACCATCTGACCAACACGTGGAGGATAGAGATGAAAGGGAAAGAGGGTATAAAATAGAGGGGATACTTTGAGAGAGGGGATCAAGAAATTAAGAGAAAAACACTGTAGCAATCAAGAATTGTATTTGTAATCAAACTTTAGAGAAATATATAAAAGCTGATCTCCGCGGACTGTGTCGAGGAGGGTTTCCTTTACTTTAAACCAGTCTATCTTCCTTTTCTTGTCATTTGAATCTACTTTATTTGTTGTCCAACTCATTAAAACCCAGTTTTCCAATCCACTCTCTACAAATTCATTGTATTTAGTTTTTTGGGCCTAAGTTTATCCATCACTTGGGTAAAGGATCCAAATTGCGTCCTTACATTATAAATTTAATGCCTACATTTGTATTTAATTAATTAATAAATTAATTATGACATCATCGTGGTTCAACCTCGGTCAAACCGCAGTTCGACCTCAGTCAAACCTTGGTCCGATTTTAAAAACCTTAAACTTCTCCTCTTACTAAATTGGAGGCTTCTTAATCTTGTTAAAGTTTTAAATTCTATAGTAAGTTCTTTGGAAATGTATCTTTTAGTTGGGTGAGTTGAGATGTAAATTGTGCAACTCATGATCTTGCTAAATGGTCTTTGAAGCAGTCCTTTTTTGGTGTATTTAGTTTGAGTCATTGCCCTTCAAGTTTTGCTTGCATTATCTTGGATGAGGCTTGGATGTGGTTTCTAGGGGTGTAATCGGTTTGGGTCGGTCGGTGTTGAAGGCAATTTTTGCACCGAACTAAAAATTTCAGTTTTAATTTTTGAGCACTAAAACCGACTTGTAAGGAAGAGACGCCGAATCGACTGATTACATGTTAAGTCGGGTTTCGGTGTTTGGAATGCGAGAAACAAAAGCAATTAAAAAAAAGAAGAATATTTTTTTGCATCAAACAAAGATATTATTGAAAGGCAAAAGCAGTACAACAACTAACAAGAAAAGCAAGACCAACACAGACCCTGTTTTCAACAAAAAATACAAAGCAACACAACAAAAAACATAAAACACAAACTAAGATTAGGCTATCATCTACAACAAAAGTAGCAGCTACAATGTTTCTTTAAAACAAACATCATGGGATGACACAAAACCCATGGAATCCAGTACAAGCATGGGTGATTTGGGATGAGAGAAACAAAATCAAGAAGACATACCATAGCAAGAAACGAAGAGAGAGAATCGGTGCTGGAAGAAATGAGAAAAATAAGATGCAAGGTATGTGGATATCAAAAAAGAAAAAGATGTAGGGTATGTGCTTGTAAGAGGGAGAGAAAATTGGGGGAGGGGCAACTGGAAGATGCTAGGGTTGTAACTTATAAGTTTATAACTTATAAAGATGTTAGGGTTTAAAAAAAAAAATTAAAAACTCAAAATGGATAGGCGAAGGCTCAAATTTGTGAACAAGTGGCCAAAACACACGCGTCATTCCACTAAGCTACTCACTCTATTATATTTTAAACTTACATAAATATCTATATATCAGTCGGTTTTGGGGTGAAAAAATCCATCACCAAAAGTGAAACCAAAATATTTCAATTTCAAGAAATTCAAACCGAAACCGAACCAAAAAATTGGACTTGGTTCTGCCGGTTTCGGCCTTTTTTTTTTGGTTTATCGGTTTTTTGCACACCCCTGGTAGTTTCTGTTTGTTCTTGCAATAAAAATTTTCTTCTCATTTAAAAAAAAAAAAAAAAAAAAAAAAAAAAAAAGAAAAGAAAAGAAAGTAGCTTCTGATCTATCGCCATTAAAATTAAAGCTATATGAATCATGAAAACGTCATGACAATTCAGCTAGCAAATCAGCTTGGAATATTAAATACAAAAAAATGAAAAATTTGCAACCACATATCATCCGACCCACTTACCTTGGACTCTAGATTGGTCACAGATTTGAATTTCAAATTAGCTAAATACAGGTAAACTAGCCATCAAGTTGAGTTGTCATGGACTTTTCATATTAGCACAAACCATACTTCTATAATGACACTTTGATACTGTTTATTAAAATAGAGACAACTGACCTACTCCAAAGTCCAAATACAAATGTATCCCTCCCTGGCTCCCAGCCGCTTCCTTCAGTGACAGGTCCAATTTCACTCAGAAGAAACGGATAGACAGAACATGCACCACACATGGAAATCCAACCATATTTCCTTCAAAAAATCATATTCCGCTCTCGTCTGTTTAAAAAAGTGTCCAATTATTTGAACACAGTTCATCTTTATTGAATCCATTCAAAGTGAATATGAGTTTATTGCAAGATTTATCATTTCGGATGGTTACACACATTGAGCATCCACATTGGTGAAACCATAATTTTAGATATTTGACTCCACTAAAAGTTATTTTATCTATTTTACCTTCTTCCTTTACAAGACATCCAACATCAGTAGTTTTATTTTAATTTTCAACACAATAAAATAACATAAACGGCACAATAAAATAATATATCATTCAACAGCCAAAACACAACCACAACCACCATCAAAGCCATGGAAACCACCGCACAGCTGCAACACCACCACTGTGACCAAAACTCATCAAGAACCAAAGAAGAAGACCAAAAAAAGATAGAGCAGAAAAACCAAAAAAAAACAAGCAGAAATATGAGCAAAACCTAGATCAGAAAAACTAGAAAAAAAAAAGAGCAGAAATATAAGCAACCTAGATCGAGAAAAACTAGCAAAAACCCAAGCCCGAAGCCCAAAGACGCCGAAACCCACGCCCGAAACACAAACCCGAAATGCAAACAAAGCCCGAAACCCATGCTGAAACACAAACTCAAACACCGAATCCCATACCAAAACACAAACACAGCCCAAAACGCAGCCCGAATTCCACTCTGAAACACAAACATAAATGTCGAAACTCATACTGAAACAGAAACACAAACACCGAAAATGGGTTAGCGATGGGCTTGGGGCTTGGGTCGACGGCTAGTTGAGGAAGAAAGATGGTCGGAGCTTGGCAGGAGAGAGGAAGAGAGAACCAAGAGCTTAGGAAACAAAGGGAGTCTGTAACGAAGAAAAAAAAAAAGAAAAAGAAAAAAAAAGAAACATTATTTTAATTGGAGGTTTAATAAAATATCATATTTTTGCTTTAGCTTCATGCTACAATGCGTAGCTATAGATGGCTGTGCACTATAACTTAAAGCATCCATAACAATGGAGCTAAAAATTTAGCTATTTGGCACCACAAAAAATTACTTTATCTATTTTACCTACTCACTTTACAAAGCATCCAGCAGCAGTGGATCTATTTTAGCTTTCAACACAATGAAATAATATAAACATTATAATAAAATAATATATCTACTACATTCTTTTATTAATTTCATTCTTTCTCTTTCTCAAAAAAAAAAAAAAAATAATTTATTTCTCCCTATCTCACGCCGTGCCTAACTCTTCATTCTCAAAAAAAACTTCTCATTTCTCTCCTCTCCATTCTCCACTCCCACTTCTCTCTATCTCATCGCTGCTCTCTCCTTCCCACCCGTAACCATCCTGAAACCTTCCTCACCAGCGCCGGAGACGAAATCATCGAAGCTCTCGAGGATCCTGTGGGCTGTGCATTGCTTCGATCTTTCTCTCTACTCTATTTATGTGGGTTTGTGTTTTGTGGTGTTTCATGATGTGGGTTTGGTGGATCGACATTGCTGGTGGTCCGATCTGGTGTTTTGTGATGTGGGTTTGGTGGATCGGCACTGCTAGTGGTTCGATTCGGTGTTTTGTGGTGTGGGTTTGGTGGATCGGCGTTGTTTGGTGTTTGTCTTATCTATATACATGGGAGTTTTCTATCGGCTAGAATTCTTGCATAAAGGATAACATAACATAAACAATTGGTGCAACTGAAAAAGTAGAAAAAATGGTAGACTTTAAACGCTAGGTACTTACCATAGTAGTCTTAGAGAGTAACATTGTTTGTTAAAATTTTATGTTATCAGTATTGTTTTAGAGCATGAATGATGTTTACTAAGAGCATTCACGTTAGGAATGACATATGCCATATGTAAAGAAAATTTAGTATAAAAGTTCAAAACCCCTACACATTCAGACTTGTAAAAACTAACTATTGTAAAAAAATTTGCAATAGTACTACAATGTAATTTTACCTTAAAAGTTCAATTCTTTTAAATTATATATATATATATATATATATATTTTATTCACTTACTTTATCAATTTATCTCTCTCACCAGCCTTTTAGGTTTTGGGTTTTTGTTTTTATTTGGATTTTAGGATATATTATTTTATTGTGTAGAAATATTATTTTAATGTGCTATATTGTAAAACAAAAGTTAGGATGTTGAAAGTATTGTAAAATTGTATAATATAATTTATAAAATAACTTTTTGAAATAGTAAAATAGGATGGGATAAAATTTTGAAATGTGAATGCTTTATGAGTCATAAAATTGACTGTTTTTTATTTAAATATTTCGGATCCCTTTCTTTGCCTAAACCCTTTTTTTTTTTTTTTGGTGGTAAAGGAATAATCTTTATTATCCACTAAAGCCAAGAAACATACAATATTCCTTAATAAAATTGATACAACCTTCAAAGATTTGATTTATTACTATGTCTGTGAACTCAGATATAAAATCACAGAAATCAAACAAAAATCTTAACACAGTAAAAATAGAACAAAAATTATGCAAGAGAACTAAGAAATCTGCGATCAGTGTAATTATTAATTAGTCCATCACTGTTGTTGTTCTCATGTACACAAAGATATCCAGAAACAGAACAGAACTACAGAGCTGCTGTTACGTTGAAAACTGAAACTCCATCACAAACTAGACCTATTTTTTAAGTGGGATATAATATTTTATTCCACATACAAAAAAAAAAAAAAAAAAACACAAACACCGAAATACACCACCATAATTATATCCTTACTTAGAAATATATTTTACACTGTGCTAACATACAACACACCCGTATTTCCGGGGTTCCTCACCATGAATGTTTTGTTTTTGAATGACATGGGAATGACAAAATGAACATATTTAGCAACCGGCAATCTGGGAAGTTTCAGGTTGAGGAGACATTGCCATTGATAATGATAAGCCATTGAGTTGAGGTCTAAGCTTGTTCTTCCACATATCTTTGTAACAACCGGTGTCGCCGCCTCTTTTTTTAGCCTCCACCACCACCAGCTTCTCCGTTAACCGGTAAACATCGACACCAAACACCAAATTACCACTCTGCCCTCCCAGCTCCACGCCCCAATCTTTCTTGCTCTTCACCTTCAACTTCTCCACCTTCGCGAAGTCCTCAATTTTCTCCACGATCTTCTCCGGCGACTCGGTGGACACGAATCGCTGTAGCCCACTGTCGCTCGAGTTACACGAGTCGTCGAACAAACCAGACAAGTTCAAACCCGACGAGAACGAAATGATATCAAAGGCGTTCAATTCTGTAACCTTGAACTCCTCCACCTTAACCTCCTCGTCGTAGAAATTCACTTCCTTGTACCCTTTCTTAAACCATGGGTCCCTCAACATCTCATCAATGGTAATCCTCTTCTCGGGATTCGTGTCCAAAAGCCGAGACAGGAACCGCCTCAGATCCGAGGAAAACCACTTCGGACACCGGTACTCTCCTTTGTAAATCTTCTTGTACATCGCCATCAGGTTGGGATCGTTAAACGGCAAATAACCGGCGTTCAGGACGTACAAAATGACGCCGCACGACCAAACGTCGATCATCGCGCCGTCGTAGCCTCTCTTCGTCAAAATCTCCGGCGCCACGTAAGCAGGCGTGCCGCACAGAGTGTGCAAGAGCCCGTCGGGTCGGATCTGCTCCTTGACGGCGGAGAGTCCGAAATCGGAGACTTTCAGGCTGCCGCTCTCGTCGAGGAGGAGATTCTCCGGCTTGAGATCGCGGTGGAAGATGCCGCGCGAGTGGCAGAATCCGACGGCGGATATGAGCTGCTGGAAGTACTTCCGGCTGAGATCTTCGGTGAATCGGCCTTTAGCGACCTTAGCGAATAACTCGCCGCCTTTGACGAACTCCAACACGAAGTAGATCTTGGTTTTCGAAGCGAGCACTTCATAGAGTTTGACAATATTTGGATGACTGAGGTTGCGCATAATCGAGATCTCGCGCTTGATATTAGACATCAAACTCGTACCCGCGATCTTCTTCTTGTTGATGATCTTAATCGCCACGCTTTGTCCGGTACTGACATTGCGTGCGTGGTAAACCTTAGCGAAGGCACCGCATCCCAAAAGCCTTCCCAGCTCGTATTTCCCAAACAACGCATTGTTGTTGGGAGCATTTTCGATCTCTGGCATTAGATTTAGCGATAATAGTCCAGAGATCGAACACCTGTGGTTCGATCAGAATTTGAAAAAAGAACTGAAAACGAAAAACAAATCCGCAAAAATTTCGAAAACAAAAAAAGGTCCCTTGAAGAAGAAACAGTTAATTATTTCGGTTTTTCAAATGTTTTCGTTTTGTTTGTTGAAGAAGTTGTTGTTGTTGTTGTTGAGAACGTTGTAGAAAAATATGAAGACTGAAATGCGTGCTTAGCGGTGAAAGTTTCGTGAGTGGTTCTAATAGAGAGGAGGAACAAGTTCTTTAAAGAAGTATCTAGGAAGAATGTACCTTTATTTCAATTTTTTATGGTCGTTTTTTTGTTTTTTTTAGCTTTTACTTTTTGTTTGAATTTTAAAATTATGGTTAACAGTGACGCTATCCACGCGTCAGATAAGATGTGGAAAACTAAGTTGACAGTAAGGTGTGATATTTCAGTTACTTGTCAGTGATTTTATCCACGTCGCCTATTGTATGTGGACACGGTCACACAGACTTTTCAACACTTGCCGCGATGGTGCCGTCCGCGGTTCAACGCTATCTACACTGATGCGTGTGGCAGAACACTATTATAAGCGACAGTGTTTTTTTTTTAAATAAAATTTTTGTGCTCATATTTAGCAATTTATTTGAGAAGAGAAATGATGCTACACTTTTATGATAAATTTTAGGAAATAGGTTTTTATTGGTAGTTATGAGTGGATAAAAAAGTTATTTAATATTTAATTTAAATTAAAATTAATAACAACTTATTACTTATTATTTATTATGAAAATATTATATATGGTAACATTTTTCATTTGAAAATGTTGACTAAAATACAGATTTTAGTATTTGTTTGGGTCTGGCATTTGTTGCGTTTTGCGTTTGCTTTTTTTTTTTTTTTCTCTGCTGCAGCACGTGTTTCAGAGGGACAAATTTCACTGTTCATGATACTATTCATGAACAGTAGCCATATATATTTGACTTTTCAACCCCTTTTCATCACACCGGTGGATTTCACGGCACTATTAACACATTTAAAAATTATTTTATTACAGTATTTTCAATTTTCAGTAAAGATAAGTTGTATCCAAACGGACTCTTAGTATAAGAAATTGCCACGTTTTGTTTGTGAATTACTACATAAGGAGAATTAATAAAGTGGCCTTAAAAGAAGTAAAAAAAAAAAATTAGTACCATAAGCTATTACACAACTCTTTTTTGGCAAACTGTATGGTAAAGAAAAAATTGTGGATTTATGTATAAGCAACGAACAACAGCTCACCGTCTACCAAGATAGCATTATAGCAAAGAATTGTGGAATAGTTTTTGGTTCTAGAACCACTAAGAAGCTTTAAGAATAACTATTTCTTTGCTGTATTTCTATATATATATATGCCTAAACAATTGTTCGATGTCAAAAAAACAGGCGGATATAATGGAAATTAGTAAGTGACCTGTACTACAGTTACCATATAGGGTTAATAAGAACAAATTCATTACTTATTAGGTAAGTAAAGAAGGTGTCTAAGTTAAGAACTCAGGAAGAATCAAGAAAATTAGTCTAAGAAATGATAGAGATTTTAGTGGAAGAAATTGCCACGTTTTGTTTGTGAATTACCACACGAGGAGAATTAATGAAGTTGCCTTAAAAGAAGTAAAAAAAAAAAAAAAAAAAATCTAGTAGCATGAGCTATTAACACTATTCTTTTTTGGCGAAGGGTATGGTAAAGAAAAAATTGTAGATTTATGTATAAGTAACAAACAACAACTCACCGTCTACTAAGATAGAATTATAGCAAAAAGTTGTGGAATAGTTTTTGGTTCTAGAACCGCTAAGAAGTTTTAACAATAACTATTTCTTTGCTGTATTTCTATATATATGCCTAAACAATTGTTCGATGTCAAAAAAACAGGCGGATATAATGGAAATTAGTAAGGGAACTGTACTACAGTTACCATACTGTGTTAATAAGAACAAATTCATTACTTAGTAGGTAAGTAAAGAAGGTGTCTAAATTAAGAACTAAGGAAGAATCAAGAAAATTAGTCTAAGAAATGATAGAGATTTTACTATTTTCAGCACCAGCCAGCGCACTCACTTTTTTTAAATTTTGAAGTGTTTCTCAACACCCAATTGAAAAGAGTGTCGAGCTATTATTTTAGTCAAAAGCAAACAATGATATTCCAATATCACACTTTGTTTAAACCAAAAAAAAAAACGCGGTCCATTTCTGTCCTGTCACCTGGGAGTCTTCCACTTGACAATTATGCAAACAGCAAAGTATGATAATATTAATAAGGCAGCTTTTCAAGTGCCAATTTGAAATTTGAAACTATAAAAAACTTTACAATCTTATTGGCCAAATATATAAAACCGTGCAAATATTGGCCGCCGTGTGATAAACGTGTGGTAACTGGTAATAAGAGCGGTTATAGACTAGACTGCCAGTCAACAATTTCAATTTCACAAAGTAAGGACTAAGGACATACTAGTGCATTCGGTACGACTTGCCGTTGCTGATAGCTTGACCTTCATAATTCAATATCTTTAATGTATAAACAGGTAATCCTTCTTAATTTTCCTTCTTTTTTTTTTTTAATTTTTTTTATTTAAAGAATTAAATATTTCATAATTTTCAAAACTATTAATAAACTATAACCCTATAATCTCTAAATTATTTTACATAAAAGATTGATACAAAATGTTCTAAAAAATATTACTTATGATTAAAATGACATAATTATGATTAAAAAATATTAATTAAAATATTGATACAAAATGTTCTATATATACATATATAATAGGACATTTTTGGATTAAATTTTTTTAATGTGTATAAAATTTTATATTTCAAATTTTTGGTAAACTTTTATATATTTGGTATATAAAAAAAAAATCTATGATGTGTATAAAATTTTCATATCCTTGCTTATATGTAACTAGATTCATTTCAAAAAATTTATAATAGGATATAAAGTGAAGTCTAACATGACGAGGGCACTAGTAAAAGGATATACTAGATTTTATTTTTATACATTGACAGTTGGTTGAACTTTGAGATATTTTGTTCCACCACAGAAATTTATTTGATGTTTTTTATTTCAAAAATTTACATGATATTGAGAGAATTATTTCAAGGATTGAATGAATCTTAAGAGTGGAATTAGCGGATTAATCTCCTTTTTAACTACTCCATATTTGTATTTGCGGTTCATTTTATTTATTTATTTAGTAATAGTAATAAAAAAAAAAAATTAATGTTACAGCTACAAACTGTTTTATAATATTTTTACAAATTGACCAACTTTTTATTAGTTTTTATCTAAGCCCATTATTAACATTATTTTTTCATTTATCAATAACTATTCATCAAATCAGTATTTTGTAAATTTTTTTGTAAATTTTTTTTAATACAAAAATTTGTATCGATAACATTATTCATAAAAAAAAAAATTAGAAAAAAAATTAATATTAATGACTTGAATAATGGATGAACGGCCAATATCTGTTACTGGTTTGAACTATAAGATTTTTACAATAATATACTATCTTTGGTCAAGCAAAACTTACACCGATAAAAGACAATTAGGTTTGACATTAGAGTGTGAGGATCAAGTTGGACTGTCTGCTACTGCATTTTACGGTTTACCAGTAGATTTGCATTCACTGCCTGCGCATCATCATTGACTGACTGGCAGTGATATTCTAGTTTTTTAAATTTTGGTTAGATGATGAAGTCGGTATGGAAATAAATATATTAACACTTTCGCAGATGTTGCTTTTGTTATCCCACCTGGTGGCCTACCTCTCGTTTGATTTGTAAAAATTATCTTACCATTTGCCATGTGTGTTCATTTCATGTGCCCTATGTCAGAAATTTCGCAGTCGGTACTTCAACTATTTCTGTCTAGTACTACAATTATTTTCACAATTTGTTCACATTATTACTTATAAGTTGTGAAATTATAGATTCATTTAGATCTATCATTTTTTTTCTACTACTTACATCTCGTCAAATAGTTGAGTTGTAATCAAAGTTGTAAAAATTGTTGTGGTAGTAAACCTATTACTCGTCGGTCAAGCATGATGAATAAGATTTTGGGAATTTTTTCCATTATTGAGGAGGTAATAAAGTGACCAAAATTCAGCCAAGCATTAAGGTGTTAGGCAATCGGCATTGTTCAAGAATCAAGACATATGGAATATCAAATTAAAGCATGGAATATATGTCTTAATAGTAGTTACATTTTTTTTTTTGGATAAGTAATAGAGTTACATTAATAAAAAGGCTTAATTATTGTGATAATAGTATGGCTGAGAGACCCTCTGAATGACTGTACCTTGCTAATTTGCAAGTGTGGTAATTAGAGGGCAGATCAAGGTTATGATAAGTAATTATCTATGGGTTCACTCAACACTGGGTGGCAATGTGTCTAGTTGTGCGAGATTTTGGACCCAAACCGACTCTAATAATAGCAGTTTGAGTTTTTTTGCTTCTTAATTCCATTTGGGATGAGTTTGATTAGGGTTTTGAAAGGATTTTTAATTTTAAGTATGTGAACACGAATTTCTCTCCAAAATATTTTTTCCAAACCCGACCCGGCCAGTTATTAATTTTCTTTACACAAAATATGGCATGGTTTATATTATAAAAGTAATTGTGTCTATATGTCTCTCTTAAAATATTACTCAATCTAGTGTAGAATACTTAATTTTTTTTTAAACAATATATTAGGTGTTTAATTTTAGATTAACTTGACTTGATTTGATTTTGACCAAACTTATGAAAAGATAAACAGGAGGATTTGGTACGAATTTGGGTTTTTTAAAACATATACAAGATGCATTTTGGAAAAATTTGTAAAATTTAAAAGAGTTTAATACGAAAAATAATAGATAATTAATTTGGAGTTTGAAGTGAAAGACATTTTTGGTCTCATACCCCACCATAGTCCACAGTCTTTAGCTACCATGTATTCAAAAGTTAAGGTCCTAATTACTTTTCATTGTTCATGGATGGAAACCAAGTACAAGTCCGGATCAAAATCCCCTTCACATCACCATAGTCCACAGTCTTTAGCTACCATGCATTCAAAAGTTAAGGTCCTAATTACTTTTCATTGTTCCTGGATGGAAACCAAGTACAAGTCCGGATCAAAATCCCCTTCACATCATCATCTAGCTAGTTGGGCCCTTGAGTTTTAAGTGGCCGTTAATGAGAAAGGAGTGTTTGGTATCGATGTTTAAACAACGGTTTTCAATATTTAAACATTGAAACATGTATTTTTACAATATTTTTTAATTTATATATATTTTTACAACACTTAAATAACAATACTAGAAATCTCTAACCATATAATCTGAAATTTCTTTGTTGTTTCTATGATATTTTTGAAGTAAACGAGCATTCAATGTTCAAACGTACATGCATGAAGAACATGTGGTAGTAGGGCAGAAAATCCAAAGGAACAGAAGCCAACAAAA